>NC_137005.1:13081455-13296455 GCF_032717465.1 Coenobita brevimanus
AGCCCGCAGTAACAGTTCCCTCCAAGAGAAAAACAAAATACAATAGAGAGCCAATTTCAAGATCCGATCATTTTGAGATGCCTGGACACACTGCGTTTGAAAGACTGGAGATCATAGGCAGGAGGAAATACAGACAGAGGGAGACAGTTCCAGAGCTGACCTGTTGCATGAATGAAAGACTGGGAGTAACGGTTAACTCTTGCATTAGAGAGTTGGACAGAAAAGGGATGAGAGTTTGCTGCCAGACGGGTGCTACGCGCGCCCGTCGTAAGTGGAGGAATGCAAGCAGACAGTTCAGAGGAGCAGTGACCATTAAAGCAGCGATAGAAAAGAGGTAAAGATGCAACAGTGCGGCGAAGAGACAGAGGTTGAAGGGAGTCAGTAAGAGGAGGAGAGTTAATGAGATGAAAGGCCTTTGACTCCACCCTATTGAGAAGAGCTGTATGTGGGGAGCCTCCCCACACATGAGAGTTGTACTCCACACAGGGGCGGATAAAACCCCTGTATAGAGTCAACAATTGTGCAGGGGTAAAGAAAGAGCGGAGTAGGCTTAGCACACCCAATCTCTTGGAAGCAGATTTTACAAGAGATGTAATATGATCTTTCCAAGATAAGTCCCGAGTAAATGAAACCCCAAGCATGTTCAAGGATGATGCAGGATTAATCTGAATATTATTAAACATTAGTGGGTATACCTGTGGAAGAGTTTGTCGGGTTGATAGGTGTAAGAACTGAGTCTTAGAAGCATTAAAGACAACCATATTATTTTTACCCCAGTCAGAGATATGAGCCAAGTCAGACATTAGGTGTGCCATAGCCTCATCCCTTGTTTCTTGAAGTAACTGTTGAGATGGGCGTTGTGGGAACCGAATGGAAAGGTGAAGGGTGGAGTCATCAGCGTATGAGTGGATAGGGTTAGATGTACAGCTTAGAAGATCATTGATGAATAAAAGGAAGAGAGTTGGTGATAGGACAGAGCCCTGAGGAACACCACTGTTGATAGATCTAGGAGAAGAACGATGGCCGTCTACGACAGCAGCTATAGAACGACCAGAAAGGAAGCTAGCGATGAAGGTACAGATAGAAGGATAGAAACCGTAGGAGGGCAGTTTGGAAATTAAAGATTTATGCCAGACTCGATCAGCCTTTGAGATGTCAAGTGCAATGGCAAAGCTTTCGCCAAAGTCCCGAAAGGAGGATGACCAGGAGTCTGAAAGGTAGGTGAGAAGATCGCCAGTGGAGCGTCCCTGACGGAACCCATACTGACGATCGGAAAGAAGGTTGTGATAGGAAAGATGCCTTAAAATTTTTTTATTAAGAATTGACTCGAAAACTTTTGAAATACAGGACGTTAAAGCAATTGGACGATAGTTGGAGGGTTGGGAGTGGTCACCCTTCTTTGGGACTGGCTGAATGAGAGCAAACTTCCAGCAAGAAGGAAAGGTACAAGTTGACAGACAAA
The DNA here is from genome assembly GCF_032717465.1 of Coenobita brevimanus. NCBI lineage: Eukaryota > Metazoa > Arthropoda > Malacostraca > Decapoda > Coenobitidae > Coenobita > Coenobita brevimanus. The sequence continues at coordinate 13,082,918 of NC_137005.1, forward strand.
GGAGAAAGAGTTTGCCTAGGCAGGGTGTAAGCACAGAAGCACAGTTTTTGAGAACAACAGGAGGGACCCCATCAGGCCCATATGCCTTGTTAGTACTGAGGCCAGTGATGGCAGAAAATACATCAACTGAAGAAATTTTAATGTCAGCCATGAGGAAGTCAGAGGGGGGAAGTGATGGAGGAACAGCACCGGAATCGTCTAAGGTGGAATTGGAGGAGAAAGTCTGTGCGAAGAGATCTGCTTTATCAGTAGAAGAAATAGCTACAGAACCATCAGAGTAGAAAAGAGGAGGGAAGGATGATGAGGTAAAGTTGTTAGAAAGATTTTTGGCAAGGTGCCAGAAGAAGCGGGAAGAATTCGAGTTGGAGAGTTGAAAGCATTTAGTATGGATGAAATTATTTTTAGTAGAGCGAAGAACAGACTTAGCACGATTCCGGGCAGAAACGTAAAGATTATGTGATTCAGGGGTGGGTTGGCTCCGGTACCTTTTGTAGGCCTTCTCCTTGTTGCGGACAGCATTAGAAAAGCGTGATTAAACCAAGGCTTTCTTGCGTTGGTCAAAGGATATGAGAAAGGAATGTATGCTTCCATGCCCGAGAGAATAACCTCCGTAATGCGCAAGGCACACTCAGATGGCTCACGGCCATGGAAGCAATAATCATTCCAGGGAAAATCAAAGAAGTACTGCCTGAGGGCCTCCCAGTCCGCAGCTCCAAAATGCCAGAGATGACGTTTCCCTGGAGGGTCCGCAGGCCGTACTGGAGCGATAGGACAGGTTAAGGTAATAAGGTTGTGATCGGAGGAGCCCAACGGAGAGAAAAGATTAACAGAGTAAGCAGAAGGATTAGTTGTGAGGAAGAGGTCAAGTATGTTGGAGCTCTCTCCAAGGCGGTCAGGGATACGGGTAGGGTGCTGTACAAGCTGCTCTAGGTCATTAAGGATAGAAAAGATGTAGGCTTGTTCACCAGGTGGATCCGTGGAAGGAGAGGAGAGCCAAAGGTGGTGGTGAACATTGAAATCTCCAAGAATGGAGATTTTAGAGAAAGGAGAAATGGACAGAATGTGTTCCATCGTAGAAGTAAGATAGTCGAAGAATTTTTGATAGTAGAATTAGGGGATAAGTAAACAGCACAGATATATTTAGTCAGAGAATGACAGGAAAGCCGAAGCCAGAGAGTGGAGAATTCAGAAGAATCAAGTTCAGGAACACGAGAGCAAGATAAGTCGTTGCGTATGTATACACAACAGCCACCTTTGGCTTTGAAATGAGTATAGAGAAAGTAGGAGGATACAGAAAAGGGTTTGCTGTCAGTTGCCTCAGACAGCTGAGTCTCCGTTAGAAAAAGAAGGTGAGGTTTAGAGGAGGAGAGGTGGTGCTCAACAGAGCGAAAGTTAGATGAAAGGCCGCGAATGTTGCAGAAATGAAGAAGAGAGTCAGACAGTACACCATTTCGAGTACACCATTTCGAGCCTAGGGGAAGATGGCTGTGCATACCAGAGTATATATATATATATATATATATATATATATATATATATATATATATATATATATATATATTATGTGTATTAGTAGCACTGGAGGTAATGTACGAATCTGGCAATATCTGTCTATATATATATATATATATATATATATATATATATATATATATATATATATATATATATATATATTATGTGTCGACTCTGGGCATTGGCTTCACAGTCTGCTGTGTATACATACATACATATATATATATATATATATATATATATATATATATATATATATATATATATATATATATATATATATATATATATATAGAGAGAGAGAGAGAGAGAGCCTCTGTGGTACAGTGGTACATTGTGCGTTTCGCACGCTGGTGAGCGAGGGTTCGCCTCCCTCCAGAGTTGTAAAAACTTTGGGAAAGCATTCACCAAGCCACTTGCTACTTTGGCAGACACAAAGGGTGCTGTGGCTGAACCAGTGTTGCATACTAGTATGCTTGGACCCAATTGGCTTAAGGCGGGCCGATTACACTTGGTTCACAGACTACACTCATATCCAAAGCCACTACAATGCTACAATCACACTCACAACCACTTCTCATCCAACATACAGTGTCTACCAGACAGCCTAAGCCACTTGGTAGAGATAGATTGGCTGTATCGTCCCTGCTTCCATAGGGATAGGCCGGTCCTGCAGTGGACCGCAATGGCTGATGAATATATATATATATATACACACACACACACCATTCCGAGCCCAGGGGAAGGTGGCTGTGCATACCGGAGTATATATATATATATATATATATATATATATATATATATATATATATATAACAGAACGGAGGAAGGAAAAACAAAAGAGTAAAAAAAAAAACCAATCCATACACCAGAATATTGGCGTCCTCCATTCATAAAATATCTGCAACAGTTAGACTTGAACAGCTGTGGGTTGAAATTTGGAGGGAAACAACTCTGGGGAAGTGAATTCCAGAAAGACGCAGTTCGGGGAATGAAAGAATTCTGATAGGCAGAAGTTCTGCAATATGGCTGAGTGACATTCCAGTCATGAGCGCTACCAGATGCCCGTGTAGCACGAGGGAAGGCATGGAGAGGTGGCACCATGGACGCAACTTCGTCTGAGCATTTGCCAAAAAAATATCTGTAAAATAGTGCAAGGGAGGCAACATTCCTTCTTACTTGCAGGGGAGGTAGTTTATGACAGGGTTGTTAATGGTTCTAACAGCTTTGTTCTGAATTTTGTCTAGTTGTCTTAATGCAACCTCTCCACAACCATTCCACAAGGGTAAGCAATATTCAGGCTGAGAGTGCACTTGCCTCTTATAAATTACAGCTAACTACTCATCGGCGAAGAAATTACGGACTCTGTACAACAATCCAAGTTTCTCTGAGGCGGTTTTAGCAAGTGATCTGACATGAGAGGTCCAGCTGAGGGCACTGTTAAGTGAGACGCCAAGAATTTCAATACATTTGGAGATGTGAATATTAGTAGCACTGAAGGTAATGTATGAATCTGGCAATATCTGTCTATATATATATATATCTATCTATATATATATATATATATATATATATATATATATATATATATATATATATATATATATATATATATATATATATATGTGTATATATATATATGTGTGTGTGTGTGTGTGTGTGTGTGTATGTTGTGTCAGCGAACGAAACTTGTCCTCTAACGAAAGTAGTTTCGTTAGCGGACAGCTGGGGTTTTAATTAATGAGACACGTCTTGAAACGACACAACACAGTAGTTTCTGATTTTCTCGAAATGTTGGTAGGCTTCCCTTGGTTCAACTTCTCTCATCCCCAAAATCGGCTTAACTTCTCCTCTACCCATTGTGCTCCAACACGAAGGCAACAGTAACACGGTTGTGACCGAAATATTTCTCAGGTGGTGTCTTGCAATAATATATGATCTCTTCACTGCATATTCCAATTCTGTTCACCTTGCTGTGTTGTGCTGTTAGAAGATGCATTTCGTTAGATCCCCAGTTGTCCGCAAACGAGACGGATTTCATTAAAAGACAACTTTTGTTAGCAGACACGACATATGCATTCATTTTAGGTTTGAACTCCAGAGGTAATGATGGTTCAACGGAAACAACAATTGCAGTATAAACCTGAGTTTCCGAAATATGGATTCACTAAGCTAAGACAGAGAGTGGGGAATGTCCGTTCTCAATGTGTCGAGTGGCTGCAAGTCCTCGCCAACGAATATATGGAGGAAAACAAACTGAAATGTAACTTGCGTTCAGTTCATCCAAACTTTGTTGAAAAGCCATAAAGTTATTGGAAGGATAAGGAAGAACAATTAAAACGAGGTCAAATTGATGCTCCTTCAGGCTCAGCTTCACCTTTGGAGAAAGCTTCCTTGGCATCCTTTGAAGTGGCGTGGCATATTGCAAGATGCAAAAACTTCATAACAATGGAAACGAGCTGGTAAAACCAGCAATTGTAGGTGTGGTGAAAACTACTTGTGGAGCATATGCTGCTAAGAAGGTTGAATTTGGTGCCACTTTCTGATAAGAGCATCAAACGTTAAACTGATCTTACGTCATTAGATACTTTGGATCAACTAATTGTTGTGCTGAATAAAGAAGGAACATTTTCATTGCAGATAGATGAATCTGTGGACATTGCTGGCAAATCTCAACTCATGGTTATTCTGAGGCACTGAGGAGATGCCAGAATTCTGAAGGAATATCAGTTCTGTCGTGCCCAGTCAGCAACCAGCACTGGAAGAGACATTTGTTAAAATGGACATTTTTTTTTTTTTTTTTTTTTAAGAAACACAACTTAGACTGGTTGAACTGTTTGGTTCTGTGTAAACTGTTTGGCTCTGTGTACGAATGGAGCTCATTCTATGATGGGAAGTCATGTAAGTTTTGTTACTTGAACTAACAGAGAAAACCTCAATGTCATAATAATTCAGTGTCTTCCATTGAGAAAACTTGGGTTCTCAACGTCTCCAGCTGGAACTCCATGTGGTTATGAATTATGTTATCCGAAATGTGAAATGTATCAAGGCGCATTTTCCAAAAAATGTATGGAGAGATGGGATCGCATCACCAGGATTTACATTTCCACTCTGATGTCTGCTGAGTGTCTCGAGGGTGCATTCTCAGATGGGTTACTAAACTAAAAACTGAAATAGAAGTTTTTCTTCAAGAGAAGAAGCAAAGCTGGCCCACTGCTTCAAAGATGCAGCATGTGTGGCAAAGCTAGCTTATTTTGGCGACATCTGCAGACACCTAAATGAACTAGACTCAGAAATGCAAGGCCGAGATCAGAATAATTATGGTGGACATTAGTGAAAAAATTACCTCATTCAAAAAGGAACTCAATCTTTGAAGGGAAAGATTAACCAGGGGAAAAACTGAGTGCAGTGCTGGAAGATTCGTCAGAAATAGCCCTTGATGACGTTCAAGTGGTTTTTCAAGATAATTTGAAGATGCTTTAGGAGGAAATGGACAGATATTTGCCAGAAAATGTCGCTCTATATCAATATAGCTGGGTCAGGAATGCGTTCGGTCTGAACGTCAGTGAAGTTGGAAAAGATATCTTAGGATTTCAAGGAAAACTTATAGATCTCCAGGAAAACGAGGTGCAGAAGCAACTCTTCGAAAGTCTCTCATACTCTGAATTATGGGCTCAACTCAAGGATAAGCCTATTCTGACTCATGAGGCTGAACAGACTCTTCGTCCCTTTCCACACAAATACAGTAATCCCCGTAATATCCGGATGCCCAATTTCTGGACATCCCCAATAACCTGACATTTTCATCTCGGGATCCACTATTCCCAAAATGGGCCAAAAACCGCAAAAAATTCGAAAAAAAATCTGACTTTTTTCCCACCCGTAATTTGAAATTGCTGCATGGCGCCGAACAGCTGTTACATCATGGTCCCTTCACCCCTTCCCTCCTTTCCCCTCCCCCTCCCCTGTCAGGGGTGCCATTTGGTATTTTTCATTACCAAATGTGGGCCAATTTGGTAATGAAAAATTCGTTTGGTAATGAATCAGAATAATACAATATCAAACGGATTTTTCACATGTATGAGGATACACAGGATGGAGATGGTGGATTGTTTGCTCTCTCTGATTAATTTGGTAGCCTATATAGCATGATAACAATCAACATGCTGTTAATTATAAGAAGAGTGATTACATGTATTTCCACTTGTGTATCTAATTAGTGAAGAACAGATGCTAGCTTTACGAATTTGGTAATGAAAGTTAAAAATGGTAATGAAAATTGAGGAGTTTGGTAATGTGGCCATTGCGATCTGGCAACTCTGTTACCCAGCCGTCATCAACAGTCACAGCCTAACTCCAACCGAGAGCAGATGTTTATAGCAATGCAAGCCACAGGTGCTCATTTTTTGTGAATAAACAGTGAATAAACAGCAATACCTCGCCACTAGAACACACGGGAATTTACAATGTTGTGCAGTGTTAAGAAATTAGAATTTAGAGTGCAAAGGATTAACTTTGGACTGCAAACTGGCAGTTCAAACCAGTCCAGGAGCCAGGGACTTGTTGTAGGTACCCAGAATGTTTAATATTGTATAAACTCACCTCTAAAACCTCATTTTATGGTTCTTTTGCATTTATTTCAGTCTTTTATGTCCCTTATTGGTGTGATTTGGGTCTTAAATAGGTGCTATGCATGTCCAGAGGGAATTGTATAGGTGTTTTTCTGAGTTAGGGTCCATAAGTACAAGTCCATGAGGCTGGGGCCCAATATCCGGACAGGACCACTATCCGGACATGCCTTTGGCTCTATTACATAGGATATTGGAGGGATTACTGTACCTCTGTGAACAAGGATTTTCAGCTCTTATTACGATCAGGACTAACGCAAGGAACCGTCTGGGTCCTCAGCATTATTTGTACAGTAATCTGGACAGGACCACTATCCGGACATGCCTTTGGCTCTATTACATTGGATATTGGAGGGATTACTGTACCTCTGTGAACAAGGATTTTCAGCTCTTATTACGATCAGGACTAACGCAAGGAACTGTCTGGATCCTCAGCATTATTTGTACAGTACTGTGCTCTGTCCATCAAGATTAAATCGAATTTGGAAGAACTCACCATAAAATGAAGGAACATCATGGAACCCTAGTCACACTCATGAGGCTGAACAGACACTTATTCCTTTTCCACACATATACCTCTGTGAGCAAGGATTTTCAGCTCTTATTATGATCAGGACTAAAACAAGGAACTGTTTGGATCCTCATATTGTTTGTGCTGTGCTCTTTTCATCAACATAAAGCCGAATTTGGAAGAACTCACCCATAAAATGGAGGAACATCATGGTAGCCACTAAAAGTTTTCTTGCATTTCAGTTTTTGCAATGAAATCCATTTGAAGAAAGAGATGATCAACTTCCGGTCCTTTGTGTGATCATAGAAAGACATCATTAGTAACCACAATTTTTGTTTACGATATTTATCAGCAAAGAATCAGTAGTGAGAAGGGCTCACTCATGAAGCAGCATTATAGGTGCCAGTCAAAAGTTTGTTTTTCTTTGCTCTCCTAATTTTGCAATAAATTACATGAAATGAAGTTGTGCCTTTCATTTTCTTCGATCAACATAAATATCGAACTTTATTGAATATTAAAGTAAAAATCAGTAAATTTCATTAAATTTTACTGAACTTTAAGCTGTCCATTGCATTTTATCCAATAAATTTTATTTGATAAAACTAAATGAAAAAACACTGAAATTGTTCCCGCCCTGAGGAGTGCCAGGCCAAAAAAATTATGTGATCAGAGTCATGGCCAAAAAAGTTTGGGAAACACTGGTCTAGAACCCCTCAGTCTTCAAGTGATACCTCGTGACCCAAAGGATGAGGGTTAGACTGTTTCACAAATTTGGACCAAACAGACTAAAAACATTTTTAGTTACAGGGTCACATCATTGGCTTTGCCATGTGACCTTTACTTCATATTGATTGTTCTTAAAATTTGTTCACTGTCACAAATTAATTCGCGACATTGTGTTAGTATTGTACAAGGGAATGTCTGAATCTCATTGAAATGCGTAAAGTTTCGCTCAGACTGTTAACCGCCTTGCTTTTGTACTCAGATCGTAATAAGTTTCATAACCCTTGTCACTGTTTCATAAGTGACTGTCTTTCTGCATAGACAGTGCGTTTCACTGAACGAAAAATTTTTTGTAGTTGTCATTTTCACATTGCCTCTTGACCGTTAAGTTGAGCCATGCTCATCTCTCGTGCTTTGTGCCCCAGCTTGCTTACTTCAGTCAGTCAGCTTCAAACCGCCATGAGAGTAGGGTCGTTTGTGCCCAGTGTAGAGAGCAGCATCTCCGTTGTACAACGATTTCCAGATCTCTCCACCTAAGGTGATCGGCGTAGCGGACAAGCAGCGAATAGCAGTGCCTGGTGTTCAACAGATGCCCAGTCTTTCGTAGCTTCAGCTCCGTTCCCTCCACTGACCAGTATTTTCGTTCATTTTCTTAGCCTTAAGTCTGATTACCTTTTGAATGAATGAGTGAGTGTATTTCCTTTGGTATTTGAATTCACTAGTCCCCCTGCTACAGTGAATTCCCCTCTTGAATTCATTTTTGTGATTTATGTCACGTAAATTTATTTATTGTAATCAGTAAATTTACAGTTCTTTTCTTTGAGCTCATTTAAATGTATTAATGATGTTTGATTTCTCCATATTGAGCTTAATTTAGTTTGCTACTCCCAGTTAGAACAAACTTCTTATATTAATTGCAGCTGGTATTTAGGCCAGTTCTTTTGTATTAAAACTTAAATCCGTTGTGCCAGCCAGGAGTTAAGCACCAGCAAGGACTTGTTCATTATTAATATTAGTTATTGATAGTCAGGGGGTAAGAATACTTTCTCAGAGGCTAACAGTACTAACAATCAGCATTCGTGAGCGATTAGTCTCCGCTGCATACTGTTGGGAAAGTTTATAAAATTCTCATCTTTAGAGAATTGGCGAAGGAAGCCACATAAAGTAAAACTCACTACTTGATTTTCACAAGTCAATTCCTTGTCTTTTCTTTCGAGGAATATCAGCATTTTATTCTTAATTTGATATCCCCCCCGTGACATTCACTTAAATCGTTCCTACCCATAGTGGGCCACGCTTGGTTTCTCCAAGTATGACCATAATCATATAAAAAAATGATGAGTTCATCGTACCTTTGGGGTGTAGTCCCTGACCTTCTTCAGGCAAATACAGAAACAGCTGTACCTGTGATGGTCCTCAGTTTATATTTTTAGTGTAAATCTTTGAATTTTTCCATAATTTTTGTCTTTATTTTTGGTAACCATATAACCAGTTAACGAGATGACGGGGAGCTTATGCTCACTTGTTACCTGGCTGGAATGATGTGAATGCGACGTCCAATCGAGTCTACCGCACGGAAACATCAGTTCATTGGACAGGATGGACCTGCAAGGGAGATTGCCTATGGTCGATAAGGTTGCCTGGCCAGACAGACCGAGTTTACTCAGAAACAACAACATAATCTATCTATCTATCTATCTATTGCCAGACGCCTCAATCCCGTTTGGGGTGGCCACAAACAAATCGCCTCCAAGTCGCCCTGTCCCCCGCCATTTCACTCCCCTGCTCCCAGCTCACACCCCCCTCTCTCATATACCTCTCCACCCCATCCCTCCATCTCAACATAATCATATACAAAAATACTAATCATATACAACGTTTCACCATTTCTCTATTCATAATGAATTCAATATCAAATAATGTAATCTCTGCATGTCATAATAAAAAAAAAATCTCAGCCTTGTAATCATAATCAGATCATAATAACTTTTTTATGGGAAAGTGGTAATTGCATTAAAATTATAGCCAAAAATGTTTAAGATGATAATCATGGCCAAATCCCAATAGTTTGTCAAAATGAACCCCATTATATACAGTATATATATATATATATATATATATATATATATATATCTGTCTTCGCAGGGGTTAGGGGCCTGAGACCCCCGCGAAGATCGAAAATCCGTGTGGTAGGTCTCCATATTATAATTGCAAATCATACTAGATAGATAGATAAATAGATAGATAGAGAGACAGATAGAAGCAGGAAGTCAAATGATGAGAAGGTGTTGTGTTTGCGAGAAGCGAGCAGCGCTAAACGCTTACACGGGGGAAAGCTGACGACAGCGGCCAGTAAGGAGATGATTCAGTTAGCTGTCAGCAGTCCTCTCGTGAGAAAGTTCTGTTACCATGAGGAAGATACGTGACACACACACCCTACTACACGAGATGTGAGGAAAGAGAGTTTAGAAGGAGACAAGCGACCCTAGAGAGAGGTCGAGACGGAGATTAGCTTTAGAACAGAGAGAGAGAGAGAGATAGCGAGACAGGGAGGTAGCTACCCAGGACTTATACTATTATACCTGTTTAATATTTCCAAGACAAATAAAGAATAGTCCCATACTATTCTTTACCTCTCCCGTCACTACATGACATCTGGTGGGGAAACTACTACAAGATATAAAAGCCGCTCAACCACAAGTCTAAAATATACTTCTCTACAATTAACTACAAAGTCTTTACGACATTTGGTAGCAGCGAACGTATACGAACCTCGTCTACGAATCAACATTAAATTCCTACAAAATATCAAGATTGACAACAACCAACAATATCAGCTCCTGCCCCTCCGTCTCCCAGATCATTACGCTGATGCAGAGGTCAAGAGATCACTTTCGACGCCTTGCAAGTAGCTTAACGACAAACCAGCAAATCTGCGGACATCGTCTCCGAATTAAAAGCAAATTTCTACAAAAGCAACCGAGACTACAAGGTTAGCTTCAGTTCTACAAAGTCTACAGCCATCTACAATCAACTACAGCCATCTACAATCAACTACAATTAACAACTCTACGTCGTCTGTATAATCTTCTACACGCACCTACAAGTAGCGGCAGTCTTCATCCCACAACGAATAAATCACTAGAGAAAAGGACAGAGAAAACTTCCACATAGAATAAAGGGAACAAACAAACGAAGAGTGAGACACGATTTACAACTCATCTTACTCACTCGTCTTCACTCAAGTTACTCATCGCTACTCATTCACTCACCACAGCTACCAGTGTGGGAAGTTGAGGTCATCATGCGTGCTTGCTGAACAGACGCCACGTCAGTCAACACACCACCTGCACCACCACTCACACCATTCTCACCACGGTAAAAATTAGTAAGTTACATAGTTACTTCATTCATACAATACACAGTGATAGACAATAAGCTTCTGCACAAACATATAAAACGTGTTGTATAGTTACAGCTTAAATACACATACTTACTTCAGTTATCTGCATAACTCACACACTAAATAATCACCAACAATAAATATTCTACACTGTATATATTCATTCATTTATTATAACATTTATTTACTACCAACGAGTGTTACCATTCATACCTACATAAAATACGTGTTTCATACATACAACTATACATTATTATATCTACAAGCGATAAAGAAAATATACCATCACAGTTACTCAGTGAGCAATTAAAAGAACTGTATTAAACATTTATTAATTAAAGCTACCTAGTGGAAACATACAAATTAAGTTACAAGGTAAACTAGAAAAAAAAAAAAAAAATGGCCAACACAAATGCCGTTAGCAAGAGTGAACATCTTCAACACAATCGTGAAGACAATGATTTCCACACAGTGCTGACACACATATTACTCACGAGAGGTACAGGTGAACAAGTCAGTGTGTATAGTTAATACTGTATATATGTATATATATTTTTTTTTATATAAAATAACAAAATATGGGACTATATAATATCATTTTATATTATCTGTGCAATATAAACTAAACTTTGAAAAAGTATCCCAAGAAAATTAGCCAGTGATTATGTAACCATGAACAACATGGAAACAAGCGTACACAAGCAAAGAGAAACAAACTATGGAAAATCAATACATACAAAAAAAAAAAAAAAAAAGAAAGAAAGAAAGAAAAGTAAAACAGAAAAAAGAGAAATAGAGTAAGATCACATAACAAACAAATGAAAATAAGTGTAAGTGTTACTACATAAGTCAAAATACCACGTAAACTACAAACAAAAAAGCAAATTGTTGTCTCCACATACAAGTGGCACGACACATCATCACTATCATCGACCGCAGCATATGTTAGGACTGCAGTTATTACAATTATGTTACTCCATATTATAATTATGTACTTACAAACGATATGTAACAATTATGTAACGACAAACGATTGCATTATGTTACACTAACTACAATTATGTAACTACAAACGATATGTAACAATTATGTAACGACAAACGATTGCATTATGTTACACTAACTACAATTATGTACCTACAACCGATATGTAACGACAAACGATTGCATTATGTTACACTTTGCCAATTGTGTAACAGTTGCATTAACAAGATGTAACTTTTATGTAACTTTAACAACAATTATGTACCTACAAACGATATGTAACAATTATGTAACGACAAAACAGTTGCATTAACAAGATGTAACTTTTATGTAACTACAATTATAAGGCCAACACAATTATGCATTAACATAATATTTGGTAAAAATTCATAAAATGTTACAATTATGTAGTACCACAATGTTAGTACAATATTATAAGTCATACAATTATAGCACAATTCTATATTACCAGTATCATCATACAAGTTAGGTGAAATATTAGACATTACTAAAGTGATAACTCAAATATGTAATGTAATAACCTAGCAGTATTACCATTGCACAATTATATGCGTAATATTACTGAATAATCACTATTTACTATGAATAATATATGTATACAATATTCATACAATTATGTTACTTTACAATATTATGTATTTCACTTAATTAGCTTATAAGTTCATTATAATGTATATATAATATGTATTAATATGTTATGACTATTAAATGTCGATGGTACGCCATTTTGCGCGGCAGAGCAATGTGGTAGGTCTCCATATTATAATTGCAAATCATACTAGATAGATAGATAAATAGATAGATAGAGAGACAGATAGAAGCAGGAAGTCAAATGATGAGAAGGTGTTGTGTTTGCGAGAAGCGAGCAGCGCTAAACGCTTACACGGGGGAAAGCTGACGACAGTGGCCAGTAAGGAGATGATTCAGTTAGCTGTCAGCAGTCCTCTCGTGAGAAAGTTCTGTTACCATGAGGAAGATACGTGACACACACACCCTACTACACGAGATGTGAGGAAAGAGAGTTTAGAAGGAGACAAGCGACCCTAGAGAGAGGTCGAGACGGAGATTAGCTTTAGAACAGAGAGAGAGAGAGAGATAGCGAGACAGGGAGGTAGCTACCCAGGACTTATACTATTATACCTGTTTAATATTTCCAAGACAAATAAAGAATAGTCCCATACTATTCTTTACCTCTCCCGTCACTACATGACATCTGGTGGGGAAACTACTACAAGATATAAAAGCCGCTCGACCACAAGTCTAAAATATACTTCTCTACAATTAACTACAAAGTCTTTATGACATCCGTGTAAAATTGGTGCTCCCCTAAAGACACCCCTAGCCCCCCATTACCTTCTTTAATGAAAGAAAACCCCTGTGTACATGTCAATAAACACTTTATTTATAATTAAAGCATGAAAAAAATAGTTTAATTGTGTAGGTGGATGGCCGCTCACACCGCTCGTCACAGCTACACTCTCACCCTCCACCACCGTTACCAGGATTTTCCCTCCCGTAACTTGTCCAGCAATTCTACCTTCTCCAGCAAGGTCATTACTTTCTTCTGGCACTTTGGGGTGCCTTCAGGAGATGTCTTGACTGCTGTCTTAGGGCCCATGGTAGATAAAATAATGGTGTCACGGAGAGATCAGCAAGTACAAGCACACACAAGCGTGGTCACAGTCAGAATGGGTTTCGGGACAATTCGCCGTCAAGTCAATTTGCAGTCACAACGATAACAATACAATTTCGCCATCAGGACTTTTCGCCATCAGGACGATTCCTCGTCATTTATTTGCATGCTATAATAGTCTTTTAAATATACGAGTTTTAAAAGTGGTGGTGGTTTATTGTTTTTATAATAAATGTAGTGACATCTGTTGAGGCTCAGCCATATCTTTCCCCACGGTTTGCGTCCACAATGGCCGATCAGAATAACACGTTGGATATTGTCATTTGAGATGAATATATACTTGTACCTCTTCAGAGTCGTTTTAAAATATACACAGGATGTTGTAGTATCATTGAAAATTAATGAAGACAGCTACAGGTGACGTTTGAATATAATTCAAAGTCGACTACAGCGAAGTAGAAACACGTTAATTATTGGCTAAAAGTGCAACTTATAAATCATATCCAAAGCCTACGCTATTGATTGAACATAGACTTTGATACATCCCCCTGAAAATTAGTTATTAAAGTATTAATTATTTAAAAACAAGTATATTTATAGAATGATGGGGAATCGTCCAGGGTGCGAATTGTCCTGACGGGGAATCGTCCATGTTTTGACGGCGAATTATCTCGGAACCTGAGAATGAGAAAGCCTGCTGCAAGAGATTCAAAACAATGCGGGGGTGGCGTGGGTGGTGCGGCAGGCAGTATGCAGCGTGTGGTGCGCGATTTGAATATGTTTCCATTTTTCTCTGGACTTCAAAAAAGGTGATTTGGTTTCCCTGGTGACAAACCGCAAACAATCGAAACCGCAAACACAGGAACCGCGAGGACAGAGGGTCAACTGTATATATATATATATATATATATATATATATATATATATATATATATATATACGGTATATATATATATATATATATATATATATATATATATATATACGGTATATATATATATATATATATATATATATATATATATATATATATATACGGTATATATATATATATATATATATATATATATATATATATATATATATATATATAACAACTTTACCTCATCATCTTTCCCTCCTCTTTTCTACTCTGATGGCTCACAAGCTATTTCTTCTACTGATAAAGCAGATCTCTTCACTCAGACTTTCTCATCTAATTCCACCTTAGATGATTCCAATGCTGTTCCTCCATCACTTCCCCTTCTGACTTCCTCATGGTTGACATTAAAATTTCTTCAGCTGATGTATATTCTGCCATCACTGGACTCAGTACTAACAACGCATATGGGCCTGATGGAATCCCTCCTGTTGGCCTCAAGAACTGTGCGTCTGTGCTTTCACCCTCCCTAGGTAAACTCTTTCTCCTTTGTCTATCAACTTGTACCTTTCCTTCTTGCTGGAAGTTTGCTCTCATTCAGCCAGTCCCAAAGAAGGGTGACCATTCTCAACCCTCTAACTATCGTCCAATTCCTTTAGCATCCTGTGTCTCAAAAGATTTCGAGTCTATTGTTAACAAAAAAATTTTAAAGCATCTTTCCTATTACAACCTTTTTTCTGATCGTCAGTATGGGACTGGCGATCTTCTCACCTACCTTTCAGACTCCTGGTCATCCTCCTTTCGAGACTTTGGCGAAAGCTTTGCCATTGCACTTGACATCTCAAAGGCTTTCGATGGAGTCTGGCATAAATTTTTAATTTCCAAACTGCCCTCTTATGCTTTCTATCCTTCTATCTGTGCCTTTCTGGTCATTCTATAGCTGCTGTTGTAGTCAGCCGTCGTTCTGCTCCTAGATCTGTCAACAGTGGTGTTCCCCAGGGCTCTGTGCTGTCACCAACTCTCTTCCTTTTACTCATCAATGATCATCTAAGCTGCACATCTAATCCTATCCACTCGTACGCTGATGATTCCACCCTTCACCTTTCCATTCGGTTCCTGCAACGTCCATCTCAGCAGTTACTTCAACAAACAAGATATGAGGCTATTGCACACCTAGTGTCTGACTTGACTCGTATCTCTGACTTGGGTAAAAATAATCTGGTTCTTTTTAATGGATCAAAGAATCAGTTTTTACACCAATCAACCCATCATAATCTTCCACAGGAGTACCCACTAATGTCTAATATTATCCAACTGAATCTTGCATCATCCTTGAACATGCATGGGGTTTCATTCACACGAGACTTATCTTGGAAATATCATATTGCATCTCATGTAAAATCTGCTTCCAAGAGATTAGGTGTGCTAAGCCAACTCCGTGCCTTCTTTACTCCTGCACAGTAGTTGACTTTATGCATGGGTTTTATTTATCCTTGTTTAGAGTACAACTCTAATGTGTGGGGAGACTCCCCACATACAGCTTTTCTCAATAGGGTGGAGTCAAAGGCTATTCGTCTCATCAACTCTTCTCCTCTTACTGGCTCCCTTCAACCTTTGTCTCCTCGTCGCACTGTTGCCTCTTTATTTCATTTCTATCGTTACGTCAATGGTCACTGCTCCTCTGAACTGTCTGCTTGCATCCCTACACCTCTACGAAGGGCTCATAGCACCCGTCTAGCAACAAACTTTCATCCCTTTGCTGTTCAGCTTTCATATGCAAGAGTTAACCATTATTCCCAGTCCTTCATTTATGCAACAGGTCAGCTCTGGAACTGTCTTACTCTGTATTTCCTGCTTCCTATGATCTCCAGTCTTTCAAATGCAGTGTGTCCAGGCATCTTGAAATGAATGAATCTTGAATTTGGCTCTGTTTTGTATTGTTTTTGTTTTATTTTCATGGAAGGAACGTTCATGCGGGCTCAGCCTTTGGTTCCTTCTTCCTCGCCTAATATATATATATATATATATATATATATATATATATATATATATATATATATATATATATATATATATATATATATATATATATGTATATCCCATTGGAGCCCAATGTCCGGAATATTGGACAGAACTGGGATTTTTCAGGTCTTTATAAAGTAGGGATCCCCTGGGTAGGGACCTATGAGCTTCACGACTATGAGCCAATAGGCGGAGGGCAGTACGCTTAGTACCCACCCAGTGCCATGCCTCGCCCAGCACCCCTGGGATCCAATGGAATATATATATATATATATATATATATATATATATATATATATATATATATATATATATATATATATATATATATATATATATACTGTATACTCGTATGTATATATATAGATAGATATATAATTACGCACTTCCCTTCTCTCCATTGCTCCCGTTTCCTGTTTTTTTTTTTTTTTTTTTTTATGTGTCCGACTCCGCGCTTAAGCTCCACAGCCTGTTCCCAAGGCCCAGTAGTCTTTCTACGGCCATGTGCTTCCACATGGCAAAACTTCGGTTCTAATGCCCACCGTCCATATTAAATACATTCTAGGGCTGTCTCATACAGGACTGGTGTATTGATATTAGCGGGGGTATTTTTACGACATGTCGGCGGCTCTTCTGTTAGATCAGTAATGTATGTTTTTATGAAATTCAGATTCATAAACTGTTCCATGCCCCAGCCGGGATTCGAACCTGGGTCCAATAGGACTGCAGGCCACCTCTCTACTGATTCGACCGCCGCCTCCCCCTTACTTTACTGATATTGATTATATGTCCTCTTCCTATCCACCTCGCTCTTGAATGTCTACCTCCCTCTTCCCTGTCTCTCTCCGACCGCATGCATACTTCTCCCTTGTGACTGTCTTGCCTCTCTCGCCTGGTTGCTGACCTACCTCTCTTCCATTTTACTTCTTGCCCTCCTACTTATCCTCTCTCCCTCAAATGCCTGCCCGTCTTTCCCTGTCTTCCTTCCTTCACAGCTCTTTCCCTCTGCCTGCCCTTCTCACATTGCTATTTTCTATATCTCTTTCTGTCCAACTTCAAGCCAAGCTATCCTGCCCCGCCTTTCAGCCTAATTAACTAACATTCTTTCCTCACTTGCCTGTCTTCCCTGTCTCAAATCCCTACCTACCCTGGCTCGCCTTATCGCCTCCTGGCTCCACTCTGTGATTGCCTGTCAAGACTTCAATGTCCCCTGAATTATTCTTCCTTCCCCCCTTTCCTTTCTCCATTCCACCCTTCCTTCTTCCCTCCTCTTCCCTCCCTTTTCTTCATCCTTTCAATTCCCTCCCGCCCCATTTCCCTCCGTTTCTCTCTTCTTTCATTTCATTCTCTTATTCCCCTCTTTTTTCTCTGTCTTTCGTCCTTCTGCCCATTTCCTTTATTTCTCATTCTTTCCTTCTTTCAGTTTTTTCTTGCCTCATAACCTTTCATCCTTCCTTTCCTTTCCTTTCCTCTCCTCTCCTATCACTTGTACCTTTCAGTGTCATCCACTCCCTCCCATCCCTCCCGTCCACTCTTCATTCCTTCCGTCTCCTTCTCCTTCCCCTTAATTTTCATCCTCTTTTCCCCCCCATCACTTCATTTCCGTCTTGCTCCTCTTCCTTCTCTCCATTTCATCTCTCCTGCCTTTATTTTCTTCCATTTTCCCTTCCCCCTTCGTTTCTTTATTTCATCTGTATTCTTCTTTCTGCCGTTCCTTTCTCTTCGCTTCTTTCGGTCTTCATATTTTCCCTTCTTCCCTCTTCATTTTCTCCATCCCCCTTTTCTTCCTTTCTTTCCCTCTCTCCTTCGCGTCCTTTCAATTTCTTCCATCATTCCCACTTTACCACTTTTATTTATATCTTTTTCTTTATATCTTTCCACCTTTCTTTATATCCTTCTTCCTTCTCATTTCCTCCTTCGTTCATCAGCTTTCTTTTCTCCTTCTACCTCTCTCATTTCCTATTCCCTCTCTCTTCTTTCCTGCCGTTGCCCTCTTATGGCCATCCTTCACTCCCATTCCTTCTCTCCTTCCAGATATTTTCTTCCTCCTTCCCTCCATTTCAGTTTTTATTTTACCTTGCTCTCCCTCTCTATTCCTCCGTTATTCTCTCCCCTCCACCTCTGCCTCATAGCTTCCCTCACGTATGTCCTTCATACATTCTGTCTGTTCCTGTGTGTGTGTGTGTGTGTGTGTGTGTGTGTGTGTGTGTGTGTGTGTGATTTACCTTATATGTGTCAGCGTTAACTGTATATATATATATATATATATATATATATATATATATATATATATATATATATATATCAGCGTTAACTGTGTGTATATATATATATATATATATATATATATATATATATATATATATATATATATATATATATATATATAAGGTTGTGCATTTGCAACTCGTATTTCAAACACAAAGATGCGCATAAATATACATGATATAGAAGGAACGGGGATCGTGCTGAAAGAAGCCTGATTGATTACGTGCTCATAGAGAGGTCGATGATGGAATGGTTGCTGATACGAGGGCCGTGAGAGGACGATGTGGAGGTCTGTCAGATCATATGACTGTGGTATGCAAGATCAAGCTGAGAGGAGTGAGGTGGATCAGAGGAGAGAAGAGCAGTCAGGGAGAAAGACTGAAAGTTGAGAAGCTGAGGATCAAAGAAATGGCAGATGAATACAGGATCAAAATAGAGGAGGAGTTAGAATCAGTGAATTGGAATGAAATGGATCTAGACATCCTGTGGAATGCATATAAGGATTGCATAGATAGGAATGCTAAAGCGATGTGTAGTGTGCCAAGAATAACAACAATGAAGAAAGGTACAGCATGGTGGGATGATGAGGTTAAGAGACCGGTGGAGGAAGAAAGGAAGAAGTGGCTAAAGTGTTTACAGGACTGGGGTTCAATTGAAATAAGAACTGAATATACTGAGAGCAAGAGGAACGTAAAGAGACTAGCGAAGAGGGAAAAAAAGGAGGTAAATGATGGTCTAGGAAGAAAAATTAATGTAAACTACTCTGAACATAGGAAGTTATTCTGGAGAGAGGTGTGGAAATGTAGAAGTGAAAGAAATGTGATGGTGTGAAGGATGTAGGTGGTAGATTATTAACCCATGGGGATGAAGTAAGGACCAGATGGCAAGAATATTTTGAAGGCCTGATGAACGGGAATAGAGAAAGCAAAGCGGCTGTAAATATGACTGTTTTAGGGGCTGTGCAGAGAAGGAATGCATTGCCAGGAGACATGTCATTCGCATGGGTGAAGAGCGCTGTGAAGCGGCTGAAAAATGGGAAAGCAGCTGGGGTTGATGAGGTATATGCAGAGATGTTTAAGTGTAGTGGATAGAGTGGAATGAAGTGGTTGTTGGAGATATGTATCAATGCATGGATGAGTGAAACTGTGCCAGCAGAGTGGGAAAAGGCTGTGATAATACCCCTGTACAAAAATAAAGGTGAGCGAAGTGAGTGCAAGAATTATCGTGGCATAAGTTTATTGAGTGTGGTAGGGAAGGTATATGGAAGAATTATTATAGAGAAAGTGAGAGAGATATCAGAAGTCCTAGTGAGTGATGAACAGGGTGGCTTTAGGAGTGACAGAGGATGTGTGGATCAAATATTTGCAGTGAGACAGATAGCAGAGAAGCCTTGTAAGAAGGACCATAAGGTGTTTATGGCATTCATGGGTTTGGAAAAAGCATACGACAAAGTGGACAGAGAAGGACTGTGGAAAGCTTTGCCCATGTATGGTGTAGATGGTAAGCTGTTTGATGCCGTCAGGAGTTTTTATGATGGTAGTGAAGCATGTGTAAGAGTTAATGGGCATCAAAGTGAATGATTCACGATCGATGCGGGCGTGCGACAAGGTTGTTTGATGTCCTCATGGTTGTGAAATATATATATATGGATGGGGCAATGAGAAAAGTAAAAACACGAGTAATGGAGAGGGAGATGGCGTTGATAATGAATGGTGATGGATGGAATATCTCAAATTTGTTGTATGCAGATGATGCAGTACTGCTTGCAAATAAAGGACAAGAACTTGGTAGGCCACTGCAGAATTTTCCTGATGTCTGTGAGCGTCGTGCCTTGAGAGTAAATGTAGAAAAGAGTAAAGTGATGGGTATTGAGAGAGAAGGTGACTCCCAGTGCAATGTTACAGTGAATGGAGAGAGACTGGAATTGGTGAGAGAGTTCAAATACCTAGATACAGTGATAGAAAAGAGAGGAAAATGTGCAAAAGAAGTTGAACGTAGAGTGACATAAGGAAGAAAAGTAGCTGGTGCAATGAAGGCCTTGATAAGAAACAGACTTGACTGTTGCAGCTGCACGAGCTTTACTTGATGGAGTGTTAGTGCCAACTTTAACATATGGATGTGAGCCTATGCTGTGACATGATAATGAAAAGTCAAGAGTAAGAGCAGTGGAGATAGGACTGCTGAGGAATGTATGTGGAGTACAGAGGGTGGATAGGGTACGAAATAATGTGATTCATGAAAGATGTAGAGTGAGGAAGTCGGTGGACACCAGAATGGAAGAGAGTGTATTGAGATGGTATGGTCATGTGGGGAGAATGGATAACAACATAGTGGTGAAAAGGGTGTATCTGATCGTATATGAAGGAGGGAGGAAGCGAGGTAGGCAAAGGAGAAAGTGGAGAGATATGTTGGATGAGTGCTTGAGGAAGAGATGTTTGGAAGTCAGTGAGGCTAGGGAAATGACAAGAGATCGAGCTGGCTGGATGAATGTTGTGAGGAGAAGTGCTTAATCGCGGATTTGGCACCCCCTTTTAACGTGGCAGCATCCAGATTGACTCTATCGGATATTTTTATGTGAAGCTATAAAACGTGGTGAATGTTCTTGGCCAGGATTCCGGGGGCTTGAATGATTAAGTGAATGGACGCGTGGCCCACTGGACAGGGCAAATTTGAACTGTCTGGACATTTCTACTCCTCACCCTGCCCTAAGGTGGGAAAGGAGGTCCGGATGATGATGAATGATGTATATATATATACAAACACACCCTGGGGGTAGGGGGGTTTCAAGAATACTCCCCCAGTATCCCTGCTTGTCGTATGAGGCGAATAAAAAGGTTGGTGGTGGGTTAGTGCCCCACCCCATAAAGAGAACTAACTAAACAAGCGAATAAAGCGCCTCGGACCAGGACGGATGATACGTTGATGACTAAGGAACGGACAGAGGACATTCTGAGGGTGAGGACATGGAATTTGAGATGAGTGAATGATGAAGTGAAAGAGAGAGAGAGAGAGATTGTTCAGGTGCTTGAGGATTCAAGAGTGAATATATGTGGATTGACTGAAACTAAATAGAGAGGTGAAAGGGTGAGAGAATAGGAATATGGTTTAGGAATATGCGTGGGAGTTAATGAGAATGAGAGGGCAAGAGAGGGAATATGTCTGATGATAAGCAAAAAGTGGAAGAAGAATATAAGAGAGTATGGAACAGTGGGTGCAAAGATTCTATGGGTGACGATGAAAGTAGGTATACAAGCGTAGGCGATTGTATGTGCATATGCGCCGACAGTGGACTGAATGGCAAGAGTGAAAGATGAGTTTTGGGCAAGTGTAGAAGCATGTATGGACAAATTTGATAGGAGTGAGAGAGTCTTTTTGATTGGAGACGTGAATGGCAAAGTTGGGAATGAACGAGTGGATGGAGTGGTTGGTCAGTGGGGTGTGCCAGCTGAAGTAGATGGGAATGGTAGTGCTTTGGTGGACATCTATGCTGGTAAGGGGTTGGCAATAGCTAACACCTACTTTCGGCATAAGATAATCCACAGGTAAACATGGAGAGTCATGAGGAAGATGGACGGTGAACTTGTTGAACGAAAGGCAATGATAGATTACGTGTGTGTGGATGAGCGAATGAGAACACAAATGTTGGATGCAAGAGTGTGGAGAGGGTTGGGGAATGGAATCTTGGACCATCACTTAGTGATGGCCAAGGTAAGGCTGCAAAGAAAATGGTTGAAGGACGAAGGGGAATACAGGAGGAAACAGCTCCTGTGAGAAGAGTGGAGAAGTTGCAAGATAGTGAGAAAATGGCAGAGTATAAGAGCATAGTGGAAGAATTGGGAAAGTATGAGTTAGAGCAGATGGAAGGGGTGGAAGACGTATGTAAGATATTCATGGAAGAGATAGGCGCAGCGTGTGAGGTGGTTTGTGGAGTGAGGAGGAAATGCAGGGATGTCCAAGGGACAGTATAGTGGAATGATGAGGTGAAAGGAGCTGTGGAACGAAAGGAGAAGGCATATAGTGAATTGCTAGCGAGTGGAGGTAAGGGAGAAGATGAGAGAGAGAGGTATATGTGGGCAAGAGAAGAGAGATGAAGAGATTGGTGAAGGAGTGTAAGAAGAATGTGGATGAAAAGTTTGGGAGGAATCTGAGTGTGAAATGGAGGGAGAGTAAGAAATTGTTTTGGAAGGAGGTAAAGAAAGTAAGGTAGTGTGAAAGGGGAAATAGTGGGGGAGTGAAAGATAATATTAGATTGTTGGTGGAGAAGAGAGAGAATTTTAGGAGATGGAAGGAGCACATTGAGAATTTGTTGAATGTAGAGAGTGAGAGCAGTGCGTGTATAAGTGGTTGAGGAATGCCTGGGAGAAGAAGAGATGAGAGGAGGGAGGAAGAGATCAGTAGGGCGGAAGTAGTGGAAGCAGTGAAGAATATCAAGATGGGAAAGGCCCCAGGAGTTGATGGAGTGTGTGGTGAAATGCTGAGGTATGGGGGTGAGATTGTAGTGGAATAGATGTGAAAGTTGTGTAGATTGGCTTGGGAAGAGGGAAGGGTTCCAGAGGACTGGAAATCAGGTATAAATGTTCCTTTATACAAAGGAAAAGGGGAGAGAGAAGTATGTGGTAACCGTAGGGGTATTTGCCTTCTTAGTGTGACTGGAAAAATATATGGTAGAATACTTATTGACAGGGTTAGGCATATGACAGAGAAGCTAGTTGGAGAAGAACAAGGGGGATTTAGGAAGGGAAAAGGGTGTGTAGATCAGATATTTGTTCTAAGATGTTTAGTGGAAAAGTAGCTAGAGAAGGGAAAGAAAGTGTATGCTGCCTTCATGGACTTGGAGAAAGCTTATGACAGAACAGGTAGGCAAGGTATGTGGAAGATCTGAAGAATATATGGAGTGGAGGGGAAAGTGCTGAGTGCTATGAAGAGTATGTACGATGGAGCTAGGACTACGGTGCGAGTGGATGGTGAGCTGAATGAGTTCTTTGATCTCAATGTGAGACTGAAACAGGGTTGTGTGATGTCTCCATGGCTGTATAATATATAAATGGATAGGATTGTAAAGGAGGTGCAAGGTAGGGCAGTAGATGTGGGGGTGGCTCTAATGAGTGAGGGTGTGATGTGGAAGCTTCCGGTGTTGCTGTTTGCAGATGATACAGTATGGTTGAGTGAAGATGAATGGGAGTTGGAAGATTTGGTGAATGAATTTGGAACAGTATGTAGGAAGAGGAATCTGAAAGATAAAGTAAACAAGAGTAAAGTTGTGGTGTTTGAGAGAAATGAAGTCACAGAATGCACAGTGAGATTGGATGGTGAGGATGTGGAGAATGCGAGTGCATTCAAGTACTTGGGTAGTGTGATGAGTAAGGCTGGAAGTTTTGGGGATGAAGTTCTTGAAAGGGTACATCAGGGAAGGAAGGTTGTTGGTTCATTGAAAGCAGTGATGAGAAATAGGGAGGTGAGTATGGAAGTTAAGAGGTCACTGCATGATAGTATTGTGATCCTTACCCTGACATACGGAAGCGAGGCATGGACCTTGCTAGAGGGGAACAAGTTAAGAGTGAGAGCAGTGGAAATGAGTTACTTGAAAGGAGCATGTGGATTGACATGAAGGGACAGGTTAACGAATGACGTGAAGGAACGTTGTGGGGTGGATGTGGATGCGGTTGAGATTAGGAGAAATATACTGAGGTGGTTTGGACATGTGGAGAGAATGGAGAATGAAAGACTGACTAAGAAGGTGTATGTAGGTGAGGTGGAGGGAGGGATGGAGAGGGAGGGGAAGACTGAGGATGAGGTGGAGGGATGGAGTTGAGAGATATATGAGGAAAGGGGGAGTGAGTTGGGGGACGGTAGTCAAATTGTGGGTGACAGAGCGACTTGGAGGCGTTTTGTCTGCGGCCACCCTTTGCAGGATTAGAGCGTCAGGCTATGTATATATATATATATATATATATATATATATATATATATATTGTTACGGAACAGAGAAAGATAATGTACACTTTAAGTGAGAATACGAAGAGTCACTACTGTCCCGTAAAGTTCCAGGTTCAAAACAAAAGAGTTAGGTAAAATTACAAGTTAAAGTTTAATGCTTAAATTAACAACAAAACATTCAGGACTCATAAAGATAATGTAATGGCAAAAACAGGTTAAATATATGGTTAACTGCAATAGCCTCTATTAACACGAAATTAGCAAGAATAAATTTATCTAAGTCAGCCCTGATAAAATGAGATACCAGATAATACTCAGTGAATGCCAGATAAATAATTACAGATACAAACTATTATCAAAAATGACTGACATAAAACCCAACATCAATTACAAAAACTTCACTAGGCCTACAAATTAAACTTATGCTATACAGTACAAGAAAAAATGCAATAACAGTAATACTCAAATTACACACAGCTGCTAGATGGTTGGAGATTTCTTGAGCACTCACAATAATATTAATATCTGTACAGGGGAGGACAGAGATGTGAACAAAATGAGGAGCAGATCTAAGTGGCAATGATGCAGAGACTGAGCTCATTATATAGGGGCCAGCAGAGCCTGATACAACTTGTAATGAGGACGCGCAAATGAAGCCATGGGGACAAAGAGATGACAATCCCGCAAAGTATAACAGAGATGTCGACTTACTCTACTATAACGGTAAAAGGGGGACTGAGGCAGAACACGCTCGTGATCAAACATGCAGCATACTGTGCGTTAAAATTACACAATGGATGATGAAATCATAGGCTATGTAACACCTCCCCACAAAGAAAAAGAAATTTACAAAGGAAATTTCTTACTACTCTAAAACAATCTGTCTAAAGTCTAGATAAGCAATCTGCAATAACATTTTCTTTCCCCTTGACATGTTGTATGTCTAATGAATACTCCTGAAGAAGTAGACTCCATCTTGCCAATCTCTGATTTTTATCTTTAAACTTACTAAGGAATTTCAGTGGGTTATGATCGGTATAAATGACTATGGGGTCAAAACCAGAACACAAATAAAATGAAAAATGCTGTAAACCCAAAATCAAGGCCAAAAGCTCTTTCTCAATAGCTGAGTAGTTCTTTTGAGGTGGAGTGAACTTCTTACTGTAATAAGATACAGGGTGCTCAACACTCTGATCATCCTCTTGCAGCAAAACAGTCCCAGCTCCTGTATCACTTGCATCAACAGCCATCTTAAAAGGCTTAGCAAAATTTGGAGTAGCGAGCACTGGCTGACTTAATAAAATAGCTTTAAGTTTGTTGAAAGAGGATTCACAGTTATCGGTCCAGACAAATTTAACTCCCTTTTTCAGTAGGTCTGTAAGTGGTGATACAAGAATTGAAAAGTTAAGAACAAATCTCCTGTAATAACCTACCATTCCCAAAAATCTTTGTAGCTCTTTCCTAGTTTTAGGTCTGGGAAGATCACTTATAACCTGAACTTTAGCTCCTGGTGGTGCAACATGTCCATCACCAATTACATACCCAAGGTACTGAACTTCAGCTTGACCAAACTCACACTTTGATAAATTAGCTACAAGATTAGCATGAACTAAACGGTCAAGAAAATTACTGACATGGCATAGGTGATCTTTCCAGTTGTCACTGAAGATTAATACATCATCAATATAAACAACACACCCTGCCAAACCCTCTGTTACAACATTCATGAGCTTCTGAAATGTGGCTGGTGCATTCTTCATACCATACGGCATTACTGAACATGCAAAAAGCCTTTCCTAATGTTACAAAA
This sequence comes from Coenobita brevimanus, assembly GCF_032717465.1. Lineage (NCBI taxonomy): Eukaryota > Metazoa > Arthropoda > Malacostraca > Decapoda > Coenobitidae > Coenobita > Coenobita brevimanus. The sequence goes on from NC_137005.1 coordinate 13,109,232, forward strand.
CATGAGATCTCCCTAGCACGTTCAGTCATAGGTACTTGCCAGTATCCCTTTAACAAATCAAACTTACTTATGTACCTAGCCTTTCCGATCTTGTCTATGCAATCTTCCACACGAGGGAGAGGGTAAGTGTCTGTTTTAGTTATCTGATTAACACGTCTGTAGTCAATGCAAAGCCGCTGTGACCCACCTGGCTTAGGGACCAGAGTGACAGGAGAACTCCACTCGCTCTGACAGGGCTCAATCATCTTGTGGTCCAACAGGTAGCCAAGCTCCTTCTGGATGAGAGGAACTTTCACTGGGTTCACACGGTAAGGAGGCAATTTAATTGGCTTTGCGTCTCCAACATCGACATCATGCATCAACACAGTGGTTCTTCCTGGAGTAGCACGGAACACTTGCGGGTACTCATGCAGTAATGCCGAAAACTCCTGCCTTTCCTTGGGAGGTAGATGAGAAAGCTTAGTCTGGAGATCATTCATGATATCAGGATTCTTCCCCAAACTATCACTCAGGCTCATACTGCATGGGAGAGCTTCACTTGCAGACTCGGGTGGAACAGCTACAGTGCAGACTGGATTATTTTCGTCCCGCCTGTGATATAACTTTAGCATGTTGATGTGACATAGTTGCTTGCTCTTTCTACGATCTGGTGTGGCGATGACATAGCTGACATCACTGAGTTTCTTCTCCACGAAATAAGGGCCACTAAACTTGGCTTGAAGAGGTTGCCCATGAACTGGTAGCAGAATCAAAACCTGATCTCCTGGCTGAAAGTGGCGTAACCTGGACTTCTTGTCATACCAAGTCTTCATCTTCTCCTGAGCAGCTCCTAAATTCTCTCTCGCCAGCTGTAAAGCAGTGGACAGCCGTTCTTTGAAATTCATCACATACTCCAGCAGGTTGACGTCATCTTCCTCCGACAGCCAGCATTCCTTGAGTAGCTTAAGGGGTCCTCTTACTTCATGGCCAAACAGTAGTTCAAAGGGTGAGAAGCCCAGTGATTCATTTGGAGATTCTCTTGCAGCAAACACAACGAATGGAAGACCTTTATCCCAGTCTTTCTGATGTTCCAAACAGTATTTCTTGAGCATCGATTTGAGTGTTTGATGATATCTCTCCAACGCTCCTTGGGTCTGGGGATGGTAAGCTGAAGACGTGATCTGGGAGATGCCCAACTCTTTCAGAGACTGCTTGAAAACATTTGACATGAAATTACTTCCTCGGTCTGACTGTACCTCCTTGGGCAGACCAAACTTTGTGAAGAACCCTAGCATTTCCTTAACCACGTTCTTTGCTGAGATATTTCTAAGTGGAATGGCTTCAGGATAACGAGTAGCCATATCAATCAGGGTCAACACATAAGAAAATCCTGAAGAAGTCTTAGGAAGAGGGCCCACAATATCCACCAACACACGGGTGAAAGGCGCCTCAAAAGGAGGAATGGGAACTAGAGGTGCAACCTTTTCGGTCTGATTACACTTCCCCACAACTTGACAGGTGTGACAAGACTTACAATACCAGGAAACATCCCTGAAGATACCTGGCCAGTAGAAGTGTTTCAAAATGCGTGCCACAGTCTTCCTCACTCCAAGGTGTCCTGCCAAACTGGAATCATGAGCCACTCTAATGATATCCTGCCTACAAACACGAGGGATGACAACTTGATGTACAACCTCCCATTCACAGTCGGCTGATGCTGTTGGGGGTCTCCACTTCCTCATAAGTACTCCTGACTTTACATAATAACAAGTAGAAGCACTGGCTGACTCTTCTTCACTGTAAGCAGAGTTAGCTAGACCTTTCAACTCAGGGTCAGCAACCTGCAACTCAACCAACTCTTGACGAGACAAATTATCAACACTACGGGGTACTGCCTCATCTGGCGAGTGGTCCAAATTAGCAAGAAAAGTGTCAGCTAGGATAACATCATCATCATCATTATCCTCTAAATCACCAGTAACTTTAGACTTAGCCCTAGTGACAGCACATGCAGGAACACATCAGGGACATCACAATCCTGGGACGCAGCCACTGGCTCACTAGACAACTGAGGAGCTGGACACACTTGACTTCCACCAATATCATTTCCAAGTAAGAAAGTTACACCTGACATTGGGAGTGTCTCAACCAACCCAACCATAACAGAACCATTAACAAAACCAGACTCTAAATTCACTCTGCACAGAGGAACAGAGAAGCAACTATTCCCTACACCTTGTAAGATTACAGTTTCATCAGAGGAATTAACATTAGAGCCTAGAACACTGGTCAGCATAAGGGATTGGCAAGCACCTGTATCACGATATATTTTAACTGATTTCCTGTCATTACTGTCCAGAGGACTGACAAAACCATCAGACAGGAAATTAGCACATGAACTCTTGAGAGTGTCACCCACGTTACTGCTCAAAGAGGAGCTCCATCATGAGAATTTAAGTTACCCCTCAAAGCAGGTTCAGTTAACTCAGTTAAAGAATTCTGGGAACTCTCAAGAGTGGACACTAGACCAATTGACTGAATATTTAAAGACTCCTTTTTGTTCACATCACGCTGTCTCCTGAAACATCTCTCCGTAGTATGACCAAGCTTACTACAATAAGTACATTTACTTTTCTGAAATCTAGAGGTGAAGCTGGTATTTACTCCCTGAGAAACATCATCTTTATTCTCTTTCCTGTTACCTGTACTCTGAGTAGAGGCAACGTACTTACTCTCAGCTTTCCCTTTTTCTCTAGAATATCTCTTGTGAGTGAGAACATACTCATCAGCTAAAACTGCAGCATCAGACAAATTATCTATTCTTTTCTCATCAAGATATAGGCTTACATCTTTATAAATACACCTTTTGAAATCCTCCAGCAAAATCATCTGCTTAAATTTACCAAAATCAGAATCCACATTCTTAGAATTTAACCACTGCTCTAACAGATCTTCTTTGATTTTTGCATACTCAACATGGGATTGCTTATCTTGCTTGTAAGTTGTCCTAAATTTTACTCTATAGGCTTCAGGAACAAGCTCATAGGCCTTAAGAATTAAGCTCTTAACTACATCATAATTATCAGATTGATCCTGAGGCAAAGATGCATAAGTTACTTGAGCTTTACCGGTGAGAACAGTTTGAAGGAGTACTGGCCAATACTCCTTAGGCCAATTAAAACCTGTAGCTACCCTCTCAAACAACTGAAAATACTTTGTTAAATCAGATTCATTAAAAGGAGGGACAAGTTTAACATTTTTAGCCACATCAAAATCATCAGAGCTAGATGATCCAGTTCCACCTTGTTTCATGCGATACTCATGGTCTGCCTGAATCCTGGCAAGTTCAACTTGTGCCTGAGCCTGTATCTGTGCCTCTTCAATACGAGCCTGAGATTCCGCCTGCTTAGCATTTGCCTGAAATTCAGCTTCTTTAGCACGAGCCTCCTGCAGAGCTAGCTGTAACTTAGCTAATTCAATCTGCGTTTGCTCATTTGGAGGAGTTACATTAAACAAGCTTTTATTAATCATGCCAACAATTTGATCCTTAGAATGATGAGAGTGAACTGCAATTCCCAATTGTTGAGCAACAAGCTTAAGTTCATTCTTTGTTCTGTTTTCTATATCACACTGTTTGCACATTTGACAAAAAGTCCTTGGCTTCATCAAGTGGTAGAAATAGTAGCCATCATGAATATATCACAGTCACAAAATATCAAACAATATCCTTATGATAATATCCTGAATATCCTGATATGAGGTCGCCAAATTTATGTTACGGAACAGAGAAAGATAATGTACACTTTAAGTGAGAATACGAAGAGTCACTACTGTCCCGTAAAGTTCCAGGTTCAAAACAAAAGAGTTAGGTAAAATTACAAGTTAAAGTTTAATGCTTAAATTAACAACAAAACATTCAGGACTCATAAAGATAATGTAATGGCAAAAACAGGTTAAATATATGGTTAACTGCAATAGCCTCTATTAACACGAAATTAGCAAGAATAAATTTATCTAAGTCAGCCCTGATAAAATGAGATACCAGATAATACTCAGTGAATGCCAGATAAATAATTACAGATACAAACTATTATCAAAAATGACTGACATAAAACCCAACATCAATTACAAAAACTTCACTAGGCCTACAAATTAAACTTATGCTATACAGTACAAGAAAAAATGCAATAACAGTAATACTCAAATTACACACAGCTGCTAGATGGTTGGAGATTTCTTGAGCACTCACAATAATAATAATATCTGTACAGGGGAGGACAGAGATGTGAACAAAATGAGGAGCAGATCTAAGTGGCAATGATGCAGAGACTGAGCTCATTATATAGGGGCCAGCAGAGCCTGATACAACTTGTAATGAGGACGCGCAAATGAAGCCATGGGGACAAAGAGATGACAATCCCGCAAAGTATAACAGAGATGTCGACTTACTCTACTATAACGGTAGAAGGGGGGACTGAGGCAGAACACGCTCGTGATCAAACATGCAGCATACTGTGCGTTAAAATTACACAATGGATGATGAAATCATAGGCTATGTAACAATATAGATAGATAGATAGATAGATAGATATTGCCAGACGCCTCATATATATATATATATATATATATATATATATATATATATATATATATCCATATGTATATATATATATAAGGAGCCTCTGTGGTACAGTGTGCTTCTCACACGCTGGTGGACGCCGGTTCGCCTCCCGCTAGATTTCTAAAAACTTTGGGAAGCGTTCACTGAGCCACTTACCACTTTGGCGGACATAAGGGGTGCTGTGGTTGAACTAGTGTCGCATACTAGTATGCTTACACCCAGTTGGCTTAAGGCGGGCCGATTACACTTGGTTCACAGACTACACACACATCCAAAGCCACTCCATAATTACAATTACCCTCACAAGCACTTCTCACCCTACATACAGTCTCTACTAAGCCACTGGATAGAGATACATTGGCTGTATCGTCCCTGCTTCAGTATGGATAGGCCGGTCCTGCAGTGGACCCCAACGGCTAATGATGATATATATATATATATATATATATATATATATATATATATATATATATATATATATATATATATATATATACACACATTGTGACTATTGCTTTTTAATTTAAACGATTTCTTTTATTTCAATGATTGATTTTTTCCTGTTTAAATTAATTTTGCTATTATTATTTTTATGATGGCCTATGAGTTGTATTTGGTTTGTGCATACATCTGCTATAAATTATGTCTGAACCAGTGTGTGTGTGAAAGAGAGAGAGAGAGAGAGAGAGCTTTGCCACGGACATATGTACTGGATGCTATGTGTAGAATATGAAAGATGGGAGTTAGAGGGCAGTGAGCTTCTCCAATTTCGCAATAAAACCTCGCAGCATATGCTTGCTGCAGTAAGCCATTTAGAAGGAAAACCCTGTTTTGTCTTCTTAGAATAATCCTGCACACTTAGCTGATTATAGAGTTATATGCTCCAACCCGAATCTGACACGTTAATTGGCCTACCCTGAGTGAACTCATACACTCTAGAAATGAAAACTTTCCAACTGCACTACAGCCTGGAAATTTGCCTCCCTACCACTCCAGCTCACAGGAAAAACAGTAAAATATTTGGCAGTGTTCCCTCGTTTGGCGCGACTGTGAGGGAGAGAACCCTGTACGTTTGTGATTTTATCAACTGAAGCTGAAACTCTCTCTCTCTCTCTCTCTCTCTCTCTCTCTCTCTCTCTCTCAGCCATTTTACTTAATGACCGCCTACTCTGCAGTCGTGTCTCCCCGTATCGTTAAAAAGTGTCCCAAAAAGTGTCCCGTATGTCATTTTGCGTCACTGCCTCCACGGATAGGCAAAATCAAAATTTGCGCTGATTCCTTTTGGTTACCTGGATGACAGAGGCAGGAGGGCAAGAAATGGAAGTATAAAATACTAGGAATCCTGCAACTGTTAGAACAAAAGGATTATTGTGGAAGAAATGGAAGAAAACGAAGGAATGAGGGGACTGTTAGAACTAAAGGCAAAGAGAGAAAAGAAAAAGAGGGAAGCGAAACGGAGATATAAAGAATGTGATGTAAGCGACTGACCAAACTATGGCGTGGATAACAAGTGCATGTGAAGGGAAGGGTAGCTTTGTTTCCAGCTATTCTCACTTACACTTCGTCACCCCTGTCCTTATACAAAACTGATTTTTTTTTTTTAATCAGAGCATCGAATACCTGGCAGCACCGCAATTTACGAGTACTGTAATTTATATCTTTTTAGGACATAAATTTTATTTAAATCATCAGGTCAGCATTATGACCATCTTAACGCGGTGTATAATACTACTCTGCCCCGCCACCAACAACAGGATGCACTAACCCCACCCTGCCCTACCATTCACCACAGGGTGCACTACACCCACCCTGCCGCACCACCCACCACAGGGTCTACTACCCCACCCATCCCACACCTCACCATAAACAACACTCCCCTACCACACACACACAAAAAAAAAAAAATCCTTGGTGTAACATACAATACATCAGTGTCATTTAAACAACACATCACAAATATTAAAAATAAAATAACACCAAGACTCAATGCTTTGAGATCACTTGCCCATACAACATTCGGACACAACAAAGAAACCACCATCACAGTATACAAACAATACATACGTTCAGTGCTGAATCATGGAAGCCCTCCCTGGGCTTCTAACCTCACCAAAACACACTATAACACTCTACAGACCATACAGAACAAGGCCCTAAAAATAATCACAGGCTGCACAGCTACTACACCCACAGACCACCTACATCAAGAAACCAAAGTCCTCAAAGTCAGGGATCACCTAGACATGAGAGGCACCCAGTTTCTTACTGCAGCACTGCAGCCTCCACAAACCCACAACATCCAGTATATTACATGGCAGCACATCCACCCAAACCAAGGAACATCGAAACAACACCCAGCACACGATACCATACACAAATACTGTCATCTCTTCCCCCTCGCCCACCTCAGACCAGCTTCCAGAAGCATATCCACACTCAGATCACTCGCCGCTCCATTTAGTCACTTAAAGACAACACACAGCTACATGCACGGCCTCCTGACATCCACCTCTTCTGAATCCTATCTCCTTCGTGAGGACAGGGTCCACCTGGCCAGGCTGGGATGTGGGAACCATGCAGCCCTCTTAAGCTACCACCAGAAGAGGTTGGATGACTCCGTCACTGATGCCTGTCCAGGATGCAACACAGCACCCCATACTGTTAAGCACATTATGGAAGACTGCATTGCACACAATCACCTACGCCATCAACACAACACAAACTCTTAGAGGGCTCTGTGGGAAAGCCCGGTCTCGGCCATGGCCTTCCTAAGGGACTCGAGGCTGTTCAGCCAGACTGCCTATGGAACAACTACAACTACTACTACTACCCCAACCCTGCCCCACCACTCACCAAAAAGTGTACTATCTCCACCCTGCCCCACTACCCATCATCGGGTGTACTAACCACACCCTGCCCCACCACCCACCACAGTATGTACTACACCTGTCCTACCCCACCACCCACTAGGCTACTGGGTGTACTACCCCCACCCTGCCCACTCACAACAGGGTGTACTACCTCCATCCTGCCTTACCACCAACCACAGGGTGTACTCCCTGCACCCTGCCTCACCAACCACCACAGGGTGTACTACTCCCACCCTGCCTTACCACCAATCACACTCCTTATTCCCATGTCGAAACCCATATGCAGTGCTTATCCTCACAGGGTGTACTCGTTATGGGAACATATTTTTCACATTGTGCGTGAGTCTTCTTTTTCCCTGGTGATATCCATAAGGTTGTTTATACTTCCCTAATCTAACCTAATCTAGGTTTGCTTTAGCGTATTAGTATCCATATTCCGAATAAAATAAATTAACCAAGTTTGACCCATCAACAATTTTACTCGGAAATTTTCGTCCTGTGGCATCACCATCATCATCAACAGCATCAGCAGCAGCAGCAGCAGGAGCAACATTAACCGAATTTCTTTAATTTTGGGAGAGGTGGGTAAAACCTAGAAAAAGGAATTGAAAACAAAGAAGAAAGACACTTTCAGAGAGTTTAGTAACGGTGCAGTTATGGAGAGATAGAGCTGGCTAATGGCCTCATGTACCAGCATATTTTGGTAAAGGGGGAATATCGGAAGACTTTCGCCACTCGATGCCTTCTTTCAGCATATGCATACACAGACACACACATGAACGTACACATGGATTATCACACACACACGCACACACACACACACACACACACACACACACACACACACACACACACACACACACACACACACACACACAAAATGGCCCCAGGGAGCACACAAAACTTAAAATGCGTTTAACTTACGGAAACATATCGATGCAGAAATACAGATAAAAAGAACGAGACATTAGCATGGAATTAAAACAAAAGGACGGGCGGACATACAGCATAGCTATCAATACATCTTAAACAATAGCTTACTGAGCAGAGAACGTCACGTATCTCACCAAAGTTTGGGATATCCTGCCTCTATTTGGCCTGGATCTCTCTCTCTCTCTCTCACTCTCTCTCTCTCTCTCTCTCTCTCTCTCATGAGATATTTCTTCAGCAGCTCGCAGTCAATCACACATCTTCCATTAGGTCATGTAAATACTAAACAAGATAATAAGGGCCATGAGTTAATCTCTAATCACGCCAGTGAGGTCGTAATTTCAATTCATATTTCGACACGCTGGTTCCCATGGCAGCTGCCGGTGCGCCTTGGTGACGGTGGATGACTCTGTGACGGGGATTGATGGATGGATGAACGAGCCTGAGTTGTGACGAGATTGGATAGTTATGTAAGACAGAATTCGAAGGAAATGAGAGTATATTAACAAGCGTGGGTTGAGAGAACAGTAGATGACTGGATGAGGAAGACTGAAATGAACTGGATGAAATGGGAGAAATGGAGTTCCCCCGGGCTAAGCCCTGTATTGGACTATAAAGCCCCGCTAGGGTTACAGGAGCGAGCTACCACTCCCGGCACGGCAGCCCGGGCGAGGCTCGAACTCGCAATCCCCCGATTACGAGTCCAGCGCGCTACCACTGTGCTACCGCGCCCCCCATGAACTGGATGATTTGGTTAGTATATCGGGATAGGATAGGGATTTGAGATGTGTAACTGAATGAATCAACACTCTGATGATGGTGATGATAATGTGCAACGTATCTTCCGCATGTAAAAAAAGACTACGTGGATGCCACAGTAAAGGTAAAGATAAACTCTTGTTAATATTTTTTGGTTGTTTATTTGTGGTGGAAAGTTAGATTTAAAACGTGCAACACTAACCCCTAAACGGCAGATAACGGCTTATCCATTTAACTACGTTTTTACTCCATATAATTTTACTCACGACTTAACTGCCTCCCGAGGTGCAATGGTTAACAAGTTATCTTAAATCTTTAGGTTTCTTATTCCTTCAGCAAGGGATCTCATTTGGATATATTCCTATTAGCAGACAATTTAATTTTGCTGAAGAGAGCTGTTCTGAGATGGGGGAACTAGATAACAGGTATATTGGTATAATTAACCCCTTCATTAAAACCAACCTCAGTTAAATGAAAATAAGGCGTCAGCATTTTTAAGAGACTATTCTGATTTCAGATATTTTAGATGTTTAATCTAATAGAAATTAAACTCTGACTAAATCAGTGTGGATAGAGCCCTCCTGCATGGAGGTAATTATAACTCAGGGCAACAATAATACAGCCACTAAAGTTTTATAAGGTAGACTCAAGATGCGTAATTTAAAAGTAAACATGAAAACTAATTCCCAAGTACCTTTGTGTGGTGGATGTGGAGAGACAAACAACTGGATGAAATTTAAAGCTTAGGTATAGGATAATTAATAACCCAGCAACTACAAACGAACTTCCTGCCTTATAAGTAAAACGGAATGTTATTTTCATTGTATTATTATCCAGATACTTTTGTGGAAAATTATTAAAGTTGCATCCATTTTGCAACCCCTCCATGCCTGCACCCCGTGCTACACTGGCATCTGGTAGCACCCATGACTTGGCTGTCACACTACCATATTGTAGAACTTCTGCCTAAATCTTTTATTCCCCAAATTTCTCCATGGAATTCGCTTCCCCATATTAGCTGGCCTGCACCTTTAACCCACAGAAATTCAAGTCCAGCTCTTACAGAATATTTATGAATGGAAGACATCTGTAGTCTGGTGTGTGATATTTTTTCTATAATAACCCTTCGTTAGTCATGTGGAGTATTCAAACGTAGTTAGTCCGGTGGGGTGTTACAACACCGCAATACAAAAATACATGTAGTGTTACTAACATGTAAAAATACTCATACTGCTGCTTCAGTATATCTCTCCAATCACTAATGAAAGATTGAATGCCTTGTAGAGGTGTTTATTAATTTATAATAATAAAATACAATACATTTTAATATCAGGAAAAAAAATAACAAATGGACTCATATCTCATTTGTCAGGTAAACACGCACAGGAAAATACATTTTGTGATTTTTAAAATCAGTATAATGATAAACAATATGCAAAAATAAGAAAAAAATAAACAATCTATATCACAATATGATCTAAATGGTTAGTTTGATGGGGTGACTGGACACCCCAGGGGGGGGGGGGGAAGTGCCCCTCTCTCTCACTACAGCAGAGGCAGGACTCAACCAGTCCACATGCTCCCTCCCCTCACTGAATCAGAAGAGTACTGGAACGGAGAGAAATATTCGAATTATCGGCTAGGAAATATGAGCTTAAAAAAAAAAAAATGGGATGCCAAAACACCCCACCTGACTAACGAAGGGTTAAATTTATTATTTCCGCTTCTGTTCATCTGTAAAACGAAGAAAGAAACGAAAGCTTTGGCTTTTCTGAAGTTTACTGCTGTCACCTGTCTTCGGCCTGTCTGGCAAAGCAGACCCGTTGACCAGAGGGAAGCAACTACTTGTGTGGGGCCGTCCTACAGATAATATGAAATACGTACAGCCGAGGAAAGTTCCGCCTTATACACCAGCCTGCCAGTTAGGAACTTTCTGCGTGAGACAACCACTAGTGAAGCAGTAGCCAGACACTCAAATGTCTGGTACCACTGTGTAGAAGGGGAGAGGTTAAGGGAGGAGAAAGGCTGGGGGAGCTAATAGTTCCTACCCTCCCTCTTCCATCACCATCCCTGTCACACAGTTACCAGATACATGAATGTTGGCAACTGCCACGCTACCATTTACTTACTATTTCAAAGTGGTGAGCGAGTGTATGACGCGGAACTTTCCTCGGGTGTATACCATGCGGGGAAGCGGTACCCCCGTTTCAGTAGGCAGTGCCTAGCAATAGTCTGCCTGGTGCCCTTCCCACGATGAGATGTAGTGAAATATGAGGAGGTTTGGCTATTGGGTTGAGACCGCAGCTCCACCATCCATAATGCATGGCTCCACCACGTGTAAGCTCCTCGTCAGCGCTCTTCTGCATTGTTAGTGCTGCAAATGGAGTAAGTGGTGTGTTGAAAGTGTACAAGGTATTTACCTAGTGGAGTAGGTAGTGTTGACTGTGGTGTGAGTGACCTAATAGGGGGCGTAAGGTAGTGCTTTGCTGTGCTGCTGCTAATATTCAACCCCAATCTGCCTGGCTGAGAAGATCCATTAATCGCTGACAAACAGCCGCCCCTGCTGGACAGTCTCATGTGATGACCCTATGTTTCCTTGCGGCAGACAGCTCCTCGCCACAGCACAGCACGGGTAGAACTGTGGAAGTTTGGTTGTCGGGTCGACACTGCATTTGCATCTATTTATTCAGTTAACAGGGGCACCATAAAAGGCCCCACATTTTATGGCTATGCTTTTACCCAGTGTTGTAAGTGCATGCCTTGGTTACAAAAAGCCATTATTCTTGTGACCCAGAGTAGTCATCTGAAGTAGAAAGAATATATAGGTGACAGGAAGGATAGAAGATAAAGAAAAAGAGGAGGGTAAACTTAGAAAATGAATGGTAAAATAGGAACAGAGTAGACAGCACTATGTGATGTCAGTGGATGATGGTAACCACCAAGTACCATCGGTAGTGTTGTGTAGATTAGTGTAATGCATGTAATGTAGTGTTGTGTACTTTTGTAGAGATACTGTATTGTACAGTAGTGTACTGTGGTTTTGCGTGAGAAGTGATGTAGTTGTCGTTGTGGTGGCTATAATAGTTTTGAAATTTATATATATGTATGTGAGCGCTCCAACTCTCTCAACATTCTTTTTATATATCAGTGGTATTTTCCAAATTTATTCATTTTTCTTCTCTCCTCCACTGCTTATGTAACATTCTTATTATTCTCTTTCTGTTTTTTCTTCATCCCCCAGGCTCATCAACCTACCTTTTGACCTCGTGATCAACTCTAAGTCATTTGAATCCAATGGCTAATATTTATTCTACAATTGCTTCAGCCACACGACTGCATTCAGGCTGTGAAATTACTTGCACAAAACAGATTATTATAGACAGAGCCAAATTTATCCCGATCCAAAAGTCTCTCTAAACCTCTATAAATCCTTTGAAAGTATATGAAATAATAGTAAAAATGACGCACTACACCTGAACAGGTCATCCCCTTCAATCTTGGTACCATTAGGCATAGGTACTCAATTCAAAGTCTGCTCGAATTGGTGAAATATATTACTTCCCTCATTAACTCATCCAGTACTGTGGTGCTCCTCTCCGATGAATAATACAGTTCGATGTCAGCAACAATAACATTTAAAAAACGTCATCACACTTAATAATGCCTTCAAGACCCGTATTCTGGTTCTGGAAGCGGTCCCTCTCTTGCTATCACTTTTACGAAAGGCCGGACGGCTGCCAGGGGTTTGAGAACAAGGGCAAGCTGAAGAGAAAGAAGAAATGGAGAAAGGAAACAGGGTGGGGGAATGAATGAGGCATGGTTGGACGGCAGTAGGAGAGAGAATGAGAGCGTGGGCGTCTACTGAGAGTGTTGGACAGGGTGGGGTCAGGGTAATGACGGGCTGGAGGGAATTACCTCACCTGGGAACGAGGAGAGAAAATGAGGGAGGTAAAGGAGAGGGTGGGAGAGGAGGGCAAAAGGAGGAAAGAGGAATTAAAGAATGGTGAAAATGGAAAGCGGTTGCGAAGTAAGTTGAACAAAATTGAGGGGAAGAAGCAACGATAAGCGAAAGCAGTGGGATGAGGGTGACAAGAGTGGGATAGCAGGGATGGAAGTAATGGATGGAAAGGAGAAATGTGTAGAAGAAAACGTGGAGAGTAACTGAAATGAAGAGAAAAATACATGAAAAAGAGAGAAAGTGTAGTAGCGAGAGGGAAGAACGAAAGTTGTAACGATGAAAAAGAAATATCTGGGGTAAAAGGAAAAGAAAGAAGAGTGGGATAATCTGAGAGAAAGTAGGAGGCAGGGATTAGATGATGATACAGGAGAGAGAGCCAGAAAAGAAGAAATGAATGGAAAAGGGACGGGAAGGCTTAGGAGAAGGCCGTGTGGAGTGAATATGGGAGGCAAGAGAGAAGGTGGGAGGCAGGGAGGGATTTGCAGAAAGAGTATGGTGGAAATACTCGTAAATAGAAGATAGAGTGAGGAAGAAAGAATGGCAGAGATGAAAAGTTGGGGGGGGCGGGGGGAAATGATAGTAATATAAAGGAAAAAATTAATATACAAGAGGAAAATTAGAGAAAAGAGAGAAATGAAAGACAAAGTATAGGGCACGTGCAGACAGACACCACCTGATGATTGTGCATCGGCTTAATTCTCCTTTTTGAGTGAAAAGCCATTTTTGACTGAGTTATTTTTTTTATTCTTAATTTTAACGTCTGACCTCGATAAATACTATTCTTCCATCTTTCCTTATAATCTATCCTGCCTTCACTGGCTGTGGCAAACGAAGGCATAGCACTACACACTCAAGGCAAATTGCTTCATACCCACTCTGTGACCATCTGGTGGTTCCCTTGTTATCAGCAGAACGCAGAATCCTGCCGCTTAAATCACCGGACATATTTGTACCTCTGCTGAATCATACAGAGAAGTTTAAATATAGTTTCTAGTAATTCTAGGATTATATTTATCTGAATTATTAAATTATCTATTCAGTTCATTATTTTCTTATTTGTTTTGGAGGTACTGGACGTAATATGATGAGATAAGTCAAGAAGAAAAGATATCAGTTATTATAATTTTCCTGGTCCTCATCTTCTCCCCCATCCCCCGACTAAAATGGCGTGAGATAAGGTGCCTCAAAACTAGGAGAAGTAAAACATTAAAGAGGGAGAACTATCGACGGCCTGTCCACTGAAATGGGCCAACCATTACTTCACACACCAATCAAATCCTCAGAGACCTAGCTACACCTCAGAGGTCTAACTATCTACACATATTTTCTTCATTTACGGATGCAAAACCCTTGTTGATGTATACTGTTAATCCAACCAACTTGACACACTAAATTTTTCATTCCTAATATAAACAACTTCCATACTTCCATCAATCACACGCTCTTTTACAATAGGCTATATGTCCTTCTTCATCTTGGCTTCCCATCCCCCCTCTTACCTTCAAACACACTGAATATATGCTTTTCACTGCCATCTCTGCATCCTTTTTCTCCAGGTGACCATAATAGTACTATCTTCTATATGAACACGGACCAAAAAATTCCCGGAATTGTTCAAAGAATATTTCATTACAAAACTTAAACTAAATTCATCTTAATTTCTGTCAAAGAACTCCCCTTGATACGATATACACTTATACAAGCACTTTTTCTATCCCTGGAGACAATTCCAGTAGTCGTCTTTTATCTCCTTGTCCAGAGACTTCTGCATTTTTTCCTGAATATCTCCTAAGTTCTCAAATCATTTGCCTTTCAGTTCTAACTTAGTGTTGGGGAACGAGAAAAAAAAATTCACAGGGAGTGATATCTGGCGAGTGCGAAGGGTGCGGAGGAACAATGATGTTTTTGGCCAAAAAATGCTGACCTGACAATGCAGTGTTTGATGAGGCTTTCTCGTGATGCAATAACCATTATGTGTGCGCCATTTCTCTGGAAATTTGCGCCTGATGCTTTCCCCCAGACGCCTCAGCACTGTAATGTAAAACTGTACGTTCACAGGCTGTCCCTGCGGAACAAAGTTCTTCATGGACAACTCCCCCAGTGTAAAAAACAAAAAAAAATCAACCTGATCTTGATGCTGGACTTGATCTGATGCGCCTTTCTCGGGCTTGGAGAAGTTGGTGTCTTCCACTGACTTGACTGCTGCGTAGTTTCGGGGTCATACCTGTAAACACAGTCTCATCACCCGTAATGACATTTGAAAGAAATTCTGGGGCATTTCTCAAATTTTCTTCCAAGTCCCAGCATACATTCACACGATTTGCTTTTTGATCTGTCGTTAGAAAACAGGCAACAAATTGTGTCGAGACAGTGCATGCAAAGATCTTGTGTCAAAATCTATTGAAATCAACTCCTAGAAACATCTGTGACCTGTAGTTCATTAATACTGTGACATGATTTTCCAAGGTGCCTGTCGAATTTTCTCAAGTGTTTTCATCTGTTCGAGATGTTCCAAGACAGTCAGTATGCAGGGAGTCTATGACTAACATGTTGCCTTTGGTAAAATGAGTGAACCATTTGAAGACACTTTTTTTTTTTTCATAGCCTGCTTCTTTAAAACTTGCTCAAGCATTGCCACTTCCTCAGCCGCAGCTTTCCCAAACAAAGAACAAAATTTAATGCACACTGCTTGCTCATTCATATTTGAAATTGTGGTCCGAGGACAAAAATCGCAAAAGTTATTTGCGCGCATGAAGAAATAATGTTAGAAATAAAGACTTGACCCTCTCAGTGGGATGTTACTTGGCAGAATGATTCACCAGACTGTAACGTAAGTGGTGCCTACTGGCAAAACTGGGAACTATTTGTTTTTCTAGCACTATCGATCCATCTCGGGAATTTTGGGGTCCCTGTCTCGAATACTCAGCTATTAACATGCTTGCCTACCTTTTTCGGCAATGACAATATTTTTTGGTTCTGTCCATTATATGCACTCCACTAATATTCTTCAGCAATCCCATATCCACTGCTCGTAGTCATGAATTTTTGCTCTCATTCCATACTTAAGTCCAATGGTACATCCAGACTGAGAACGAGAGCAGATTGAGGTTGGTGATTTTAGCCTGTTGGCTGCGGCATATAGCTCAAAGGGACCCTTTGCCTGTGCGGCTTTCTCACCAAAACTCAACTCTCACAAAACAGCATGAAATATATATCAGTGTACTCACCATATGTCTGTGTATCCTCTGGTAAACATTTTTTTTTTGTCTAAATCGCCGTGGTACTGGTGAAGTTGTGAACAGAAGTTAGATAAGTTGGTGACATAAAGCATCTTACATTTACCGAGTGTGAGGGAAAATGGAGAATCAGAGCTGACCCTAAAATAAACTGAATATGCCGATACAAGTGTAAACCCCATCGGGAAATGGCTATACTGATAAAGTACATGGCTGATGTGGAGTGTGGAATATAAGAACAATTTGTAGATATGCATATGGCATGGATATGAAAGATAGGGTTATGTTCAAGTTGCACCGACACACCGACATAACTGAACACCTGATAATAGCTTGCTAAAATGCCGTGGTATGTTCACAAGTTAGCTAGTTAGTGACACTAAGAATTTGTTGTGTGTGTGTGTGTGTGTGTGTGTGTGTGTGTGTGTGTGTGTGTGTGTGTGTGTGTGTGTGTGTGTGTCCGTCCTGACCAACCACTAAACTGTGCAAGACGGTGGAAACACAAACTAGGGGGGAAAAAAGGGGAGTACTGATGAAAAAGCTCATTTGTACTGTATAGCTACACTGCGCCCCTCATGCAAGACGTCCGTGCTTTGGCGGACTTAGACACACACACACACACACACACACACACACACACACACAATACAAGAAAAATACGTGGATATAGTTATGGAAACAAACCAGAGGGGGAAAAGAGGGGTGTACTGATGAAGAGAGAGAGAGAGAGAGAGAGAGAGAGAGAGAGAGAGAGAGAGAGCACCTGTGGGAGATGGGAGAGACAAAGACAGGGCTCAAGTCAAGGCCATTTCCACAGGACAGGTGAGGATAAAGGATAAACGGACGAAGGCGGGGCTGCTGGAAATCAAGTGTGCAGAGTGAGTTGCACCTATTTTCTGGCTCTAATAAATTAATTTCCATACTCATAAGATGTGATTATAGAAGACTACCAACAATTTGTTGTCGGATGAAGTCGAGGAAGCCTAATGTTCAAATATTGTGGGTGACATATCGGGTCCAATTATCCTTTTTTTTTTTTTTTTTTTTTATTGAAAGGCATATGGAAAACTATGGTTTGAATATCGGACTTTCATTTCCAAGGGCCGTCGTAGCTCAGTGGTAAATGCTTGAGTGGTTACAATCAGAGGTGGTTGGCTATGGAAGTGCATCGAGGATTTTTTATTATTTTGTTTTATGACTGATTTTTTTACAAACTCGTGTCATTTGCCTGAGGAAAATGACGTTTAATCGGTTAGGGGGAAATCTGAGGTGATTGATTTAATTATTTTAGTGAGAGGTGGAAATGTGGAATTGAGGCATAACACTACCATTTATTCTTCTATGACTGTGCAGGTGGGGATGTATTCAGGCCAGGCCAGGTAGATCCTCGGAATTTCCGGATTATCTCTTACCCGAGAAAAAACAATGAGTTTTTAATGACCTGACACGGAGGTTAGAAACAAGGGTGCATGGAGGGGAGGGACCATAGAGGAAGGAGTAGGGTAGAATCGGCGGGAGAAAGCTCCGGTGAAGCCAGAGAACTGTCAAACGGCCATATTGGTCAAGTCAAGAGGTCGCGGCAACACCTACCTAACGAAGAAGATTGCTGTGCACTCCTACCTCTATGGCTGTGATCATAGAGGTAAGAGTCCTTAACCCTACCTCCGTGGGTGTGCCCATGAGATTATTAAGCCTTTAATACCTCCAGCTGTGTGTCCACCTGGTATTCCTCAGGGAGAATGCCAGAAACAAAGTAGACTTCATTCTACCTCTGGTTTTAGTTGTAGTTCAGCTGTGGGTGTGAGACGTTCTGTCCTAAGTTGTAACTCACCATCAAATAACCTAAGTCTCCAAAAATGCCCACCACCTGTGCCGCATTTGGGTGTAAAGAAAGAGGAGATAAGAAATCTGACCCATCCATTACATTTCACCGGTGAGTATCCTTAGAGTGAATTATAGTTTGTAAGTGTACATTATGTGTATGACTGGAGTTAGTAAGGTCAAGCTGAATATTATATAGAATAATAGATATAAACTTTTTTCATAATGTGCTGATGTCTTCCATCCTTCATTTTACCATATATTCTTAAATGCTTCCTTTTTTTTCATTCATTAACTACTTTCTTTTCTCCTTCCATTCATAACCTACTTTCTTTCTCATTTTTTCTGTTTGCAACTAAGAAAACACTCGTGCCTGGTCAGTGGAACCAAGTCAGACAGCTGTCAAAGGGGTCGCCACCATGTTTGTCGAGTCAGGTCTGTCGGCCTCACTCTGACCTACCCTTGGTTAATCCCATATGCCGCCTCTACCCTACTCCTACCTCTATGGTAGGGACGGACTGGACCACTGGTGGACATGGAAGGGAGGGAAGGAGGAGGGATGGGGAGGGTGCAATTGTGCCAAAATGACGACGAAATACTCACAGTGCCGTGACTATTATAGTGCCAAAAAGTGACACAGTGGCACTCGATGTACTGTACCTCTTTTTTATCATACACATAATCACACTCATTGCTTTCTTTTTGCTTCACCCTCACACTAATAAAGATTTCCTATCATTCCATGCCCTGTCTTTTTCCTTTTGGGGGCAAATGTGCCCATATACAGTAACTTGCTTCGTATTTTCGGCCTTCATTACTCCCCCTTCCCACTAATCCCCCAACCTTCCTCTCACCATCCCTCCCTCGGGCAGCCTGGCCCCTCCTCGCCTGACCATAGTCTCCCTTCTCTCAAGATTATCAGCATATCCCCCACCCCACTTGCCTCCTTCTCTCCCCACACCACAGGTTCTCTCCCATTCCCCCACACCTTACTACTTACCTCCTCCCCCTCGTCTTTTTATTTCCTCTCTTATGGACCACTTCAGCCACAGCTGTGTCCCTTTTTTGGAACTGGGAATATGTGTACCCTCTCACTCATTAATTTTAGCATCTCAAAACACTGTATGACATACTTCAAAAATAACCCAAAATAGCCCAACCCGCACAAGCCAAAACTTTCCCGCACAAGCTCTTCAAAAATAGCCCAATTGTGAGGGAAAACTGCACAGTTGGCAACCCTGGAGACGGTGAGAAGGGGCTGACAGGTGTCGCTGTGATGTACAATCTGTCCCACTTTGGGAAGTAGGTCCGGGCTAGATGTGGGTGTATTGCACGCACTCAGGAATGCCCAGATATGGGTGTTTTGAAGTTTACGGGTTAAATTACAAAAAAGGAGATTTGTGAAAAAAATTTATGTTACGGACAAAATAGTTTTAATTTTTTAGTTCAGTGCCCAAAAATATATAAAAATTCCATGAAATGATGTTTAAAGATCAATTTATACCCGTAATTTACAATATTCAGTTAATTTCAATTAAGTAAATAATAAATGGATGTGGAAGTTGTGCAGATTCGCCTGGGAGGAAGATAGAGACCCTGTGTATTAGAAGTAAGGTAAAAGTATTCCCCTGTGCCAAGGAAAAGGGAAAAAAGAAGAATGTGGTAATCATAGGGGCATTTGTCTTCTTTGTGTAATAGGAAAAGTTTATGGTAGGATACTTTTTGACAGTGTCAGGGAAATAACAGGAATTAGCAGGAGAAGAACAGGGAGGTTTTAGGAAGGGAAGAGGTTGTGTAAATCAGATATCATTCTTAGATCCTTAGGGGAAAAGTTTCTAGAGGAGGGAAAGAAGTTGTATGCGGCCTTCATGGATTTGGAGAAACCTTATGACAGGGTGGATAAACAAGGATTGTGGAAAATATTAAGAATATATGGAGTAGATGGGTTGTTGAATGCCGTGAAGAGCATGTATGAGGGTGCTAAGGTTGCAGTGCGTGTGGATAATGAACTGAGTGAATTTTTCTATTTGAAGGTTGGATTGAAAAAGTGATGTCATGTCTCCATGGTTGTTCAATCTGTATATGGATAGGGTTATAAAGGAGATACAAGGTAGGGCAGTGGATGTTGGAGCAGCCCTAATGAGAGAGGGCAGTGTTCGGAAACTCCTTGTACTGTTGTTTGCAGATGATACTGTGCTGTTAAGTGAAGACGAAGGGGAGCTGTAAGGCTTGGTGGATGAGTTTGGAAGAGTATGTAAGAAACGGAATCTAAAAGTGAATGCAGGGAAGAGTAAAGTTATGGTCTTCGTGAGAGATGAAGTCAGTGAATGTACAGTGAGGTTGGATGAGGAGGAAATGGAAAATGTGAGTGCGTTTAAGTACTTGGGTAGTGTGATGAGTAAGGATGGAAGTTTAGAGGGTGAATTGCTTGAAAGGGTACAACAAGGAGGAAAAGTTGCTGGTTCCTTGAAAGCAGTGATAAGCAACAGGCAGGTGAGCATGGAAGTGACAAAGTTACTACATGACAGTATTGTGATACCAACTCTAATGTATGGAACTGGAGCTTGGACCTTGTTGGAGGGACAGAAGTCGAGAATGAGAGCAGTGGAAATGAGTTGTTTGAGAGGAGCATGTGGAGTCACATGGAGAGACAGATTGACAAATAAGGAAGTGAAGGATCATTGTGGTGTGAATGTGGATGTGATAAGAAGTGTTAGGAGAAACACACTGAGGTTTGGCCATGTGGAGAGGATGGAGAGTGAGAGACTAACGAGGAAAGTGCATTTGAATAATGTGAGTGAGGTGGAGGGGGTGGAGAGGGAGGGGAAGGCCAAGGATGAGATGGTGGGATGGAGTGGAGAGGTAATGAGAGAGAGGGGTGTGAGCTGGGAGGAGGGCACTGAAATGGTGGGGGACAAGGTGGCATGCAGATGATTTGTTTGTGGCCACCCCTTACGGGATTTAGGGGTCTGACAATAGCCTGATAGATATAGATAGTAAATAAATAACATAAAGGAATGCATACTCTGCAGTATAAGTTTCTCTAACCGTCAACACCAAACTATATGCACAGTACACGCTACACTTCATTTTCAAAACTGATAAGAAAAATGGTGCAATGAAATCTGGCCTCGGAGTCCCCGGTGGAGGGGGAAGTTACCATAAATTCCCCCACCATCAGCCCCTTTCCCGGTGACGACTCAGAATGATGCCTGGAACCGCTGTCTGACTCACTTCTTTATTTCTGCAATATTCGCTGCCTTTCTTCTAACTTTCTCACTGGAACATCACCTTGCCTCCCCTAAACTTCACCTTCTCTTCCTGTCTGAGACTCAGCTGTCTGAGGCAACTGACAGCAAAACAAACCCTTTTCTGTTTCCTCCTACTTCTCAATACTTATTTCAAAGCCAAAGGTGGCTGATGTGTATATGTACACAATGATTTATCTTGCTCTTGTGTTCCTGAACTTGATTCTTCTGAATTCTCAACTCTCTGGTTTCGGCTTTCTTGTCATTCTCTGACTAAATATATCTGCGCTGTTTACTTATCTCCTATTTCTACTGACTATGAAAAATTCCTTGACTATCTTCTACGATGGAACACATTCTATCCATTTCTCCTTTCTCTGAAATCTCCATTCTAGGAGATTTCAGTGTTCACCACCACCTTTGGCTCTCCTCTCTTTTCACCGATCCACCTGATGAACAAGCCTACATCTTTTCTCTCCTTAATGACCTAGAGCAGCTTGTACAGCACCCTACCTATATCCCTGACCGCCTTGGAGAGAGCTCCAACATACTTGACCTCTTTCTTACAACTAATCCTTCTGCTTACACTGCTAATCTTTCCTCTCCATTGGACTCCTTCGATCACAACCTAATTACCTTGACCTGTCCAATTGCTCCAGTACGGCCTGCGGACCCTCCAAAGAAATGTCAACTGTGGCACTTTGGAACTGCAGTTTTGGAGGCCCTCAGGCAGTACTTCTTTGATTTTCCATGGAAGGATTATTGCTTCCATGGCCGGGAGCCAACTGAGTGTGCATTGCGCATTACAGAGGTTATTCTTTCAGGCATGGAAGCATACATACCCTTCTCATATCCTTTGACTAATGCAAGAAAGCCTTGTTCTAATGCTGTCCGCAACAAGGAGAGGGCCTATAAAAGGTACCAGAACCAACAGACCCCTGAATCACAACTTGCTTACGTTTCTGCCCGGAATCATACTAAGCCTGTTCTTAGCTCTGCTAAAAATAATTTTATCCGTACTAAATGCTCTCAACTCTCCAACTCGAATTCTTCCCGCTCCCTCTGGCACCTTGCCAAAAACCTTTCAAACAACTTTACGTCATAATCCTTCTCTCCTCTTATTTATTCTGATGGCTCTGTAGCTATTTCTTCTACTGATAAAGCAGATCTCTTCACTCAGACTTTCTCCTCCAATTCCATCTTAGACGATACCAGTGCTGTTCCTCCATCACTTCCCCCCTCTGACTTCCTTATGGCTGACATTAAAATTTCTTCAGCTGATGTATTTTCTGCTATCACTGGCCTTAATACTAACAAGGCTTATGGGCCTGATGGAGTCCTTCCTGTTGTCCTCAAGAACTGTGCTTCTGTGCTTACACCCTGCCTACATAAACTCTTTCACCTTTGTCTGTCAACTTGTACCTTTCCTTCTTGCTGGAAGTTTGCTGTCATTTAGCCAGTCTCAGAGGGGTGATTATTCCCAACCCTCCAACTATCATCCAGTTTCTTTAATTAACATCCTGTGTCTCAAAAGTTTTCAAATGAATTCTTAACAGAGAAATTTTAAAGCATCTTTCTTATCACAACCTCCTTTCTGATCGTCAGTATGGGTTCCGTCAGGGATACTCCACTGGCGATCTACTCACCTACCTTTCAGACTCCTGCTCATCCTCCTTTCGGGACTTTGGTGAAAGCTTTGCCATCGCACTTGACATCTCAAAGGATTTCAATCGAGTCTGGCATAAAAACTTTAATTTCCAAACTTCCCTCATACGGTTTCTATTCTTCTATCTGTGTCTTCATCTATATCTTCCCTTCTGGTCGTTCAATAGCTGCTGTTGTAGACGGCCATCGTTCTTCTCTTAGATCTATCAACAGTGGTGTTCCTCAGGGCTCTTTCCTATCAGTGACTCTCTTCCTTTTATTCATCAGTGACCTTCTGAGCCCTATCCACTTGTACGCTGATTCCACCCTTCACCTTTCCATTTGGTTCCTGCAACGTCCATCTCAGTAGTTACTTTAACAAACAAGGGATGAGGCTCTGGCAAACCTAATGTCTGACATGGCTTGTATCTCTGACTGGGGTAAAAATAATCTCGTTGTTTTTAATGACCATCAAAAACTCAGTTTTTACATTTATGAACCCGACATAATCTTCCACAGGAGTACCCATTATTGTTTAATAATATCCAGCTCAACACTGCGTCATCCTTGAACATGCTTGGGGATTCAATCATTCGACACTTATGTTGGAAAGATCATATTGCATCTCTTATAAAATCTGTTTCGAAGATATTAGGTGTGCTAAGCCGACTCTGTACCTTCTTTACCCCTGCACAGTTGTTTACTTTATACACGGGTTTTATTCGCCCCTGTGTAGATTACAACTCTCATGTGTGGGGAGGATCCCCACATACAGCTCTTCTCAATAGGGTGGAGTCAGAGGCTTTTCGTCTCATCAACTCTCCTCCTCTTACTGGCTCCTTTCAACCTCTGTCTCTTCGCCACACTGATGCATCTTTATCTCTTTTCTATCGCTACTTCACTGGTCACTGCTCATCTGAACTGTCTGCTTGCATCCCTCCACCTCTACGACGGGTACGTAGCACCCGTCTAGCAACAAACTCTCATCCCTTTTCTGTCCAACTCTAATGCAGGAGTTAACCGTTATTCTCAATCCTTCATTTATGCAACAGATCAGGTCTGGAACGGTCTCCCTCTATCTGCATTTCCTACTTCCTATGATCTCCGGTTTCTCAAACGCAGTGTGTCCAGGCATCTCGAAATGAACGGATCTTGAATTTGACTCTCTTTTGTATTGTTTTTGTTTTTTTTCTTGGGAGGAACGGTTTGCGAGTCCCTGGCCTTTGGTTCCCTCTTTCTTGC
The DNA here is from genome assembly GCF_032717465.1 of Coenobita brevimanus. Lineage (NCBI taxonomy): Eukaryota > Metazoa > Arthropoda > Malacostraca > Decapoda > Coenobitidae > Coenobita > Coenobita brevimanus. The sequence goes on from NC_137005.1 coordinate 13,133,540, forward strand.
ATTAAAAAAAATACTGTGTGTGAAGGAATAATGAATTACGGAAGGAGGCAAGTGTGTGTGTGTGTGTGTGTGTGTGTGTGTGTGTGTGTGTGTGTGTGTGTGTGTGTGTGTGTGTGTCTGTGTGTCTCTGTGTGTGTGTGTGTGTGTGTGTGATAGAGGATATGTGGGTGTGGATAAGGAGTGAGTGCGTCTAGCTGCAGGAGGTGCGTAAGAGGGAGAAGGGACGGGGAATGAGTGTCAGTGTGAATGAAAGAAGGATGCTTTAATATGAACTTTATATTCTTTACCATTTCCTTTTACATATTATTTTACACGTTAATGATTTTACCCAATGAGAAATAAATACATTTTTGCTGATCGTCGGTTAGTCGGACAAAAATGAATGATTCATTCGAGTTCTTCACCCTCCACCTGCTTCCATGCCTGATATTTATACAGTAAATAACTCTGATTCTGCCAAACACGTAATCTTGTGTATATTACATTTTTACTTTAGTTTATCCAGTGCACACCATGCCTTACCCTACTAGCTTATAAATAACACTTCAGATCTCAGTTGCTTCAGTACATTCATGTTTCACCTAGCCTGAACCAAGTCCTGCACACTTGCCCAAATGAATAATAAACATTACTCTTCTGAAATATGTATGTTGCAAGTACTGAAGCACCATTTCATATGGGTGTGATGTGCATGCACCTTCATTATGACAACCACCTCAGACCGTATGAGCAGGAAATCTCAAATACTGTGATATGATCCAAATAACTGGGTTTGCCAGCCCATTCATACCTCTGAAGCTAAGATGCAAACAAAAATACTGCTGCTAAATCTAGGAAAACTCACAGCTACTTTAACGATTATCACTGCTGGTAACTGTACATGACTGAGTAGACTCGCACCGCAACCACTCACACTACAGATAGAACTTCATGGGTTGTACCAACAGCTCACATCTCAATGGAGTTTTCACGTTCACGGCCGACTACCAGGGGTGCCTTTAACAATGCTCGTTCTCCTTTGTGACGCCTGTCACCTGCAACTAACAGTGAGCAGTCGACTATGCGTCGGGGCAACCAGTCTAACGAGTCAAGTCTGCGATGTGGCCAACAATCATCTATTGTTTGCTGGCACTGCGGTGTCGCTGGGCATCGTGAATCAGCCGTTACTGCAAACAGAGGCGAACCCATCGGGAGAGGTGACAGCGTACACCTTCGCCACCCCGCTGTACATACTGCAAGTATCATAAAGAACTGACTAGTTACACAACTGATAAATGTCATTACCTTGCACGACGCCAGTCGGAGAAAGAAGGGCGGACCTCTTGGACAAACCTCATACAGCAACAGAAGATCTTCAGCTCCCCATTCGCCAGGTTGGGTCTCTAACCCATTTAGGCACAGTCATTTTGGGTAAGAGCAAAGGGGTCCCAACATCATTTTTCATGGACTCTGGATCAATGGTAAATTTAATATCAGAGTCCTCTTTAAACAGCATTAGAGGAACGATTAGACTGGTCTGGGGCCTTGAACTACGTGACATTCGTCTGTGTGGAGTTGATGGCTCAGAATTTCATGAGACAGGCAGAGTTACCTTAGAGATACAACTTGATAAATATTTAAGTGCCGTCACAGCAGAGTTTCATGACAAAATGATCTCCAGTATCCTGCAGATGTTTTAATAGGCATACATACCATAGCTAAATATTCCATTGATCTAATACCTGCTTGTGGTGTTACTGAGGCACAAGTTTTTTTCTGTAGCTGGCATGGATAACCCACGTTACCCACGCCCTGTCCTTTCCCAAGTAAACCCAGTTACTCAGCCTAGTGTAACTCAACCACAACTTGAGAGTAAAGAGGAGCATTCACTAGCATCTCATGACACTTCCTTTGAGCATTCACTAGTATCTCATGACAACCTCTCTAACACTGACACAATGGTTGACTCAAATACGTCTCAGTAGGCACTGAATCGGCAGTGGGTACTATGTTGGAGGATAATTTAAATTATCTTTACCTGCTGAATGTCACAAATGGTCGATTAAGGCTTAAAAGTGGTAAAAAAAAACTGGGGATTTGCTGGTTTACCCATCGGCCAAGATGTTCCATTCTCTGAATCTACTAGAGATGGTATAATAAGACGTTGTATATGCCAAAAACTAGAAGGATCGTACTCCCAAACTTTCATCTCACCTTACCTTATATACTCGGGAGATTATCCCCAACACAAAGATCAATTAATCAATTTTTTGCAGAACTGAGAGATGGTGTGGCTTTACCTGGTGAATCCGTGGGGAACACAGATTTGGTTTAGCACCGAACAGAATAAGTTTCTGGCATTCAACCACTTTATGTCCCTGCATCATAGACTACCACACAGTGTGAGGAAATAAACAGGTGAGATAGTACAGCGTATGTTGGATCAGGATATCATTGAACACTGTTAGTCCGTGGAATAGTCCACTTTTCTTACTGCCCAAAAAAGAAGGAGAACTGAGACCTGTGGTTGATTACCGTATGGTAAATTTGGGCACTGTACCCGATCGTTTCTGTTGCCATTTTTAACAGATATACTAGAATCACTTGGCAAGCAAAACGCAGTCTTCACTTCCCTAGACGTACTTAGTGGTTATGGCAAATAGAAATGGAAAAGTCTCGGCCGATAAAAGCATTTAGTACTCTCGGATTTTATCAGTTAAAAGGGTTCCTTGTGGCCTTAGAAATGCTCCATCAGATTCATGCTGTATTCAGTGGTATGATCGGTCATTCAGTTTTTATCTACGTAGATGACATCATTGTAGTAAGCAAATTCATCCCTGAACATTTTGCCAAGCTCCAGCAAGTTTTTAATTGCCTTTAGATGGCGGGTCTAAAGATTAAGCTCAGTAAATGTGACTTTATATGTAAGAAAATTAAATTCCTTGGATATGTAGTTAATGCTGAAGGAATTCATACCACAGATGATAAAGTGAAGGTAGACTCTAACTTCCAAGAACCAACCAGTACTGATGACGTAAGGAGCTTCCTAGAGTTGAGGGGTTACTATCGGCGATTTATTAAAAGGTATGCACAAACTGCTGTTCCTCTGCCTCAATTACTACCGTAAAGAAAAATGTATCATTTGTTTGGACTAAGGATCAGGCACAGGCTTGTGAAACACTGAAACTAGCACTTGAAAATGCACCAGTCCTGGCATTCCCTGATTATAAGAAAACTTTTCTTTTGTGTATAGATGCACTTGGAGTTGGAATTGGTGAGGTATTCATGCAACTTGATCAGGCAAAAGGGAAACGTGTAATAGCGTACGCTAGTCATGCTCTAAACGCCACAGGACCTAATTAGGCTACAGTGTTACTGATTGGGAAGCCATAACAGTTGTTTGGTCTGTCAAACATTTTCAGAGATATAATATATGGTTATCCAGCGCATATCCAAACAGATCATCTCCCACTTTGTGATTTGTTCAAAGGAAGAAGTCTTACAGGTCGACTGTTCAATACTTTAATCTACCCTTTCAGTTTATGCCAGGTAAATAAAATGTAGTTGCCGATGCTCTCTCTTGTCACATTACTGCGGCAGTAGCACCATGTCAACCCAATGAAACCTCTTACACAAACCTAGCCTCAGATGTTGTAAGTGACTGATGAAGGTAATTTTTTTCCCAGAATCAGGAGACACTTAACCTTACTACATTCCCAGTGCCAATAGACGATTTCATGTTAGACTGGTATTTTGTATAGGAGTATAATCACTTACAAGAAAGCACATACCTAATAGAGAACTCCACCAGCCTGTTGTCCCTACTGATCTAATACCTGCGGCACTCCACATCGTTCATGACGCTCCTCATGCATCGCACCTGGGTAAAGATTGATGTCTAAGACAAGCATCCCTCTCATACTATGGGCCTACTATTTGTAAGGGCATCAACGTTCACTGAGACTCTTGTATTTCATGTAATCGTCACAAAGGGTCAACCGGATTACGTGCTCCACTCTAGCATATTCCATGACACCAATGGGAAACTGTCTCTATCGAATCTCTTAACCCCTAGGGTATGCAATTCGATTGACTGTACCGGCGTGAAAATCTGTACATGGAGCTGATTTTTTTACTCTTACAGAAGTAAAAGGTGTTATGCCCAACGTTTAGAGCATGAATTTTCACACCTTGTGCCATAACCCAGAACATTTTCTACCAACTGGTTCATGAGCTATAGCCTGTCAAAGTTGAAAAAAGTTAGCCTTCCAGGCGGCGTGACTCCCGTTTTCTATGTGCTCCCACCCCGTCCCCCCTTCATTCCTCTCCTTCCATGACCTTCGTCACCCACTCCTATCACCCTCCATCTCTTCCTCCCCTCCCCCCACCACAAGACAAAGAGGACAGGCAGAGAGAGAGTACAGGGGTGTAGAGGGTGGGTAGGGGGGGATATATACCCCTCCCCAGGGAGACAGGGAGGGGGGAAAAGGGGGGAACCACGGGAGCGTGATGGAGGATGGTGGAGGAGGGTGAGGGAGGGAGCAGGAGGTGGTCAGAAACGAGGGAGGGGGAGAGGGAAAAAAGGTATTGGGGTAGAGGAAGGCGGCGAGAGGGCGGTTGGGGAATCACCCCCCCCACCATGGGTATGGCCCCAGATCCTCCCTCCTCCCTACTCAGGACTTAGTTCTCATTGGTTGGCATTGATATATGTCATAATCAGGGTGGAGCCTAGTGTTGGCAGCTTTTCTCAAAACCCCCTCTATCGATCACATTCGGTATCCTGCGTGATCCCGAAAAAGGATCAATTGATCCTGTTAGCGCTTTAGAGGTTAACCTGCCTCTTGCAGAATCCAGTGTGATGTAGTTGTTCAAAGCAGTCAACCATTTTTCATGCTGCCATATCCTCGCGGCCCTCCAAGATGAGACCACTAAGACTGTCGTACATGCCTTCATAGACCACATCATTTGCCCATTCACTACCCTGTCTACTGTCATTACTGATAATGGTAAATAATTTTAGAAGTCTCCTTGCTGAATTTGTAAGCAGTATAACATCAACCAGTGTAATGTCATTCCCAATCATCCAAATTCCAATGGCCCTGTCGAAAGGCTGAACATAAAAATAAAAGTTTTGGAGTGTCTGAGGCACCTAGGTTCTCAAAGTGCTGACTAGGATGAATGGATACCCAAGGTTGCGGCCTCTGTCAATAGTTCCATCAATGCATCCATTGGTGAATCTCCATTCCTTGTCTTATATGGGTTTGATAAAGACTTGCCTTTTTCCATGCTAGCATCGAAACCTGGCCCACCCTATAATTTGGATGCTTATGTGAAAGTAAAAATATCAGACCTTCAAAAAACACATCAGTATGTAAAAGTAGATCTGACTTTATATCAGGAGAATATGATGCAAAGTCAGCATAAGTCTGCATCACATCTCAGCATCAGTGTCAGAGATCTAATATTTGCTCATTTGTTTACACGTACTGTACCTCTAAATTATAAAATAAATGTAAATGCCCACTCTGCGTGATAACTCAGAAGGGTAACAAATTTTAAATACAGAAACTGTCCACTAGAAATACCAAATGGGTCCACACAGACGATCTTATCCCCTTTGAGCCCTGTGTCCCATGTTTGGGAAGGAACTGGGCATTTTCAAAATTTAATGAAGAAGAGAACCCTGGGGTAGGGACCTATGAGCTTCATGACTGTGAGCTGACAGGCAGAGGTTGGTACGCCAGGCATCCTTGCAGCAAAATCCCCGTTCCCTAGGGGGTCTGGTGTTGGAAGAGTCACTTGGAGAAATTCCATCTTCTGTTCCTTCCATTCTTTCTTTTGACATCCCTTCCAACACCTCTTCTTCTCCTCCTGTCAACGAAGGTCGTTCTAAATATTATTGTGCTATGCACACAAGCCCCTTGCATAAGAATTATCAGCTCTTCTCAGTCATCTTTAATTTATATTTATTGTATAGGTATAGATGTTGTGGGCCTATCTGCTGGCAGTGTTGACTTCACTGGGTGTTGGTTGGGTAAGGACGATGGCACAGTGAGACCTTGGAGCCTGGTTGGCTCAGGAGGCAAAGCCTATGACCTTGAGCTGCTGGCTGCCTTTGTCATTGCTTTGCCCCACTTTGCACACCAGCTGGATGAAGCACAGGCCTTCTGTCAACCATCGAGGAGAAACACAGTCTGGACACCTTATGGTACCCTCTCTACTTACCTATTCGTTGGAGGCTAGAGTATGTTTGTAGCAGGTTTTCTCACCTAAATGACACTTTCCCTAACCAAACACCTGTACAGTAGGTCATTCACGTGTGAGGCGTGGTCTCTTTGATCTCGGGGAAAAAATTCTGGGTGGCCTTTTTGGTGTAGCAACTACTTGTGACCTCTCTGAATTCAAATCAAATCTTGCTGAATTGGCTGATGCTCTTGAGTCTTGAAACAGTGCTCTACAGGTTCAATACACTATGTTGCAGATGATTACCTAACACCTAAATGATGTAAGAGAGACATTAAACTTCTCGGACATCTTACAGAAACAAATATCAAAAATTAATATTGTCTATGAGCTGCTATATGCCAAACTACACCTGGACAACCTACAACTTTCTCTGGACTCTCTTCTCTCCCAAGCCACAACTAGATTTCGTAATCTAGTTGATACTGTTGGTGGTCGTGTGACGGTAGACCTAGTACCTATCTCTGATCTCTGTTCTTTATTGGAATGGGCTCTTTCTACCTTTGACTAATCTCCAGTTATTTCCCTCTCCTGTTTGGAGTTCTACTACCCAGTACTTGAAGCTGCCTTCCGCACTAAAAACATTGTTGTTCACATCCTTCCCCGTTCTTCTATCACATTTGATCTTTTCCAGATCATCCCATTCCCAATAACTCCGTGTTGTGGGCCTCTCATTCCTCTGAATATTTCCTCGTATCTCATGATCATGTCCCCATTGGTTTCACATCCTCTAGCTATCTCAGGAAGTGTTTCTCTTACGCCTAATTCTCGACTTTGTGCTGTCTATCTTCTGGCTATCTCCCCTTGTAGCACTGCTCCTTGCGAATCTGCTTTGGCAAGCAACTCCCCCGTACAATCTGTCTGCTCCTTCGTCCCGGCTCTCAAACTCCCGTTACACCACGCTCAACTGGATCACATCCTATATTTCTTTTTCAGTGTCCCAGTCTCTGTTATTATCAGTTGTCCTGAAGCTCCTGTTCGTTCGGTGCCGGGAAGTAGTTTGTATAAGGCTCCTAATCATTGTGCCATTAACCCCTACACCGCGGGCTTGTTTACCAATGACTTGCGTGTCCTGCGGGGTTATTTGGGCTCCGACAGACTCTCAAAAAATATTTGCCAAAAATCAGTTATTAGTCCTAGAATAATAAAATTATATATGCTTATTGCACATACCTTCAGCTTTCTCCTGGAATGATTGTTGAGCCTTCGTCTGTTACCGTAGGACTTGTGGAGACCTCTGAAGTAGGGTAACTAAGTCTCCACTTTACACTTCCCGACAACCCTTAATATGATTACCACAGCCAGATACAAACACTATAAACACTATTCTACAATTTTCAAGTAGTTTGGGATCTATACTAAAAAAAAAAACACTGTGAAAGCAATGGAAATTACGAGCGCGTCTGATCGTCGCACTTGCGCTAGTTCGCTCTAGGCACTCTGTCATTTATTATTCATAAAACCCCTCACACTTTATATTTCTATTACTATATCACACTTATATATATCTGGAGTCTTTCTCCATAAGTTTCCTTCAGTCGTATTAGTTTATTGTCACTGAGGTCATTCAATTTTTCAGTCAGTAAAATACGTAGAGAGCCACGGATTCACTCTCACTGTTATAACATAAATTATTTGTACTCATATTCTTATATTACTAATTACTTCCATTACTATTTACATTTTCTATTCTATTTTCAATATTTACCCTTCTATTTTACTTACACTATGTTATTCACTGTCACTTTCAGTAAGATAAAACTATAATACACTGTTCAATCATATGAACTGAACATCCATTGCTTTCACCTGCTATTTACACATTATTTACACATTATTTCCAAATAATTCTGCTTCCACACTTGCACTGTTAGAACTGCTTCTGGCTGTGATAGTCGAAGAAGCAGGTTACACAGAGGGGAACTTGGCAATCAGCGCACTGCCAAGAGGTGCGTTTATGCTCAGGTGTGCGGCATGTGGTATGCGCACATACCTGACACCTGCGAATCACAGCCTTCCTTTTCCCTGTGGCAGGCATTAGCTCAAGTCTGTGCCGATCCATATACGCCCTCTGCTCAAGTCGGTCGGGAAGTGTAACTGGATGGCGCCTTGGAGTTGCTGCTTGCACCCTACCATATCTTTCCAGCAGCTGCTGGACACAAGTCCTGGCGAACAACCTCAGGGAGGACTTGGGTGGCTTTGCCTTCATCTTGTACAGGATGAAGGCGTTCAGCATCGTCATATCTATGAGATGCAGAAAAACTTTCCTGTACCACCTAGTATCCTTCCTGAGGCAGTCGATCTCACCAATCATCATGTCGGACTTGTCCACCAGCCGCATGTTGATATTATAGTCCAACACTGCATCAGGTTTCATCACAGGTTCGCCTGTCCTACGGTCGACCTTCCCACTGTCTCTCATCTCCCCCTTATGTACGGTGGTGAGCATGTGCACGACTCTCTTGTCATGCCACCGTATTGCCAGCATCTTCTCACACTTGCATAGGTGAACGTCTCCTCGCTGCGAGTTTCCCGCCTCTGGGAATATGGGGAAGTTGGCACGATTACTTTTCACAGTGCCGCAGGAGCCAATGCCATGCTCAGAAAGGTATTTGGCAAGTTTCGGTGCTGTATAGTAGTTGTCTGTATACAGCACATGATTCCCACCAAAATACTTTTTTAGGAGCACTTTCACTACACAGCCTGAGAAGCCAAGGGAGTGAGTTTTATCGAGATCGACAGTGCTGGCTGAATATATGACGAAGTCAAGGATGTACCCCGTCTTACAGTCGCACAGTACAAAGAACTTAATTCCAAAGCGATGGCGTTTGCTTGGAATGTACTGAACAAACCGAAGACGTCCTCTGAACAAAACCAAGGATTCATCAATGACAACCTTCTGAAATGGGTGGAAGAATGACATGAACTTATCCTTCATTCTGTTCAGAATCTCCCGGATCTTCCAGAGTGGGTTGGTTTGGGAAGGTACATCATTATCAGCAAAGTGCAGGTTTCCCATGATGTTCCGGAAGCGATCTCTGGCCATGTACTTATTGAAGGTCGGTGAGGGTAGTAAGGGGTCCATGGACCAGTATTCTTCCAACTCATGCTTCTTGGAGTGTGGCATAAGAAGCATGAGGGCAAAGAACACATACAGCTCCTGCACTCCCAGCATGGTCAACTGTTGCATCTTGGCTGCACCTGTACCACTAGCAGCACGTTGTGATTCGTACCTGTTGGTCTCATCACATATGTGCTGCATGACTTCGTCATCTAGGAAGGCCAAAAGGTAGTCGACACACTCAGCGTTTTCGTCCATAGTGAAGGCAGGCTGAACTCCTGACGAGCTCTCATCGAAAACCAGGTTTTCGGGGACAAAATCTGACCCTTCCGTCCACACGAAGGCGTCCAGGATTCCCTGGCGTGACGGTGGAGGGCTGGTGGTGGTGGTGGTGGTGGAGGTTGGCTGAGAGGGAGGCTTATCTCTGTCAAGGTCACTCTCACTGACACTAGGTTGCCATACAGCACTAGCAGCCCTTACCCTACTAGCTACACTACTTTTCACTCTCTTAGATCTACCTCTACCTCTACGGCCTGCCTTCACTGTTGATGCTGGTGGTGACTCCGACGACGAAGACTCCGGAGATAACTCAGCCGACGATGATGACGAGATGAGTAAAGTGGGGCTTGGGGAACGGGGAGGTGATTGCACTCGTGACTCATGGCGGGCTGGGTCACGTGGTGGCATTGTTCTGGGGCTAACACGCCGCCTTTTCACTCCCTTCCCAAATTCTTGTCCTTCCTGCACTAAAGGCTCCTTTCCCTTGGAGCTAGACACTAATTCACTTGTAGAAGCACTTGTTGTCGCTGTTTCTGGCGCGATAACCTCATCCGGCTCATCACACGATTCACCCGAATCGTCAAAGTCACTGTCCATCATTATCATGGACAATTCTGCAAGTTCTCATGCCACTGCAGAGTCACTGAGGTCTTTCCTGCTTGCCTCAACACTTTTCTTTGGCGTAGAGGTCACGGGGCCCTTTGCAATGGGCGCAGAAGCGGCAGGAATGGCGGGGCGCGAGTGCAACATCTTGTCTCTACAGTGGAGGACAAGAAACTAAATGCCGTGGCTTATCTGAGAAGGGAAGGGTTGACAATGACACTTTAGGCTGACTGCTGCTAACTTACAGGCTAATTTTTTATAGGTAGAAAATCTCGGCAATAAATAAAGAAATAGGTAGTTCCAGGTGAATGTAAATGTCAATTAGGAATCTCCCTTCCTTTCTGATATATATTTTTATTACAGACATCGATTACAAGGCATAAATCAAAGGGGAAATTACCGTGGTAATGTAGCGAATGAATGCACGTGAGGTTTTGTCAGGTGATAATTAGCCAATTTCTGGAGTATAACACTATCACTTACCTGTTTTTTTTTTGGTATATATTATTTGGTAAAAATATAGGGCATAGGGCTTATTTCAATGGATGAAATTTGTGGAAAAAGAAGGGGGAAATTTCCGTAGCGCAGCGCGGCATGGGAGGTGAAAGGAGAGGGTAATGGAGGGCAGGTAGGGAGGGGAGTCACGAAGGGGGTAAATTATCTGAGAAGGGAAGGGTTGACAATGACACTTTAGGCTTACTGCTGCTAACTCACAGGCTAATTTTTTATAGGTAGAAAATCTCGGCAATAAATAAAGAAATAGGTTGTTCCAGGTGAATGTAAATGTCAATTAGGATTCTCCCTTCCTTTCTGATATATATTTTTATTACAGACATTGATTACAAGGCATAAATCAAAGGGGAAATTACCGTGGTAATGTAGTGAATGAATGCACGTGAGGTTTTGTCAGGTGATAATTAGCCAATTTCTGGAGTATAACACTATCACTTACCTGTTTTTGTTTTGGTATATATTATTTGGTAAAAATATAGGGCATAGGGCTTATTTCAATGGATGAAATCTGTGGAAAAAGAAGGGGGAAATTTCCGTAGCGCAATGCGGCGTGGGAGGTGAGAGGAGAGGGTAATGGAGGGCAGGTAGGGAGGGGAGTCACAAAGGGGGTAAAATAGCTAAAATGTCAACAATGGATGGGAGTACAGATGAGATTTGGAGTGCTGACTAGTGTTGGACATTGGCAGTACTGATAGATGATACAAGCCACCACTTGAGAGCCCGGGATAATTCAAAATAACACAGAATCACAAAAGTGACGCCCCGCGGTATGATCCATTGTAGCCGAGCGTCACGAAAGTGACGCCCCGCGGTTAAGGGGTTAAGTCAGGATCTCTAGTTGCTTTTCCAGACATTCTCCATCATTATGTATAGGCATATTTGGAGGATCTTGACACCATCTAAAGCATATCAGTGATGGAGTATGATAAGCCTTCTCAGACTTTGTCCATAAATATAGGTATACATGGAGGAACTTGGCATCACCTTTGTTCATTGTGATGACCTAGGTTTTGTAGACCGTTCATTAATACCAGTGCAGGATGGAGACGCCTGACACCACCTATATTCAACATCGGTGTTACCGTATTCCATACAAGCATTTTCTAGGAATCTAAAAGAAATACAGTAATTGTTTTGAGTTTCACTGTTTTTTTTTTTTTTTTACCACGATCTTCAAATTTAATATGCAAAGCCTTGATGAACAGTAAAATTTTATGAGCAAAAAACGTTTAACTGGAAAAAAAAAAGAAAATTATTATGCAGAACTATGGCAGGTTTACAAACAGATCAAAAAGAAAGTTGAGAAACAGTACCAACTGTGCAGAAATAACAACCTAACATCCTGGAATGCCTACTGTAGTAAAGGCAGTAAATGGAAATATGAAAATGAGTACTGTATGACCAGGAAGATTTACCTAATTTATGAATTCTCCGATTGTAAATAGCTCTAGTAACCCAATCACGACTTTTTTTGCAAGTGGAATCAGAAGTAATTACTTCCAGTTGACTTGCTGCTATGTTTCCCTTTTTCAGTGTCAATTTTTATATATCCTTTAACAACTCCTTCTAGAACTACGTAACGTACATTTAATGGGTGGCTATACTATACCAGATTACATTGCTTCATGCTATCCTCACTCACGTTTGGACAAAAGTACTTCTAGGGCAAAATCCCGATTACCGCTAGACTTGGCTAGATCAGAATGGAGCAGGTTAGGTACAAGCTAGGACGGGGTACAATATGGTACAGTAGAGTTAATTAGGTTGTTTTCAGGATGAGTTAATCGGCTTTTGTGCTAGGGCGATTTTATCCTGGGAACTTTTGTTAGTCTTTGCCAGTACACTTCATGAGAGCCCACTATCACTGTTACATGAATAGCACGTATTTGACACTGTTTTCAACATGTGTATGCAGTTCACTACCTCTTGCTGCTATGGAATTTTGTTTGCAAATAACTCTGTTGTATTGTTCACCTGTAATAAATGATGAATGGCTTAAAAAATGCGAGAGACTCAGATCCTGCACATAAATGGACTTATAGGACCTCTGACCCTGTTGGAAGTTGCAGTCACCAGTTACAGACCAATTTGATGGCACTCTTGTTTTGAATATGGGGTATAAGTATCCGATGTAAGTTACAGCAGAGAATTATAACCAAACATGATAGCCTCCATGTTTTGAGTGTTGCTTGTAAGAACTTGTTTCATTGTTATTCACGTTATGTGAAACTCGGGGAGAAACTTCAACTTTAATCGCTTCGAGTGTCTAGCCCCAGGAATGAGTGTCACTCATTTGGCACAACAGGGTCTGCAGCATCCAGGCTGGGAAAGCTGGGCCGCCTTCACAAAAACTCTCCACGAGAGCAGCTGGAAGTTAGGAACAGTGCAGAGCCTGGTCAGGAAACCAGTGTTGTCAGCATCTTATGGCTTACTACTAACACATAAACGTGTTCTTCGTATCATCTTGACCCTTTTGTCACATACTTTTGTATCGAAGGTTACTGTGCATTTTGACTGATAATTATATATGTAGTTGATGGCACAGAATACATTCATTGTATGAAACTTACATCCTCGGTATTAAGTGACTTCAAAAGTAATCTTTACTTAATCTGCTCCAGTAAGAATTAATTCTAAGAGACCTTGCATTATATTTTACAAAAATTATTATGTCGATGTACTGATAACCATGTACAGAAATGGGTTTGCAGCGAATAACAGGGATCAGGCAAACTGATTATCGCTGTGCTCTTCAAAGCATCATTAACGATCATTAGAATGCACTGTGGATTCATATCGTCGCCCTGTGCTACTCCACAGGAGAAGGCGGGGGGAGGTAATGGTGTCTCCTCGATATATGACCGCTTGTTGACGACCGGAATTGAAATAATGAAACCACATTGCCAGTCTCATTGGAGCTCCATATCCACCTCCTTCTATATAGTAAGGTTAGGTTGACCAGGTCAAATGGTCTCACGAAGTTCTCAAATGGAGCTTCTAATGAGGTTTGCATTGTTCTGGCCTGCAATATACGAAATTCATGAAGCTAACAATGCAATGTGTGGTAGAGTAGTACTTCATATTTTCATCCTGCTGAGAACCTGTTGAGTCAGTGATGTCATTGTCAGCACAGTCAAACAGAAGTCTTTCACATATGAGACTACGTATGGGTGTTATAGCATCAGGATGCAGTTTATAATGAGATTCTGTATTTTTCATACTGCCAGTGGAGTCCCAGATGTTGTCTTCCATGCTTTGAGACCTTTGGGTTGTCTAAGTGAGAGAGTGATTGTGAAGGTGACGGTGTGGCATTCATGAAATTGCCACTTCTACATATCTGTTTGTAAACATACAGATCTTGTTGATTTTTTCAGATTGTTATATTTTGTTTGAAAATAAGGCTTAATTTACAGATTTTTGTATCAGAAGACGTTTTCAAAAACACAGACCTCACTTTCTTCACGAATAGCAAAAAAAAAAAAAAAAAGCTGTATTACTGCAGCATTTTTAGAATTTTGTTTCAAATTTCCCACTAAACTGTCATTTTGCATGTTCTGTGTGATCCACCAGCTTCATTTGGGGTTACTCAACAAAACAAGTGCTGCCTTTGAATATCAGAGGGAAGCAGAGAACAACAAAACTTCATCTGGAAAAACTTTGTATTTATAGTAAATGTGGCCTGGGCCCAGTGCTATACTGGTTTAACCCAAGGCATCCCGATGACGTATGGATACGTTGCCATGTTTTGTCACAGTGACACCCGACAACGTATAGCCTACATACGTTTGGAATTGCGAGGTCCGTCATTTGCACATTTTTCAAGTTTCAGGGTGATTTTTGGTAGGCATAGTGGGAGACCTTCCTCTACCCAACATCAGGCTGGGTTTATGCCTGGCCCCACCTGACCCCCCTCCCCCTCCACACGCCATTTTCTCAGCAACTCACCTGTTAGCAGTGACCTGGCCAGTAAGGCCAGTAAAGACATGTTGCACCACAGTGTCTCCAATTACGAAATTCAAGGCAAAAGTGATTCCTGAGGTGCAGGACAAAGGAAGTAATAAGCCAGAGGAAGCAACAAGCAGAAGTGATGAAGCAGTGATGTCGTAAAAGAAAGTGTCATATATTGATGTGTTTGGTGAGTAAACAACACTTATATCGCCTGTATTATTGTCTGAAAACCAATATACTCTTGTACTACATATAAATTAGTACCAAATAAATAAATATCTAACCAGTTATGAATGGTTTGGAATAGTTACCCTTCCCATAGAAAACGTTTTATCTCAAGTCTGGCCTGAGAGAACACAGTAACAAGGTAAATGTATTGTTACCTGTACTGTATTTCTAAATTCAACTAAGCACTTTCTTTCTGAATTTTCGATGTTTCTCATAAAAAGCGGAGGTTTTAGCCAAAAAAAAAACTTTTTGAAAATCTGCTGGGACTGCAGGAGGAGGGTTATTGGTGAAAAATTTGTCAGGATGCGGTGGGTTAAAATAAATGATTATGTCATTTATGTTTGCCTAAACAAAGACACGTAGCCCTTGTTTTCACCAAATACATTTTATTTAATAAACCGCTTTACAGCTTAGTTCTTCCAGGTGTAGTCAGACTGGAGGGTAGATTTAGCTTGCAACCAAGGTGTTAAATAGGTTTGTCAAATTTCATGTAACCATTAATTTATACTTTCCACCTGACAAAGTCAGAGGAGGGTGTTGTTAACACTGGGATCGGTAGGTGTCCGTCTGTACAATTGGGTGGCAGGGTGGCTGGCCAGGTGTAGAGATTTCTGTTCCAGGCTTGAACTCAGAAAGTATTCACTATAGGGTCATGAAATTTCACATAGTTATTTGCCTATAGTGAGTTGGTACTTTCTGTTATGTTGAATGATGTGTCATATATATATATATATATATATATATATTTAATAATGGAAATGTTTTTTTTTAAGTATATGATTTTTCCAAAGATTTCAATGCAACCTGTGCAAGGAATCTGAAATGCCCAGGGTATGTGTACTCATGGCGCACTTCTTACGCCCACCTTAACCCGTCACATCCCGAGCACTTTCGCACCTCCGACACCCCCCAGTCCCGACCATTTTTGGATTTTTTTTTTTTTTTGGCTAAAACCTCCTCTTTTGGTGAGAAACATCAAAAATTCATAGAGAAATCGCTCACCTGAGGTTTAAAATACTCGATACAGGTAGGAGTACCTCCTTACCTTACAGGGTTTTCTATCAGGCTGGCTGCAAAGAAAACGAGTTCTATGGGAGGATAACTATTCCACACCACTCATAAACGGTATTTATTTATTTATTTGGTACGAATTTATATGTGGTACAAGAGTATATTGGTTTTCAAACAGTAATATAGGCATTATAAGCATTGTTTCACTCACTAACTCGTCACCATTCCTGACCTTCTTTTGCCAGATTACCTGATCATCATTTCTGACTGTTTCTTCCTCTAATGCTATGTAAACTTTGTCCTCCACATTGTCATCGATTGGGGAATCACCCTGGCCCTGGATGTCTTTATTGGCCAGGTCACTGGTAACAGGTGAATTGCTGAGACAATGGGTGGGGGGGAGGTTATGCGGTGTAAGGCATTGTCCCTGCTTGACATCTTGTAGAGGAATAGAGGAAGGTGTCCCGTGCATACGTATGAATAATCACGTGCGAAAATTGAAAATTGTGCAAATTTGGGACCTTGCAATTGCACAACGTACCAGTACGTCGTCGGGACTGGCAAATGCAAAATGTTGCAACATACCCATACGTCAAAGGGACGTCTCGGATTAAAAGAAAAGATGGGGGGGGGGATTGAGGGCCATTATGCACTTGCTTAGGTGTGCAGGGAGGTAGGAGGTTATATGCTTGCACAGATGGAGGATTGCAACAGCGTAGCGTTGCCTATGTTTATTCAAGGTGTGTGAGTGGCTCAGTTCCATCAGAAGGAGACAAAATGACTACAGACAGTCCACTATTTTCAGAATAAGGACCACCTCCCATGCTTAGCTTTTGTTTCATGATACAATGGTGCTATTATTTGCTGGGCAATGTCAATTTTCAGCTAATGGTTTGTAATGTTTCATCAGGTCAGTTGGTGATAATTAGAGGTAGGGGGATCGAAAGGACTGTGGAAAATGGAGGACGGTGATGTCTTCTATTTCCACTCTATCATGTAGATTGTGTTGTAATGGTTTTGATGGAATGATCAACTGGAGAAACCTACAAATTTCTACTCTTTGTCAATTAACATCACATATTCCTAAAACATCGGTGGCAACACTGAGTTCAGAAGCAAAATCATTGTGCATCTAACTGATAGGTTAATGTCTGTGGCTAAGCATTTGCCTTTTAGGGGTTTAAGGCTTCTTGTAATTTGATACTTCTCCGACGTGCCAAAGGACGGCCGGGGGAAGGAGGTATGCTGGTTGAGAATAATGGGCAGTATGTCCTAGCAAAATGACACTGTAGTGTGTGTACCTTCCTTATTACTTAGGGTGTTCTTTTTTTTTTTTTTCTATAATCATTTAGCTGTTGAACTCCATCATACGACTGGCCTGGACCGGTTTGTTTAAGCTATTCAGTTTTGAAATGGTAATAACTCTTCCATGCCGTTCTAATTTCATGTATAAAATTGTAGCAACTTTTGTGTAAAAGTCATGTTTCTGTTTGTTTAATGCTCGATTTCTCTGTTGTAACAATCTCTTAATGCTGTGATTTATCCAGTAGGAGTAGTTGTGTTCAGTTTGTTTTCTCTTTTCTATCAAACTATCTGTAACCAGACGCCTTAGTCCCATAAGCAGTGGCCACAAACAAATCGCAACAATGTCGCCTTATCCTCAGCCATTTTGCTGCACTCTCCATAACTTCCACTCCCTCTCTTATATAACCCTTTATTCCATCCCTCCATCTCATCCTCGGTATCCCCGTTCCCCTCCCCCCCTCTACCTCACCCCTCCATCTCATCCTTGGTATCCCCGTCGCTCTCCCTCCCTCCACCTCACTCACAATCACTCTCCTACTTAGTGTCTCGCTCTCCATCCTCTCCTCATGACCATACCACCTTAGTGTACTTCTCCTATTGCTTGTATCATATCCAAATCCCCACCACAATGCTATTTCACTTATCCATCTTTCAGTCTGTCTCTCTCCATGTAACTCAACCTGCACCTCTCAGACAATTCCATTCCACTGCTCTCACTCTTGACCTGTGTCCTTTCAACAAGGTCAAAGCTTCGCTTCCATACGTTACAGTGAGGATCACAATACTGTCATGCAGCGATTTTTTTACTTCCATTCTCACTTCCTTATTTCTTATCACTGCTTTCAATGAACCAGCAGCCTTTCTTCCCTGCTGTACCCTGTCAAGCACTTCAGTCTCTAGACTTCCGTCCATACTCATCAAACTAACCGTGTACTCACATTTTCCATTTCCTCACTATCCAGCCTCACTGTGCGTTCATTAGCTTCATTTCTCTCGAAGACCACAACTTCACTCTTCCCTACATTCACCTTTAGATTCCGTTTGTTACATACTCTTCTAAACTCATTCATCAAGCCTTGCAGTTCCCCTTCAGCTTCGCTTAACAATACAGTATCATTTGCAAACAACGGAACAGGACATTTCCAAATGCTGCCCTCTCTCATTAGATCCGCTCCAGCATCCACAGCCCTACCTTGTTTCTCTATTATAACCCCATCCATATAAAGTACAACCTGAACAACGACGGAGATATGACACATCCCTATTTCAATCCAATATTCAGACAGAAAATTCACTCAGGTCACTATCCACACATACTGCAGCCTTAGTGCCCTCACACATAATCTTCATGGCATTAAGCAGCTTCCCATTTATTCTGTATATTTAAAATATTTTCCACATTCTTTGTCTGTCTACTCTGTCATATGCTTTCTCCAAATCCATGAAGGCAACATACAATTTCTTTCCTTTTTCCTAGAAACCTTTCCACTAAATATGTTATGATGAATATCTGTTTTATACAACGTCTACCCTTATTAAAACCTCCCTATTCTTCTCCATCTGTTCCTTTTTATTTCCCGAACTGTTTCATTAAGTATCCTACCATATAATTTCCTATTGCACTAAGAAGACAAATGCCTCTATGATTACCACACACATCTTTTTCCCATTTTCCTTTGTACTGGGGAATAATTTTACCTATTTTCCAGTCCTCCAAGACTCTACCTTCCTTCCAGGCCAATGTGTACATCTTCCATTTCCATTCTTCTACTATCTCCCGCCTGTGTTTCAGCCTTTAACCACAAACTCCATAAATTCCTGGGGCTGTCCACATTTTGACTTTGTTGCTTCCGCTATTTCCATCCTACTGCTCCATCCCTCCCTTCTCATCTCCCTTCCTCTCCCAGCTATTCCTCAGCCACTTAGATTATCACTACTTTCATTCTCTCTGTTTAACAGTTCCTTTAAATGTTCTCTCCATCTGCTTACCTTTTCTCCCTTCCCCACCTGCATTCTGCCGTTGTTAACTTTCTCTTCCCTACTATCTTCTTTATCGTCCAGTCTTACTCTTTTACCCTTTTTCCAGAACATTTTCCAACATTCCCTCCACTTTACACACAAATTCCTACCAAATTCCCCATCCACTCTTCTTGTCTTGCTTACTAATCTTTTCACGTCTCTCCTCATCTGCACATATAACTCTCTATTCTATCGCTTCATAACACAGCTTCTCATTCACTCACTATATGTTTTCTTCTTTTACTTTTATGTGGGAAAATTTGACGGTGAGATTATGTAATAATTAGATGATATTTCTCCCTTTTCTGCTCAACGTTATTGATACCATTCACTTCTCTCCAGTCAAGCTGCATGATTCGTTGACCGGACTGATGGACTGCTGAGTTCATATGGGGGCAATATGGCGACTTTATCACCGCCTGGTAAATGGTTGCGGTGAGAAGTCAGAGCACTGTGAAATAAGGTCTGTTACCGAGGAGAGGGAGGTGGTAGTGGGCTTGGTGGTAGGACATGGTCAGTATGGTTGGTAAGAATGATGTCAACAGTATTTTAACCTTGTATGAGAATATTAACAACTTGAGTTAACTTCATTTGTTCCTTGATGGATGTGGCATCAGTAACATTAAAGTTCCCAAACATCACTAGTTTTGAATGCAGGTATCTTGTTTTCAGAATATCAGAAGTGTCACTGAGATCTTGAAGGAAGTGATATTTCTTTGTAGAGTACAGTAGGTGGTAAACCACATTATAACTTAAGAGTGTTGTGGTGTGGCTCTTTCTTATAAGGTCACTGCTCCCTCAGGCTCTTGAACAAACCTCTACACTTGATCAGATGCCATAAAATATTGTTACAACTCCTACCGCTTTTGAGGTCTGGAGATGGTGAAACTGGTGCAAAACCGCTTGTGATGCAGATCTTCGGTGTACTTAGGCAGGCCTCTATTACTGCTATCACCTGACCGAAAAATGAATCAGCAGTAGACGTTAGCTCCTCCAGTTTATTGGGTAATTGAGGTGACAAAAGTGAGAGTACAGGAACAAAGTCAGAGAACAGTGATAGCAAAAATATGTACTGTTGTACATTTAAATACAGCCACTTCACCGAGAAATTACGAAACAACAAACTGCGAATATCGACACCCACCAACGCTATCTTCAGAGCTCAGTAAACTACCGGTACTCAAAATTCTGTGCGTTACGTATTTTCTGGGCAAAAATGTGGATTGGTATTACTGTCTCAAACTGTACAAGAAAAATGAGGATAGAAACAGTCAAGGTATGGTATTAGCAGCTGTAGTAGAATAACGGGGATGCAACAAACACCCTAAAAGAAAGGACTGTATTCATGCTGGTTAAGGCAGTTCCCTATCACCCTTTTCTCAATGAGTTATTTCTGCATATGACACGCTAATAACCTCATGCTGTGTTATTGACACAAAATGTGTCAACATAAGAATGATACAAAATACAGTAAACACGTACTACACCTGGTCGACTCGGGGAGAAACCTCATCTGATAAATCCAATAATCTGGTAAGTCCAATGGCTTCATCTCCCGATGTGGGAATTAAAACAACCTCTGTCTCTTCGCCACACTGTTGCATCTTTATCTCTTTTTTATCTTTACTTCCATGGTCACTGTTCCTCTGAACTGTCTGCTTGCATCCCTCCACCTCTATGACGGGTGCATAGCACCTGTTTAGCAACAAACTCTCATCCCTTTTCTGTCCAACTCTCTAATGCAAGAGTTAACCGTTACTCCCAGTCCTTCATTTATGCAACAGGTCAGCTCTGGAACTGTCTCCCTCTGTCTGTATTTCCTACTTCCTATGATCTCCAGTCTTTCAAACGCAGTGTGTCCACGCATCTCAAAATGAATGGATCTTGAATTTGGCTCTCTTTTGTATTGTTTTTGTTTTTTCTTGGAAGGAACAGTTTGCGGGCTCCTGGTCTTTGGTTCTTTCTTTCTTGCATAAAAAAAAAAAAAAAAAGCAAAACAGCATTCTCTGTACAGAAAGTGAAAATTATGCCCATTTTATATTTACTTGACCCAAAGTTTTGCACTCTTGTCCTAGCACTTCGTCATTACTAACCCAAAGAGTGGGAAAAAAAAAAAAAACGCTGGCAGCATTTTATACTGCATTCTGATCCCCCCCCCCCCGTTGGGAGCGGCCTGATTTGTTCCGTTACACCTGCATCATATGTCCCATGTGGCGGATAGTACGTCTTAAAGTATTAAAAAAAAAAAAAAAGTCCGGTGAGGCCAGTGTTGTCCAGGTGTGTGTGATTTTTCCTTTTTGCCGGATGGTATTCGTTACGTACTATGGTTTGTCAGGGGGCCTCCAGGAGTTCATTAAATCTAAAATCCCATCTAGCTGCGTATGGTAAAGTGGTAAACCGAGGGTCTACCGTACCTGCAGAAACATAATAAACAAAACTGATAAAAGGAGTTCATATAAGTATGGAAAAAGGTGGTAGAAGACCTTAAAGCCTAAGAGAATAAGGATGAAAGAGTACCACCGATTGTGCATAAATCTGTACAGAACAAGTGGTACAATGCAAAACAAACCTCGCCCGAAAGCAGTTTTTTTAATTTTCAACCGTTTTCAAGTTATGGCTCTCTGAAATCTGCTCTTGCATTTGAACTTTCAAGATCACTCAAGGTCAAAGGTCATGGTGCCAAATGAAAGCCTATATGAGACTTCCTATATTGTGATAATACTAAATATGTCTACATTCACCCAGTTTCGAATTATAGTCCCATGAATATCCGTGACTTTCATTTTGACCTTTCAAGGTAACTTAAGGTCGAAGGTCATGGTACCCATTACAAACACATATGGGACTTTCAATGTGTCGATAACTGTAAATATCTCTCAATCTTCAACCAGTTTCAAATTATAGCCCCCTGAATAACCGTGAGCTTGAGTTTGAATATTTCATGGTCACCTAAGGTCAAAGGTCATGGTACCAATTAAAGCCCATCTTGGATTTCCTATGATGTACGATGATGACAGTAAATATCTAACTGCAACTAGTTTCGAGTTATAGTCCCGTGAATATCAGTGACCATGAGTTTGACCTTTCATGGTCACTTAAGGTCAAAGGTTTTGGTGCCAAATGAAAGCCCATATGGGAGTTATGGCGATAATGGTAAATATCTGTCTTCAACCGATTTCAAGTTATAGCCCTCTGAAAATCCGTGACCTTGATTTCGACCTTTCAGGGTCACTCGAATCCCTCCAAAATTTAATCACTTTTATTTGGGACCAGTGCCCACATGTACTGAAACTTTCATGTAATTTCATTCAGCCGTTTTCTCCTTAATCTTGGTAAGAAACAAAGAAACAAAGGAACAAAGAATGAAACTCGACCAAAACCAGCACCTTGCTGGACTCTGTCTGGGCGAGGTAAAAATGGTGAGTGATGCGGGTCAACAATGACATTATGGCGGTTGTCAGGCCAAGGCGGAAGTGCAACTGACGCACATTCTGGCTGTACCCTCGCTGGCTTGACAGATATCATAGCTTCCACGACAAAAATTTTGCACATTGCACTTTCTTTTGTATATTACTGACAAATTTAAGGGCCTTATTATCATGGGCTTAGGAAATTGTGCAATCTTTCTTCCTCAGCGATTTATTTGACACATAATGCCTTAATAATATTCTCTTGTATGCATGTGATACTCGTTGCTTTGGTATTAAGGAAATAAATATAACGAGATATGAAGGCATTAGATGCATAATATATCGCTAAGAAAGAGATGCCTTGTGCCATATCATAAAGTTACCATATTCATTTTAACCCTGTTACTGTCAAAATTCTTCCCATACTGGCTCTCGTGGTTACGTTTTCTTTAGTAATTTATACCAGCAGACGCCATGCAATTTTATTGACTGTGCAATCGAAACCTGCGTTTTAGCTTGTTGGTATGTGCAGTCGCATTATGGCATTTTCTTTACCAGTACATTAAAACTAACAGCAGACGGGCTTGTTCAGCTGAATGACTAATAGGAACCTGACTGTCAAAATTGTTACTATGAATGAGATACCTACAGACACCAATTCCATTTTCTACTTACAATTATCTTGTTACTGCCAGCCGATTGTATTCAGCTTAAGGCAGTCCCATTGTTTGAGGAAGTTAGTGAACTCTGTGTCTAGCCCCTGTAGTTCAGAATGACTGAAGCTCGTCAAAACTTCCACAAAGTTCATCTCAACAGTAGTTTTCAACACTCAAATAAAAATTAAATATCAGAGCAGCAAACACTAATTGGAATGATTATCGCCAAACTCTTGATCACAAAACAAACACCAGCAGACTCTACAAAACACTAAACATCATCACTCATCAACAGCAACACTACGCAATCACACGCTGCCATCACAGCAATAGACACAATACCCTCAAACAAACAAAAAAGCAAACACTCTCATCAATCACTTTTCACACGTCAGGCATCTAAACCCCCATCGCGATGAATGACATGTCATCCGACGCAAGAGACAGTTCTCCACAGACTCAGACATTGCACCCCTCACTTACAACCAGACGAGGCACATCATTAGCAGCCTTAAGCACTCACCTGCCTGTGGCTCAGACAACATAAGTAAAATACACCTTAAACACCTTGGACCACACTCACCAACATATCAGACTACAGCTACTCACACAACATAATACCCAACATCTGGAAGCATGGTACTATTATTACTATCCTCAAACCCAACAAAGACCTTGTGTTACCTTCCTCACACCGCCCCATCACACTCATCTGCACCCCCTCCAAAGCCACTGAATGACTGGTATTACAATTGGTTACACCTCATATCCTCCTAGCTCCATCACAACATGGCTTTAGGCCGCACAAACACTCTTCTTACAGACCTTGCACAAAGAGTTTTTGATGGCATCAATTCAGTTAGGCCACCACGCAGAACTCTCCCAGTCACATTAGACATTTGCAAAGATTTTCATGCCACCCTGGCACAGTCTCACAAACAAAATATTCAACTCAAGCATATACAATAACACAAAAAAGTGGCTGGCAAACTATTTAGCAGGCAGATGTGCACGTCTAACATTTGCCAGTCAGTCATTGAACATAAGAAGCTTCACAAACGGCATCCCCCAAGGATCTGTTTTGTCTCCTACACTCTGTAACCTATACATGCACAACATACCCACACCCCACACCACAGACACATAGCTTCCTATGCAGACGACATAACACTGACATGTGCACATCAAAACGCAAACACAGCCACACACGTCCTCCAACCTTATCTTAACACACTACACGAATGATTCACCACAGACTCACAATAGCCCCAGCCAAGTCAACAGTGACCCTTCTCACAAACTGGACAGCAGAACTTAGTCACGCTCCACATCTTACCACAAACAACACTCCCCTACCACACACACACACACACACACACACACACACACACACACACACACACACACACACACACACACACACACACACACACAAATCCTTGGTGTAACATACAATACATCAATGTCATTTAAACAACACACCACAAAAATTAAAAACAAACTAACGCCAAGACTCAACGCCCTAAGGTCACTTGCCTATACAACATTTGGACACAACAAAGAAATCACTACCACAGTATACAAACAACATATACGTTCAGTGATGAATTATGCAAGCCTTGCTTGGGCTTCTAAGCTCACTAAAGCACACTACAACACTCTACAGACCATACAGAAAAAGGTCCTAATAATAATCACAGGCTGCACATCTACTACACCTACAGACCACCTACACCAAGAAACCAAAGTCCTCAAAGTAAAGGATCATCTAGACAAGAGAGGCACGCAAATTTTTGCTGCAGCCTCCACAAACCCACACCATCCACAACACTATATGGCAGCACATACACACACACACACCAAGGAATATCAAGACAACACCCAGCACACGACACCATTCATAAATACTGCCATCTCTCCCCTCTCCCCTGCCTCAAACCAGCTTCCAGAAACATATCTATGCTCAAATCACTCGCTGCTCCTTTCAATCACTCAAAGACTACACACAGCTGCATACACGGCCTCCTGATATCCACCCTTCTGAGTCTACCTTCCTCGTGAGGACTGGGTCCTCGTGGCCACGCTGTGATGTGGGCATCATCCAGCCCTCTTATGAGACGAGGCTGGATGACTCCATCGCTGATGCCTGTCCAGGATGCAACGCAGCACCCCATACTATTAAGCACCTTTTGGAAGACTGCATTGCACACAATCGCCTGCACCAACGACACTACATACAGTACACCCCTTGAGAGCTCTGTGGGAAAGCCCGGTTTCGACCGTGGACCTCCTTAGGGACTCGGGGCTGTTCGGCCAGATTGCCTAGGGAACAAGTACTACTACTACTACTACAGTCACGACATGAGGCTATTCCACACCTGGTTTCTGTCTTGCCCGTTGTTTTGATTAGGGTAAAATAAATCTTATTGCCATCAGTGTATGGAAAACCCAATTTTTCTGTTTTTCAGTCCGCTAAAAAAAAATATAAGTTTTGTATTCATAAAATTACAAATTAGTCTTTATCATCTCTTATTACCCTTGGTGTATCGTCTTTAGGGACCTAACAAAGAAATATCACATTGCCTCCCTTGCAAAATCCACTTCTCATAAACCGGGTGTATGAAACAAACTCTCCTTTTTTACCCCTGAACACCTGCTGGTTTTATTATGGTGCAATATTTGCCTCTACACGGAGTATATGTGGAGGAAAGGGGGGGGGGGTGCTGGGGCCACATTCTGCTCTTCTACACAGGGAAGAGTCCGTCTGTCTGTCTGTCTGTCTGTCTCTCCTCTCTTCTACACAGGGAAGAGTTCTCTCTCTCTCTCTCTCTCTCTCTCTCTCTCCCGCTCTTCTACACAGGGAAGAGTTCTCTCTCTCTCTCTCTCTTCTACACAGGGAAGAGTTCTCTCTCTCTCTCTCTCCCGCTCTTCTACACAGGGAAGAGTTCTCTGTCTGTCTGTCTGTCTGTCTGTCTCTGTCTGTCTGTCTGTGTGTGTGTCTCTCTCTCTCTCTCTCTCTCTCTCTCTCTCCTGCTCTTCTACACAGGGAAGAGTTCTCTCTCTCTCTCTCTCTCTCTCTCTCTCTCTCTCTCCACAGTGATGCAGCTCTCTCCCTGTACTATGGCCATTCAGTTGTCACTGCTCTTCTAATACGTTTGTAAGCATCCATCTAGAAATGGTTACCCAGTTTCGTCCAGCTCTTTATTGCCAGAGTTAGCCGATGCTCCTGGGCCTTCATATATTCAATTAGTCATTTTTGGAACTGCCTTCCTCATCTTGAAGTTCTCTCTGTCAACGATATAAAGTTTATTAAACGCAGTGTGTCCGGGTTTCTCGAAATTAACCACTCTTAATTTAGGTTTTCTTTTATTCAGTGCTTTTTGGGAAGAGCAACTTTCTGCATACTTCCATCCTCTGACCTTTTCTCATATGAAGTGTAACCGATGATGTACTTTTATTGCCACTCGCTCATTATCTTCCATAATGAAAGTATTAACCACCTGGGTCAGTCGATGCATTTCACTGGTTTATTTCTACTTAAGACGATTATAGTTTAATGGATATATCTTGTAATGAAGGACTTAATGAAGGCTTTATCTAACCGTTCCAGTTGAATACAGTCTCCCCTGAACTGTAGAAAATTGTCTGACGGCAGCAAGTAATATAATTATAAGAGATACGTCTCCAGGATGGTAGTGTTAACCGAACAACCGAACAGCTGTTTCGTGACCCACGTCTCCCTCCAGACCAAAAGCAGCAGTAACTGAAATGCATAGGGGGATGTTCATTCATTTCGTATTCTTATATATAATCTGTCTACATAAACTTTACTTAAAACTGCTATATCTCCACACTTAATGCCAAGCAGTAACAAAAAATTAACACTGCAATATGGATGTAATGTAAAGAATTTAGAGCTGTACTGATGTACTGTACTGTTCTGCCACACAGCTAGTAGACATATTTTATGTTGTTAAAAGACGATATTCTCTTTTAAGCTACTGTAAACTACCAATATCGTATTGCATGGCTGCTTTTATGGTAAAGTATACAAGGTGTTTAAGTTTCATCCTCGAGCCCTTCGTTATTAGGATTCATTCCAGAATGTCCCTGCTATTTGAGCTGCACTCTCGCATGAATACCACCAATAAATTTTTCCCTATCCGTCACGGAGAAGGACGAGAACATACTGTTGGTGCAAGAAACGCGAAAATATAATAGTAGAGAATTATCCAGTAATATTATGGCTATAATAAAGCGTTAAATCATTATCGTCATCATCGTCATTGTTATAATCATAACCTTAGTCCTACCGTTAAAAATTTCGACAAAAATAAAAAAAAATACTGGAGGTAGCCCGAGCTCATTCCCCATTGTGGCAATGGAATGCAAATCATCTTTTGACATGATACAAGCAGCTTTCCATCACAGGGGAAACTTTTTGTCCAAAGTAGCTTACAATAACAGCCCTTGTGGGTGTGGAAAGAAAAAGTGAGACAAAAATGTTTACAATATATATCTATATCCATCTATTCACACACACACACACACACACACACACAGAGGAAGTCAATCGAGGCAGGCGTACGACATCGGCGCTCCGTACCGAACCAACACGGCCAGTGGCATTACCTAAATTAGTATCTTTGTATGAGTCAAGCTCTGTACCAGGTTAAACTAAATGATTTTTCATTATTAAAAGAAAAAAAATAATAAGTTTGAACAAGACTTGTTCAAACAGAAAAGAGAACCAAGTCGAAAGAATGCACTCAGTCAGCTGAAGTTTGTTTAGACTACAGCAGCACGGGGAATGTAAGTACATACTCTGTACTTTTAGTATTGCAAAATGGATGCATACTTTAGTCAAACAAATTTGGAAAAGAAGAGGGATAAACGTAGAAAGCAAAATGATGATTTCTACCAAGAACTGGTTGAAGTGGAGACTCACAATAGACTGGTTGAACGTGTACACAAATTAGAAATGGCTTTCAAAAATGAAATTGATGAAATAAAGAAGCAGATGCACTTGCAAAAGGAAGAAATAGAAAAACTAGGAAGGAAGGCCAACAAAAAAGACAACCATCAGTGAACTAACAGTGGAATTGAGTACACTTAGGAAAAAAATGAGTGAAATGGCAAGTACAGTAGTCAATCACGAGAGTGTTATGGAAGAGTTCAAAAATGACACAGAGACAATTAGGCAAATAAACAGTCTTATAGACCAGAGCAGTGATATTGAGGAGAAGATAAGACAGGTGAATGAAGCTGTGCAAAGCTACAAAAATGATGTGGAAACCACGTATGCTGAAATGGTGAAAGTAAAGAAAGACTTAGAAACAAGGGTGGAGGAAAAAAGCATTAAACAGGAAGTGAATTGAATAATCCAAAACAATCCAAAGATAGTCAGAGATTCAGTAGATATAAACAAATCTATAGTAATCACTGGTATAGAAGAGGAAGAAGTAAAAAACAAGATCACAAGAGACAAAAAGGAGATGGGAAATGTAATGAGCTTACTGAAAGAAGTATCAGAGGAAATCTGTAGTAAAGACATAGAGGAACACAAAAGGTTAGGGAAATACGAGAAAAGCAGGACAAGACCTCTAAAGGTGACTTTCCAGAGTGTAAACACTGTGGAAGAGATACTAAAATATGCAAAGAATCTTATGGAAGAAGAGGAGTTCAAAAATGTATGGATAAAAAGATGTCTAACACAAGAGAAACTGGAATTACTGAAATAGAAAAGGGAGGAAGCAAAAACAAAAAATGAGGGAAGATCAGAAGAGGAGAAGAAGAAAATTTTTTACAAAGTAATAGGATTGCAGGTACGAAAGTGGTACACAAACAGGATGGAATAAAAAGGAGGAAGGTAGTAAACCATGTTATGACAAGTATATAAACAAGATGATAAAGTTGATGTACTCAAATGTGGATAGAATGGTATCTAAATTACTAGAGATGAATGATTACGTCAGAGAAAATGAACCACAAATAATATGCCTAACTGAAAGAAAATTAACACCAAGGATATCCAATGACATACTAAACTTAGAGGAATACAATATGTGGAGAAGAGACAGAAATTTAAAAAAAGGAGGAGGAATTATAATATTAACTAACAAAAATCTATAAGTCAATGAAATAAAACTAGATATACCCTCACAAGTAGAACTGATTGAAGTAGAGATCAACACATCTGAAGGGAAAGTAATTGTAGCCAATTTGTACGTGCCACCCAGATCAAAAGCATGGGAAAGAGATGAATATGAGGACCTGGCAGAGAGTACAATTCAGAGTTTAAGGTCATTACTACATAAAATGGAAGAGAAATCGGAAAGAATTATACTAACTGGGGATTTTAATACAAATATAAATTGGAATACTCTAGATATAATTAGCCAAGAAAGCTGTTGGGACCAAAAGCTCCTGGATCTCGTGCAAGAGTTTTTCCTAACGCAACATGTGAAGGAAACTACCAGAAAAAGAGGACTTGATGTACCTTCAGTGCTAGATCTAATATTTACTAGGCAAGAAAATGATATTGACAGTTTAATATATCACCCTCCACTCGGCAAAAGCGATCATGCAGTACGAAATTATAACTTCAGAATAGCATATGACATAGTTAACAGCAATGGCAGGTACAAAAAGAGCCTAAACTATAAAAAGGGAAATTATGAAGACCTAAAGAAGTATTTCTTACAAGTTGATTGGGAAAATGAGCTTAGAGGACAAGATTTAAATGCTGTATATAATTTTTTTTTTGAATTTTATGAAATAAGAGTCCAGAGGTACATCCCACAGCACAAAGAAGCAGAAAAGAAAATACAGAAATGGTTCAATAGAGAATGTAAAAAATCTAAAGAAAGAAGAGATTTTTTGTGGAATAGATACAGAAGACACAATAGTGAAAGGGCTTATAATACTTACAAACAGGCAAGAAACGATTATACAAGAATAAGGAGGGAAGCCCAAAAACAGTTTGAGGAGGATATAATAAATAAAAGTAGAGATCAACCAAAACTGTTTTACAGCTACATCAGAAGCAAAACCAAAATAAAAGATATAACACAATCCATTATGGACGAGGGAATCACTTATACACAAGAGAAAGATATTTGTGAAGCACTAAATAAGAATTTCCAATTAGTTTTTACAGAAGAAAAAAATTTTGAGAGGGACTATGTGAAACATGCATGTCCACACATACTACCAGATATACAAATAGCAGAAAAAGTAATACAGGAGGAGTTAAGTAGATTAGACAGAGGAAAAGCAAGTGGTCCTGCTGAAATTTCATGTTGGGTACTACGAGAATGTGCAAAGGAGTTAAGTAAACCATTATTTTTAATTTTCAAGAAATCCTTGAGTCAAGGTAAACTACCTGATATTTGGAAAAAAGCAAATATTGTCCCCTTATTCAAGAAAGGAAATAGACAAAATCCACTCAACTACCGACCAGTATCACTGACCAGTGTTGTAAGCAAGGTATTAGAAAAGCTTATAAGAAAAGCTTGGGTAAATCATCTGGAAGAACACAGTATGATAACAGAAAGACAGTTTGGTTTCAGAAAAGGAAAATCATGTGTTACTAATCTGTTGAGCTACTATGACAGAGTAACAAACACAATACAGGAAAGGGAAGGATGGGTGGACAGTATCTATTTAGATTTCAAGAAAGCTTTTGACACAGTACCACACCAAAGACTTTTATGGAAACTGTACCATCAAGGAGGAATTCGAGGCAAACTGTTTTGTAGGATGCAAGACTTTCTCATAAAAAGAGAAATGAGAACAGTACTAAGAGGAAACTACTCATCATGGAAAGAAGTGACTAGTGGAGTACCACAGGGTTCAGTGCTGGCACCAATCATGTTTTTAGTGTATATAAATGATATAAACAGTAACACTGGAAATGAGAGCTATCTGAATATGTTTGCAAATGAATCAAAAATACAAAGGAAAATTACTAACACAGACTCTTGTAAAGAGCTACAAGAAGAATTAAATAAACTTCATGAATGGAGTAGTACATGGCAAATGGAATTCAATGTGGACAAGTGTCATGTAATCAAGTTTGGTAAAAGTGGAAAAAGACCTGATTGGGATTATAAGTTAGGAAATAAAACCCTATACACATCAGAAAGAGAGAAAGACCTAGGTGTGATTATCAATAACAGACTATCTCCGGCTGACCACATCAGCGAGAAGGTACGGAACATGTATACACTGCTTGCAAATATGAGAATAGCATTCACATACATAAATGAAGACATGCTAAGAAGGATAATAACATCATTCATTAGCCCAATCCTGGAATATGCATCAATAGTCTGGAGTCCTCATCTCGAAAAACACATAGACAAGATTGAAAAAGTTCAAAGGGCCGCTACAAGATGGATACCAAGCTTAAGGGACCTAAGCTACGAAGAAAGACTAAATAAACTGAATCTACCAACACTACAGGAGAGAAGGAAAAGAGGTGACATGATAATGCTATATAAGTGCATATCAGGGAAGGAGAAAATAGACATAAATGAATACTTAACATATGGAGAAGCATCAGCAAGAGGACACTGCAAAAAACTGCATAAGAAGAGAGGTGATAAAGACGTAAGGAAATTCAGTTTCCCAAACAGAGCAATTGATCAATGGAATGCACTACCGAATGAAATAGTGTGTGTCAAAAGAATTCACAAATTTAAGAATATTTAAGATAAATATGGTTTAAGACACGGGACAGTACGAGCTTGACTCATTCCTGTAAAGATACAATTAGGTAAGAACACACACAAGAACAGTGAAGAGATGGATTCTATTGCTGTAGTAGCCAGCTTGCTCACACCTTCAGTGTAGTTCGGTTATATACGTTCATGTAGGGTTTTTCAAAGGTTGGGTTTCAAAGAAAATGATCTGGGTCACTGTACACCTTCGTAAAATGGTAGTCTGAACATTTTACATTTTACAATAAGCAAAAAGTATTTGTTTCAAAGTGTTTTATAATCAGTGTTATACAACTATTTAACACTAGAGAGAAATATACTGAGGCGAGCACAGTTAGGTAAGTATATTTTGAATGATGATGTGGATAGAATCTGAAATGAAGTGTGTGGTATTACCCAGGGGTAGGCCATGACTATACACTGAATCATTAAGTCAGTAACTTTTTCAAACGATGCACAATCTGTCATCTTTATGAGAATATGCAATTGTCTGTTTTCATTAAAATTAGTGAAGCACAAATCATTAGTCAACAGTTTATATATCCTATGTAAGTATTCCCTTTTGTTAAGGCATACTCCGTAATGCTAACAAACTGGAAATCTGTGTATTTGGAGATTCACTTATTATTCTGAATTCATACCAAGCTAGAGATTTATGCCTGATGTGATTTTATTTTTGATACATTTATTCTTATGTTATTGGGGACACATCATCTAAATGTTTATTTAGAAACATCTAAACAATCTTTTAGCTGAATGCTAATGTCAGTACCAATAACAGGCACCGTCACTTCCTGCACTCGAGAAGGAACTTACAATGAAAGCGACACGGTGGCTTCCCCATCCACAATATTTGATGACCATTTTACCATCAGAAAAGCACGGCAGTAATCAAAATATCCTCTTAAAGGCTCCGTTGCAAGTGTTCAAATGTAGCAAAAATGCCCCCTAAGAAGCAGTAAGTTAGATCTATCTTACACACACACACACACACACACACACACACGCTGACTTCATTCGAAATGAAGTTGGAGTGTACATACAATACTATACTGTACAACTGGGTATCTACATTTCAAAATGATATTTGTCAAATAAAAATGAAAGAGGCAAAACCGTCCTTTCAGACGACATCAATTTAGGCAAAACTTGGAATATCAGTTACTGGATTTCAATGGCTGCAGGTACAGTTTCTCTAAAAACGAGGTCAGAGTTTGGAGTTTTTTACATTCATACATGCAAAGTTAGCTAAGTCGTATAGCTGATTAGGCATGTAATAAATTTATTCCGCTATAGACTTAGTCTTTGTTTTACATTTATTTTATGATGGCTAAAGAGCATAAAGTGTGGGATAAGAAGGGCATGTGAGAGTTATCCTGATGGAGTGTCAGTGTCTGTGAGTGTCACCGAGGAAACGGACAGTTTGGGAAAATGTGAGAAAACATGTAAGAATATGACCAACTAATTAGTGTGCATCCTGGAGTGAAACTGAACACAGGCGAGTGCCAGTTAGGTATGCCACTTACTAAAACACATAGACCTTATAATGAAATGTAATGGTTATTTTGCATATAATTTTGATGATGGTCATCATAATGATCATGATGATGTGATGATAGTAATGATGATGATATTGTGATATTGTTGATGACATGGGTGCTATACAGTATGTTGCTTGGTCACATCCTAAACAATTTTGCCCTTTGGACTTGGTATTACCAGTACTTCCAGAAAACTGCCACCACCTTCCTTCAGCCAGAATACGATTTCTTCAGTTGAATCAGGCTACGGGGTCTAAGTCAGATGTAAAGAAAATATGTCTTCGAACTGAACTAGGGCCAGATGTACTAACACAATTGTGGTCCAATAACTCGGTACAGGTGGAGGTAAACGGGAGGGGCACCGGATGTTGATATGTACTAAATACTTTCGGACACCTTACTGGAGGTGGAGTTACTTTCGCTGCTATGGGAAGGCCCAACCGACCATAGCGGCTCCCGTATCTTTCATCCTCCCTGAAGTAACCCCGATAATGCTTCCTCGTTAATGAATCCCGAATTATTTCACTACATTGGGTAGTTTATTGAGTCGCTATATAGCAATGTACAGTGCAGTATACTGTACAGTAATGTAAATTAGTATTAGTGAACATCATGTTTCTACATATTATACTGTGTATATTAATGTTGTTCAGTATTATACAGTGTGCATTATTGTTGTACATTACTATATTATGCATTAGTGTTGTACAGTGTTAAAATGTGCTTTAGTGTTGTACATAGTTATAATGTGTTCTAGTGTTGTTCGGTAGTGTACAGTAGTCATAGTGTGAAGTACTGTAAGGTGTAATGTTGTACAATAGTGTACAGCAGTATTAGCGTAAAACAGTGAAAAGTGTATTGCTGAACAGTACTTTAGTGTGCTTTGTTGCATTAATGTACACTACCATAACAAAAAAAAGGAAAATAGCCCAATAGGGCAAGCCCCCTTGAAACAATGTTTCTCAAGATATGTTAGATTAGATTAGGTTAAGATTTAAGTTAGGTTTGTTTAAGCTGAGGTTAGATCATGGTAGTTTAAATCTGGGTTAAGTTTGGTTAGTGTAGATTTACAGTAGGCTAGGTTAGGTTATCTTATTTACCTCTGCCAGGAGGTATATGTTTTACCCCACATTGGTTTGTTTTGTCTGTTTGCCTGCTAGCAGCATTACCCACAAAATTATGAACGGATTATCATGATTTTTTTTAGAGGGGTAGCGTATGGCCCAATAAACAATCGATTAGATTTTGGTTGTGGTCCGGAATGATTTGCTTGTTTGTTCACAACGCATCTCCAAAAGTTCTCAATGAATTTCAGTGAAATTTTGTGGGTGGACGATGCGCCAAGATGAATTGATAAAATTTTCCGGCGGATCCGGATCCGGCATTGGCTGAGGTATGTGCTCACTGAGTGCTGCTCTAGTTTCTAGACTGGGTTAAGTTTAGTTTAGTTTAAGTTAGGTTCGGCTAATTTAAGCTTAGGTCAGTGTTGTGTGACGTTTAGTTTCGGCTGCGGGGAAGTGGGCAGGGGGCATTTGGACATTCAAAGGGAGGAATAAAAAGAAAACATCATAATGGCCAAAAATGCTTAACCCGCCCCGTCCCGACCACTTTTTGACCACTGGTACCCCCCAATCCCGACCATTTTTTGACCCTTTTTTTTTTTTTTGCTAAAACTTTCGCTTTTGGTGAGAAACATCGAAAATTCATAGAGAAATCGCTCACCTGAGGTTTAAAATACTCATTACAGGTAGGAGAGCCTCCTTACCTTATTGGGTTTTCTATCAGGCTGGCACCAAAGAAAACGAGTTCTATGGGAGGATAACTATTTCACACCACTCATAAACGGTATTTATTTATTTACTGTACGAATTTATATGTAGTACAAGAGTATATTGGTTTTCAAGCAGTAATATAGGCATTATAAGCATTGTTTCACTCACTAATACCTGACCTTTTTTTGCCACATTACCTGATCATCATTTCTAACTGTTTCTTCCTCTAATGCTATGTAAAATTTGTCCTCCACATTGTCATTGATTGGGGAATCACTCTGGCCCTGAATTTCGTACCGTGGCATGACATGGCTATACTGGCCAGGTCACTGATAACAGGTGAATTGCTGAGAAAAGGGCATGCAGGGGGGGGGAGGAGGTCATGCTGGGTAAGGCATTGTCTCTGCTTGGCATCTTGTTGAGGAAGGTGTCCCGTATATACGTACCAAAAATGACTCGCGAAAATTGAAAATTGTGGAAATTATGAACCTTGCAATTGCAGGACGTTGAAGTACGTCCTCGGGATTAGCTGTGACAAAACGTGAGGACGTGGAAGTACGTCCTCGGGACGGAGCGGGTTAATGTGTTAGTAACAAATTTGATATACTGGCAAGCACTTTTTATCTGTCCCCGCCCTGGACGTGCTCAGGGACTGGTATTGTTTTCGCTCGGTTTGTGTATCTGTTTGTTCGTTTGTCTGTCTGCCTGTCTGTTAACAACTTTAAGCAAAAACTAATCGTGCAATTTTGGCTAAAATTACAGGGATGATAGGCTATGACCTTCCGATCGAATTTTGGGCAAAATTTGGCCAAGGTCCAGGCTGTAGGCCCAAAAAATATAATAAAAAAATCGTTTTTTTCACCATAACTCCTTTCAAATTCGTCATATCGACATGAAACTAAATCCTAAAAGTGCATCTGTCAAATCTGCATCCTATAACATGCCTCATTACATCAGGGGAGGTCACCTCCCAGTTAGCGGTGGGGGGGGGCAATGTCAGGTGGGTTGGGCTTAATATTTCAAAAAGGCATAACATCGTCAATTTTCACCCGATTTACTGCAAATTTGATGTGTGACATTTTTGACTAGATATTCTGTTGTGTTTATACGTCAGCACTAAAATGGGTTTGCTGTACCTTGGCACTATTTCTTGTTGACTTCTGATTTGTGCCTTTTAAGAGTAATGAAAAACCTGGGTCCTCAGACGACTGTCATGTTACATACAAGTACAAAATCTTTATAATATTCCCGAGGCATCTTGAAAATCTCCATAATACCACTAAATTACAAGCCATCACTGTTTAAAATGAACTCTTGCGTCATTTTGTTTAAAATAACTCCCAAAGGGAAGATGGAATCCCGCTCCCCTCGGAGTTAGACCAGAACCATCAGAAATTTTGTGACAAAAGCGTGGAACGACCAAGAATTGTCCGGGAACCTCTGGCCTAGGTAAAGTTTAGGTGAGGTTAGATTAAATAAATTTAGTATGTTAAGTCAGATTACATTGATGTTGTTAGGTCCGAGTAGGTTGATCAGTTTGGTTGTCAGGTTGTTCGGTTTTGTTAGGTTAGTTTATGTTTCTCACTTTGGATACATTAGGTTGTCAAGTTAGCTTAGGTTAGTTTCTTCAGTTAGGTCAGGTTAGGTCGATCGGTTAGGTTAGGTTGTTCAGTTAAGTTAGGTTAGGTTGTCTTGTTACGTTTCTTAGGTTAGGTAGTTCGGTTAGGTTGGGTTTGCTCGTTTGAGTTCGGTTCGGTTCGGTTTGGTCTCTGGTTAGATTATAGCCTATTTAATGTGATCTGAGAAGAGACAAGCCTTATTCTTTGGAAAACTGTCAACTGATTGGTAGTCCGAGTGCTTTCGTTATTAAGGATGCATTTCAAATTATTTTTATTTGATTTGATTCAATAACCGTTTGACGAGACGATTGCCAAAATAAAATGTTATATAATGTTATTTGCATTGATTAATTTTACAACGAGGAATTATTAAGTTTATCAGATGGCCTAGATACGTGTGAAATTTTCAGTTCCCAGAACAAATCAAAACACGCCCATGTAAAGTTTTACCAGTACCTTGATTTTATTTTCCTTTCATGTTCAGTTAAATTAAGGTAAATTATGTCATTACTGCTATAGTTTGTAAAATATAACCTATAGTAGTACTCGCGTAAATTTGCGCCTGTGGTGTGGCCCGCACCTGTGTACAATGTTCCCATGTTTTCTATACCGTTATCTCTCTCTCTCTCTCTCTCTCTCTCTCCTGGCGGGAGATGTGAGCCACCCTAAGTACTTTTGATTCTTTAATAAGTTATTTATAATTGTGCTTTCATTTGTTAATTTGGTTTTGTTATATTTAGTGATATTTATCATTCATTGCATACGGCGACAGATGACCTGTTGTTTCAGTACCATGATTGATTTTCATTCATTCATTCTCTTTCCCCTTCCCCCATCTCTCTCTCAGCCTGACAATGCCTCCACCACCACCACCCCCCATCATGCCGACAATGCATTCAAGCTTGCTCCTCTCCTGCCTGCCTCTCTCTCTCTCTCTCTCTCTCTCTTTTATTGCAAGAGACATTTTGGATATTTTCTTTTACATAATATTGTATATATTGTAAATCTGACATCATTTCCACACGACCCTTGAGGTCAAGGCCACCGACTGAGTGTGGAATTGTTGCCGCTCGCGAGTGAATAATGTTTTTTTTTTTTTACTTCGGTATTGGCATATGTCTACTATTTTGTCCTACATATTAGCTTATGATTATAAATGTGATTATTCCTCGCCCTTAAAATTACAGTAAAAGCCAGTAAATGTGAGCATTTTTCTCTAGCAACACCTGTACAAGCTATGCTTGGGTCTATGGAGGGGTAGTACTTTACCTTAGGCCAGACTGGGTGTGTCAGTGTTGCCACTCACAAGAATTATATGAATTATTTCTTTTACTTTGGATATTGGCATATTTCTTTTTTTCAGAATCATTATCTTATAAACATAACTGTGATATTATTACCCACCCTAAAACTACGCTAAAAACCATTAAAAGTGACTACAATTTCTTTAAGCAACACTGTACAATATGTATGCCATGTTTCTGTGTTACTGTATAAATATTTTATGCATAATAAGATTAATGTTGATTCATCCATCAAAAAACACAAGTGTAAGTTTTATTCATCTGAATTTATCGTATTTGTGATGCCTTGTATACAAATAGCTTCCGTTTCACATCGCAAGGTGGGGAAACGTGGCACCATTGTACACAGGTGCGGACCACACCACAGGCGCAAGTTTACGCGATTCCTACTATAGTAAAACATCAGAACTGCAATGAAATATAACATACTCCTGAATTTTGATAGATGATAGACGGGGGGGGGGGGGAAGAGGGTAGGTTAGTCATGGGATGTCTCACCTAACTAACCAGACGAACACTCAAATTTACATGAGTGTTTTGCTGTCGCATCAGCTTGCATTAAGCTTTCTACTTTCGCATGCCAGTAAATTTTCTTTTTAGTTTCGAATATTTAGTTACAACTTACAACAGAGCTGTGACAAGGTATGGGATGTAGGATTATTAAAAGTGACGGTGACATATAGTTTCTTCACCCATGTTTACCAGTCATTTTTCGTTGGAAGTCAGATGTTTTACTAATTTAGATTTTACGTAATGCCGCAGTAATGACATAATTTACCTTTTTTTTTTTTAATGCGAGGAAGAAGGAACTACAGGCCACGAGCCCGCAATTATTGTTCCTTCCAAGAGAAATACAAAATACAAAAGAGAGCCAAATTCAAGATCCGATCATTTTGTGATGTCTGGACACACTGCATTTGAAAGACTGGAGATCAAAGGAAGCAGGAAATACAGACAGAGGGAGACAGTTCCAGAGTTGACCTGTTGCATAAATGAAGGACTGGGAGTAACGGTTAACTCTTGCATTTGAAAGCTGGACAGAAAAGGGATGAGAGTGTGCTGCTAGACGGGTTCTACACGCCTGTTGTAGAGGTGGAGGAATGCATGCAGACACTTCAGACTAGCAGTGACCATTGAAGTAATGACAGAAAAGAGAGAAAGATGCAACAGTGCAGCAAAGAAACAAAGGTTGAAGGAAGTCAGTAAGAGGAGGAGAATTAATGAGACAAAAAGCCTTTGACTCCACCCTATTGAGACGAGCGGTATGTGGGGAGCCTCCCCACACATGAGAGTTGACCTCCACAGAGGGGCGGATAAAACCAGTGTATAGAGTCAACAGTTGTGCAGGGGTAAAGAAGGAATGGAGTCGGCTTAGCACACCTAATCTCTTGGAAGCAGATTTGACAAGAGATGTAATATGATCTTTCTAAGATAAGTCCCGAGCAAATGAATCCCCGAGCATGTTCAAGGATGATGCAGGATTGAGTTGAATATTATTAACCCGCCATGTGCCGGCTATTTTTAGCCCTATTGGTCACCCCAGTGCCGGCCATTTTTCGACATTTGTTTTGGCTAAAATGATAGATTTTGATGTGGAAACAACGAATTTCACCATTAAAATGCTCACAGAACATCAGAAATGAGTTTTATTGAGTCCTGCATACTCATGTACAGGTATAGCCGCTCTCTCACGCTCACCTCGTACGTGAGAGAAAACCATTTTCTATGTATGCTATACTCAGATATTTATGCTGGGAAGGTATAGCAATGTTCAGTACACTTTTCTGATTACTTATTGCTTCAGCATCTATCACAATTTGTGTGTCTTTCTCACTGTGAATGCATTATCTTACACTTACTTGAAGATAGGTACAATCTGACTTCATTACAAACAGCCCTGGCACTTACAAGAAAATATTTACAACTTACACTTACATGAAAATATTTACAAAATGCCTTCACTATGTACAGCACTGGGTGAGACACACAGGCAGAGTGAGGCAGAGTGAGCATGAGGGGGTGAGTGTATGATCTTGACAGCCTGGGGGATGGTAGAGGAACAGTTACCTTACATGCCTGCCAATTTTTACCCGCAAATCTTGAAGAATGCGGTTACAGTGAAGTTTTTCATTTTAGACCATTTTAAAAAGGCACTGGCACTGGCCGTGGAATTATGTCAGACCATTTTAAAATAGCACTGGCATGAGGTGGGTTAAACATTAGGGGGTACTCCTTTGGAAATTTTTGTCGGGTTGATAGGTGTAAGGTCAGAGTCTTTGATGCATTATAAACAACCAGATTATTTTTACCTGAACATGGGGGAAAAAATCAAGGTACTCATAAAACCTTACATGGACGTGTTCCCCCCCCCCCCCCCGAGAATTCTAAGTTTCACACGTATCTAGGCCACCTGGTAAACATTTTAATACCCCTTTTTAAAATCAGTGTATGCAAATAACTCTATATAATACTTTAATTGGGCAATCTTACCATTCAGTTATTGAAACACATATAATAAAAATAATTTAAAAAGGCATTATTAATGAAGAATGCATTCGGACAACCAGTCAGCTTCCAGTTTCAGAAGCTTAAGGCTCGTCTCTTCTCAGATCAGATGAAAATAGGCTATAGTGTTTAGTTTGTTCAGTTAATTTAGATTAGGTTAGGTCATCCGGTTGCGTTAGATTTGTTCGGTTCAATTTAGTTGTTTGGTTAACTTAGATTGGGTTGTTTGGTTAGCTTACTTTGTTACGTTAATCAAAGTTAGTTTCGTAAGGTTTGGTTGTTTAAGGTAAAGTCAGGCGAGGATAGGTTACTGTTAAATAAATAACGGAAAAAATGCACAAGTTTATTTTCGCTGCTGGGGATTTTTTCCTGCGGCTTCTTTCTGGAGGCCTTTTTTTCTTTTATACACTGCAGTGTATAGTGCACAACAGTGTCAGTATACTTATTTACAATGCACAATCATATCGTAACAGTGTTGTATAGCTGTAACGTTAGAATATACAGTATCTGTGCAGTATTGTACAGTATAGTGAAATAGTGTTCATTATTGTACAGTAATAGTTATGGACAGTATTGCTGCATAAAATACAGTAGTTGTTATGCAAGTGTTGTACAGTAATATGTGATTAATGTCTTCTGCTCACTCTTCACTTCACATAATGATATAGATACATTTAACATACTCGTACAGTATTCCATTCCTTCATGAGAGGGACTGTCCCGATTTTTGTTTTGTATTTCTCCCATCTTTCCTGTCACTTCTTATTGCTTTTCTTTCCTTTACAGGTGGCTTTACATTGAGTGACAAGCCAAATGGTTTCCTGTAAGCCAAGAAACCATTTACAATGCTGAGTGGTAACCATATAACCAAACCATACGTGCTCCGTATGTGTCAACAAGTGGGTTGGTAGAGGGTTAGAGCTCCTCCCCGTTAAACAAATAACTCAAAGCCAAATGGCCACCCCTTACGGGATTATGGCGTCTGGCAATAGATAGATAGATAGATCAGCTGAGACTCACTGTCTCAAAACGCACTGATTGGCCAAACTCCTAGAGAGAGAAGCATCCTGCGTTTTGAATGACCAGAGATCATGGGCAGAGAAAAAATTCCCCCAAACACAGTGAGCTTTCCCCTGCCCTTAGCTTTCGGTCACCGTACAATGGTGGGAGAAATGTTAGTACACTGCAAAATGCCAACACTCATAAGGGGACTGTAGCAGTATCTATACAGTATTGTACAGTATAGTGAAAATAGTGTTAATTATTGTATAGTAATTGTTGTGGACAGTATTGCTGCATAGCATACAGTAGTTGTTATGCAAGTCAGTGTTGTACAGTAGTAATGTGATTAATGTCTTCTGCTCACTTCACTTCACAAAATGACATACGTTTAACATACTCATCAGAGAGATTACCAATATGCCGTGAATCGAACCCTGGACTCTCAGGTGAGAGCCAGGCAGCATACCACTACACCACGACCAGGTAAAAGTTAACTCACGTTGTCACAATCTTGTAACCAACGTCCCTCCGCCCCCACTGTGGGCATGAAGAGGATGAGTTAACCCCCTGGCACTCGGGCAAGTAGATGCTTTTAATCTATCCCAAACACTTACGGCAAGTCAGAATGAAGAGAGAACCTGTATTTTTTACACAGGAAAAATCATCAGAGAAATTACCAATATGCCGGGAATCGACCCGGGACTCTCAGGTGAGAGCCAGGCAGTATACCACTACACCACGACCAGGTATA
This sequence comes from Coenobita brevimanus, assembly GCF_032717465.1. Lineage (NCBI taxonomy): Eukaryota > Metazoa > Arthropoda > Malacostraca > Decapoda > Coenobitidae > Coenobita > Coenobita brevimanus. The sequence continues at coordinate 13,176,012 of NC_137005.1, forward strand.
ACACATGGTCGTATACCTGGTCGTGGTGTAGTGGTATGCTGCCTGGCTCTCACCTGAGAGTCCCGGGTTCGATTCCCGGCATATTGGTAATTTCTCTGATGATTTTTCCTGTGTAAAAAATACAGGTTCTCTCTTCGTTTAACATACTGTACATACATCTTGTCAAAAATCAAAAATTAGAATTTTGAGCTGAGATTTTTACACAATAAACTAGATTAAATAAGGATCATTTTGGCCAAGTTTGAAGGTGATTGAAGCAGAACTTTTTGTATAGGCCCTTATTTATTTATTTTTATTTTTTTTTAAATTCGTGAGAGCCGTTTTGAGTACTTCCTATAGTTGTTATAGCTTTCTTTGTATTTATATTACATACCCATTTCTTTTATGCAAAATATAATATAACTATTCTGCTACATTCGTAAACATTGTTTTGCCAATTGCTCTATCCTGTATGTCTACTGAATATTTTTTGTGATAGTCTGAGCAAATATACTGTAGTTTTTTTTTATCATAAAAGATAATATATGTCACTCAGAATGGTGTTTCTTTTATAATTTTACTACATCTTTTACTATTTTGAATACTGCAAACCGTTTGGGAATACATTCACAGGTTATGAAGTTATGCCATATTGTTATCAAATGCCTCACATTTCGAGAAATCAGCAATTGAAGTTTTCAAGTCACACAGACCCATAGTTATTCAACCAAACAACTGTATGTGTTTCATATGGTGTACCTACATTGTTTGCAGCTTGTTTTGAGTATATGGCATCTGGTTGCCTTCTTTTCCAAGGATATTAGGCACCCGAGGGTGCGGGGTGTCATAAAGCGCCAGCTCACTCATTGTCGTCAAGATGCCACCCTTTTATTAAAGGGAATCTTTAGTACATCCGTCCCGTAATTATGACAGACGATGACTACACACACACACACACACACACACACACACACACACACACACACAGAGCAAGAGAGAGAGAGAGAGAGAGAGATGTTCCCTGAGTAGAAGAGCATAATATGGTCTCCGCACCCCCTCTCTCTTCCTAGTCCGTGGAGGGGCGAATAATGCCCCTGAAGAAAGCCAACAGATGTACAGTATATGGGCAAAGAAACTGCAGAATATGTTTCGTACACCAGGTTTAGGGGATGTGGATTTTGCAAGGGAAACAATGTAATGCTTCCTTGTTAGGTCCCGAAAGACGATTCCCCAGGGGTATTAAAAGACGATAAAGAATACTTTGTATTTTGTAAGATGCAAAAATATTTTTTTTGCGGGTTGAGAGACAGAGGAATTGGGTTTTTCAACATCCGGTGCCGCATGCCTTTACCCCCACCTTTGCCGAGTTAAGAGACAACAACCGCGGTTAGTACATCTGGCCCTAAGTCACGTCGAATATGGAAAGAAGGTGAGTAGAAATGTGGGAGAAAGAGAGAGAAGAAGGATAGGAGGGAGTGAAAAATGGAGGGAGGATGGACTGGAGGAGAGAAGAGGGAAAAATGGGAGACAAGAGGTGAATGGTGAGAGGAAGAGAGGAGACGGTTACATGAACGATGGATGGATGGACAGAAAGAGGGAAGGAGAGTACTGGAGAGGTGGAGGGACGAAAGATGGAGGGACAGAGTGGATGAAGAAGAAGAGGATATGGAAAAGGAGATGGACACAGAGAAAATAAAAAAACAAGGAATAGCAAGACAGAAGAGTAGATAGAAGAAAGGAGGAAAAGAAGAGAAGGGATATGGAGGGATGGCTGATATGTATTTGTTACTCTCTCTCTCTCTCTCTCCTAACATTATGCAACTGAGCTATCACCATACCCTTTTATCCAGTTTTATCTCAATTTACCCGTCTCCTATTGACGAATGTGCTTTCATTTACAATTTTTTTTGCTTAGGATGTAAAGTTTCATACGTTTGATTTGTGGAAAAAAAAAAAAAAAATTGGTCCCAGGCACAACAAACCTCGCCCAACAGCAGTTATAGTATTGCTGTTCAATACTTAACTGGGACTGCCATTTAGTGTCAGTACACAATTGAGGAGACGAAAGGGAAGACAGGAGGAATCAGCTCCTGTGAGAAGAGTGGAGAAATTGCAAGTTAGTGAGAAAATGACAGAGTATAAGAGCATAGTGGAAGAAAGATTGGGAAGGTATGAGCTAGAGCAGATGGAAAGGGTGGAAGACGTATGTAAGATATTCACGGAAGAGATAGGCGCAGCGTGTGAGGCGGTTTGTGGAGTGAGAAGGAGATGCAAGGGTGTGCAAGGGACAGCATGGTGGAATGATGAGGTGAAACGAGCTGTGGAACAAAAGAAGAAGGCAAATAGTGAATGGTCAGCGAGTAGAGGTAGGGGAGAAGATGAGAGAGAGAAGAGAGAGGTATATGTGAGCAGGAGAAGGGAAGTTAAGAGACTGGTGAAGGAGAATAAGAAGAAAGTGAATGAAGAGTTTGGGAGGAATCTGAGTGTGAAATGAAGGTAGAGTAAGAAATTGTTTTGGAAGGAGGTAAAGAAAGTAAGGCAGTGTGAAAGGGGAAATAGTAGGGGAGTGAAAGATAGGAATAATAGACTGTTGGTGGAAAAGAGAGAGAAATTGAGGAGATGGAAGGAGCACTTTGAGGATTTGTTGAATGTAGAGAGTGAGAGCAATGCGAGTATAAGTGGTTGGGGAATGGCTGGGAGAAGAAGAGATGAGAGGAGGGAGGAAGAGATCAGTAGGGCGGAAGTAGTGGAAGCGATGAAGAAGATTAAGTTGGGAAAGGCCCCAGGAATTGATGAAGTGTGTGGTGAAATGCTTAGGTATGGGGGTGAGATTGTTGTGGAGTGGATATGGAAGTTGTGTAGATTGGCTTGGGAAGAGGGAAGGGTTCCAGAGGACTGGAAATCAGGTATAATTATTCCTTTATACAAAGGAAAAGGGGAAAAAGAAGTGTGTGGTAATCACAGGGGCATTTGTCTTCTCAGTATAATAGGAAAAGTGTATGGTAGGATATTTATTGACAGAGTTAGAGAAAGAACAGAGAAATTAGTTGGAGAAGAACAGGGAGGTTTAGGAAGGAGGTAAAGAAAGTAAGACAGGGTGGAAGTGAAGTTAGCAGGGGAGTGAAAGATAAAAATGGTAGATTACTAGTGGAGAAGGGAGAAAAAGTGAGCAGATGGAGAGAACACTTTAAGGAATTGTTGAACGTAGAGGATGGAAGTAATGCGAGTATAAGTGGCTGGGGAATGGCTGGGAGAAGGAGGGAGGTGAGAAGACAGGAAGAAATCAGTAGGATAGAAGTTGTGGAAGCAATGAAGAAAGTTAAATCGGGGAAAGCCCCAGGAATTGATGGAGTGTGTGGTGAAATGCTGAAGCATGGGGGAGAGATAGTAGTAGAATGGATGTGGAAGATGTGCAGATTGGCCTGTGAGGAAGGTAGAGTCCCGGAGGATTGGAAGTCAGGTATAATTATTCCCTTGTACAAAGGAAAAGGGGAAAAGGAAGTGTGTGGTAATCATAGGGGCATTTGTCTTCTTAGTATAATAGGAAAAGTGTATGGTAGGATAATTATTGACAGAGTTAGAGAAAGAACAGAGAAATTAGTTGGAGAAGAACAGGGAGGCTTTAGGAAGAGAAGAGGCTGTATAGATCAGATATTCATTCTTAAGATCTTTAGTGGAAAAGTTTCTAGAGAAGGGAAAGAAGTTGTATGCAGCTTTCATGGATTTGGAGAAAGCATATGACAGGGTGGATAGACAAGGATTGTGGAAAGTGTTAAGAATATATGGAGTAGATGGGAAGTTGTTGAATGCTGTGAAGAGTATGTACGATGGTGTGAAGGCTGCAGTGCGTGCGGATGGTGAACTAAGTGAATTTTTCTCTTTGAAAGTTGGGTTGAAACAGGGATGTCTCATGTCTCCATGGTTGTTCAATCTGTACATGGATGGGGTAATAAAAGAGGTACAAGGTAGGGTAGTGGATGTTGGAGTGGCCCTGGTGAGAGAGGATAGTGTTTGGAAACTCCCTGTACTGTTGTTTGCAGATGATACTGTGTTGTTGAGTGAAGACGAAGGGGAGCTGCAAGGCTTGGTGGATGAGTTTGGAAGAGTGTGTAAGAAACGGAATCTAAAGGTGAATGTAGGGAAGAGTAAAATGATGGTCTTTGAGAGAGGTGAAGTCAGTGAATGTACAGCGAGGTTGGATGGTGAGGAACTGGAGAATGTGAGTACGTTTAAGTACTTGGGTAGTGTGATGAGTAAGGATGGAGGTTTGGAGGGTGAAGTGCTAGAAAGGGTACAGCAGGGAAGAAAGGTTGCTGGTTCTTTGAAAGCAGTGATAAGAAACAGGGAAGTGAGTATGGAAGTGAAAAAGTTACTACATGATAGTATTGTGATACCAACTCTAACGTATGGAAGTGAAGCTTGGACGTTGTTGGAAGGACACAAGTCAAGAATGAGAGCAGTGGAAATGAGTTATTTAAGAGGAGCCTGTGAAGTCACATGGAGAGACAGGCTGACAAATGAGGATATAAAGGAGTGTTGTGGTGTGGATGTGGATGTGTTAGGAAGCATTATGAGGAACACACTGAGGTGGTTTGGCCATGTGAAGAGGATGGAGGGTGAAAGACTGACGAAGAGAGTGTATGTGAGGGAGGTGGAGGGGGGAAGAGGGAGGGGGAGGCCGAGGATGAGATGGAGGGATGGGGTGGAGAGGTATATGAGAGAGGGGGGTGTGAGTTGGAAGCAGGGCAGTGAAATGGCGGGGGACAGGGCGACTTGGAGGCGATTTGTTTGTGGCCACCCCAAACGGGATTGAGGCGTCTGGCAATAGATAGATAGATAGATAGAACTTTTAGACCTGACATTTTGAGATAGATACAAAGGAAAAGGAGAGAGAGAAGTATGTGGTAACCATAGGGGTATTTGCCTTCTCAGTGTGACTGGTAAAATATATGGTAGAATACTCATTGATAGGGTTAGGCATATGACAGAGGAGCTAGTTGGAGAAGAACAAGGGGGATTTAGGAAGGGAAAAGGGTGTGTAGATCAGATATTTGTTCTAAGATGTTTAGTGGAGAAGTATCTAGAGAAGGGAAGGAAAGTGTATGCTGCCTTCATGGACTTGGAGAAAGCTTATGACAGAATAGATAGGCAAGGTATGTGGAAGATATTAACCCGCCCCGTCCCGACGACGTATGGGTACGTCACCACGATTTGCATTTGCCAGTCCCGGCGACGTACCAGTACGTCGTGCAATTGTAATGTGCATAATTTCGACAATTTTCAAATTTCGCGCTTGATTTGCGGTACGTACCCTCGCCTGACCTTCCCCTACCTGCCACCAGGCGGGGACACTCGGCGACCCCGCGCGACCTGCGCTAGCCCGCCACTCATCCACTCACCTGGTAGCCACGGTCCTGCTCAGACATGGCTAAGAGAGGTCTCTCAGAGAGCAAAATTCAAGTCGCCCTGGACACCTTTACCGGCGACAGTGATTCCCCACTGGATGACGAGGAGATGGACAAGGATTATGTGCAGCCAGAGGAGGAAGAAACCACCAGCAGTGACGAGGAAGTTCCGTCACCAAGGAAGCGGCAGTACGTGACTTACCGTGCTGCTAGAGAGGGGCAGGAGGCAAAGAAGGCACGTGGTATGTCATATCCCTATCCCCAGCGTGCCTTGGAAGCAGAATTCGAGGTCGAGGACGAGGACGAGGACGAGGACGGAGACGTGGGATGTGCTGCCACGTGGTATGGGCGGGAGGTGATTACCCATCGTGGCCCAGAGCGCACACCACGTCGTCTAAGCAGGTATGGGCCTAGCATTCTGTTTGGGGCGGTAGGAAGTGAAGTGGAGGGAGTGGGGAGTGAAATGGACATTCCTGGGATTAGGGAAAGTGAGAGTGAGGTGGGTGAGTCATTGCTCTTCCTACGCAGTGTGAAGCGGCAGAGTGGATCACGTGGGCCAGTGCGGGTGCGTTCCTTATCACGTGGGGTTGTGAGGGAGGGGGAAGGTGGGGAGGAACCACTCCAAAGCACGTCTTATGCTCCCCAATGTCCCCTAACACGTGGTCGAGCAAGGTTGCGTGAGAGAGCACGTGGTGTGGTAATGGAGGGGGAAGGTGGGGAGGAACCACTCCCCAGCACGTCTTCTGCTCCCCAATATTCAACTATTTCATCCCCACAGCCCCCTAATGTTCCTCAAGGCCGTAAGGGAAAGGGAAAGGGTAAAGGCAGAGGGAAGAGGAGTGACAGTGGGGAAGCCCTCCGTACTCCTTCTCCCCAACCTCCCCAACCAGGATCTCCTCCCCACCCAGACGAAGGCGGTGATGGGGACGAGGGATTTGTGTCGTGGGATTGGGAGGATGGGAGTGATTTTTCTCCCCTCATTCACCCCTTCACTGAGCAGGGGCGATCTGGCTGCATTGCGCCAGGTATTCACTGTAATTCAAGCAGGTTGGATTTTTTCCACCTGTTTTTCAGTGAGGCCTTCGTAGATCAGATCATGTTTCAAACAAACCTGTTTGCAAGCGGCCAGCGGCTAGAAAGTGAAAGATTGGGAACAAGGAGTAGGCATTCAGTGATTTATGATTACCCTGTCTCCATTCCAGAAATGTTCTTATTTTTTGCCCTTGTCTTTTTGATGGGTATAATAAGAAAAAATAGAATTCCTGCTTGCTGGACTACGGACCCTGTTATGTTTACCCCCATATTTGGTCAAGTGATGAGCCGTAATCGGTTTCAACAAATTCTAAGTCGCCTCCATTTTTATGATGCTAATGACCCTGCAAATGCAAACAACACTGACAAAATGAGGCGAATTAGGCTGGTCTTTGATCACCTCAGGCAAACCTTTCGATCCTCATTCTATCCCTAGAGAGATCTCGTCATAGACGAGAGTCTCGTGTTGTGGAGAGGCAATATTTCATTCAGACAGTATATACCCAGCAGAAGGCACCGTTTTGGGTTCAAGATCTTTGTTATGTGTGACTGTAGGACTGGATACTTGCAAGACATAGTCTTGTACACCGGTGCACAAACAGACATAATAGAAGATCGAAGTATAGGACTTTCGGGAACAGTGGTAAAGATGATGATACAAGACTACCTTCATCGTGGTCACGTTCTCTATCTCGACAACTGGTACACTAGCCCTCTTCTCGCTCGTTATCTTCACAGACATGAAACGGGAGTCTGTGGAACCGTAAAGGTGAACCGGCGTCACATGGTCAAGGTAGGGCGGAAACTTGCAAGGAGTGAGGTTGTCTTCTTCAAAGCAAACAACATCCTTGCAACAATGTGGAACCACAACAGAGAAGTAAGCCTCTTGTCCACGGTTCACCGCCCCTTGATGCACCGTACTGATTCTGTTGATTACCATAGCGAGAGCAGGCGTCGTGTTTGGAAACCTGAATGTGTCATGGACTATAATATAAACATGCGCCTCGTGGACCAGTCAGACTCCATGATATTGACGGTTTAGTGTGCCAGGACCACGATGAAGTGGTATAAAAAAACTGTTCTTTCACTTGCTAGATATCACTGCTCTGAATTGCCACCACCTTCACGCCATGACCACAGGAGTTCAGGAAACCTTTGAAGGGTTTGTGAGGGAGCTCACACGAGAGATCTTTGCTAAGTATGCTGTTGAAAGGCCCCAACAGCGCCCCCGCACTGCCCATATTACCCACACTCCCCAGAGAATATCCGCCCGCCATTTCCCCACTCCTATCCCTCCCCAGCCCAACAGACCTAGGCCCCAGCGCAGGTGTCACGTGTGCAGTAATTCCCAGGTGAGACTCACGACACAGAGGAAGGACACCCGCTATGAGTGCGTGCAGTGTGACGTGGGTCTGTGTATTCACCCATGTTTTAGTGAATATCACACGTTGCTGCAATTTTAGCATGGTATGAATGCGAAAGGACGCTGAAATTATGAGGTAAATGCGACAGACAGACACTCTGTGAAAATATCAGTCATGTGGATCGCCAAATATTAGTATAAAGTGCCTACGGGTGGAACATAAGTGAAAACATTGGGTGTAAGTATATGAATCTGCCCTAAGTTGAAACTTACATAGAGAGGGTTGTTTGATGCGATATTCTGTCGCTCAGTGCAATAAATACGGCCCCTTATTATATATTTTCTATTATGTGACATTCTTACGGGTATAATATAAGTTCAAATTATTGTATATGATGATGTATATCCTAAGTCAAATATTCATAGCGTGTCTATAAAGATAAGATTTCCTGATGCTTAGTCGAATGAATAAGGCACGTATTAGTCAAAATAAAAGTCAGCAAGTGATAAAGTGAATAATTAGTATATAAGTGTGTGAGTGAATTAGTATATAAGTGTGTGAGTATTATGTATGACGTAACATTCCTTGCGAGGGTATTTTCAGGCGATATTCTCACGCTCACTTGAATAAATAATGGCAGTAAGTATGTACAGTGCATTGGAGGGGTGTAATGTAAGTGGGAAAATATAACTGGAGTGAATAAATAAAGTAGATGATGAAACACGAGTGTTTGAGATCGTGGTTGCTACGTGAATAGGCGCTAGCATATCGCTAAATGCCCTCGTAATGAATGAAAATAATTGAAAACCTTCGCAGTGGTGGGGGAAAGGTTCTATGTAAATGGGAAAATAATTGGAAAGTGATAAAACAATTTGGTATGTTGAAATACGAGTCATAGCGAGTGCGCTTACTAAGCTGATGTGCGCTAAACTTATGCTGCATGTCATCATAATGAATGAAAACATCTGAAATCACTTACAAACAGTTGTAATTGGTAAATTGTCATTGAAACAGAAGTATACAAGTAGAAAAAATGATCGGTAGACTCATAACAGAAAATTAGCATATAGCATGATACGACTCGGACCTAACTCGCTATGCTCGCGCGATGGTACAATGCTTATTTTTTCTATATATGTGTCTGAAATCCATTATATTGTTACTGTTATTGTTTATTAGTTCAAATTCAATAAATGTAGAGGTGTTGTGTGTTGTTTGTCCCATTATTCCTTACCATAGAAAACGTTAACGCATATCCAGCCCATTACAGAATACGATACCTGCGGGGGGAAACCGCACCTGTATAGACCACTTATAGACCGCAGAGACCACTTTCTTCAAGATTTTCCATCGTTTCTCGACCTAAGCGGAAGTTTTATAAGAAAATTTTTTTTTCCAAAAAGGCTCGGGACTGGGGGATGTCATAGGTGCGGAAGGGCTCGGGACGTGACGGGTTAAGAATATATGGAGTGGAGGGGAAGTTGTTGAGTGCTGTGAAGAGTATGTACGAAGGAGCTAGGGCTACGGTGCGAGTGGATGGTGAGCTGAGTGAGTTCTTTGATCTCAATGTGGGACTGAAACAGGGTTGTGTGATGTCTCCATGGCTGTTTAATATATACATGGATGGGGTTGTAAAGGAGGTGCAGGGTAGGGCAGTGGATGTGGGGGTGGCTCTAATGAATGAGGGTGAGATTTGGAAGCTTCCGGTGTTGCTGTTTGCTGATGATACAGTATTGTTGAGTGAAGATGAATGGGAGTTGCAAGGTTTGGTGAATGAATTTGGGACAGTGTGTAAGAGGAGGAATCTGAAAGTTAATGTAAACAAAAGTAAAGTTATGGTGTTTGAGAGGAATGAAGTCACAGAGTGTGCAGTGAGGTTGGATGGTGAGGATATGGAGAATGTGAGTGCATTCAAGTACTTGGGTAGTGTGATGAGTAAGGATGGAACTTTGGGGGATGAAGTGCATGAAAGGGTACAGCAGGGAAGAAGGTTGTTGGTACACTGAAAGCAGTGATGAGAAATAGGGGGGTGAGCATGGAAGTTAAGAAGTCACTGCATGATAGTAGTGTGATCCCTACCCTGACGAATGGAAGCGAGGCGTGACTTGGGAACAAGTCAAGAGTGAGAGCAGTGGAAATGAGTTACTTGAGAGGAGCATGTGGAGTGACGTGGAGGGACAGGTTGACGAATGAAGAAGTGAAGGAACGCTGTGGGGTTGATGTGGATGTGGTTGAGAAGATTAGGAGAAATACACTGAGGTAGTTTGGACATGTGAAGAGAATGGAGAATGAAAGACTGGCTAAGAGGGTGTATGTAGGTGAGGTGGAGGGAGGGAGAGGGAGAGGTAGACCGAGGATGAGGTGGAGGGATGGAGTTGAGAGGTATATGAGGGAGGGGGGGTGAGTTGGGGGAGTAGTCAAATGGTGGGTGACAGAGCAACTTGGAGGCGTTTTGTCTGCGGCCACCCTTTGCGGGATTAGGGCGTCGGGATATAGATAGATAGATAGACACAATTAAACACTAAGGCAATTGGTCAAATGTTTTCAAGTTACGCCTTTGGAAATCCGTGATCTTGCATTTGAACTTTTAAGGTCACTCAAGGTCATAGGTCATGGTGCCAAATGGAAACTCATACAAGACTTCTTATATCTTGATAATAGTAAATATCTCTATCTTCAGCAAGTTTTGAGTTATAGCTTCCTGAATATCCGTGACTTTGAGTGTGACCTTTCAAAGTCACGGTCACAGGTCATGGTACCAATTAAAAACCCATATGGGATTTCCTATATGTTGATAATGGTAGCTTATCTTCAATCAGTTTCGAGTTACAGCCCCCTGAATATGCGTGACCTTAAGTTTGACCTTTCAAGGTCACTCAAGGTCAAAGGTCTTGGTGCCAAATGAAAGCCCATATTATCCATTCCTGTATGTTCATAATAGTAAATACCTCTATCTTCAACTAGTTTCAAGTTATAGCCCTCTGAAAATCCGTGACCTTGATATTGACCATTCAAGGTCACTCGATTACCTCCAAAATTTAATCACTTTCTTTTGGGACCAGTGCCCACATAAGCTGAAGGTTTCATGTAGTTTCATTCAGCTGCTTTTCGTGTTGTTGCTATCAAACAAAGAAACAATGAAACTTGACCAAGAACAATACCTCGCTGCACTCCGTCCGGCCGAGGTAAAATTCATAAGTTTTCGCAGTATGGAAGTATTCATGGGTTTATTGCGGGTAAAACTCCGTTGTGGACTCATATACCGACGTGTATTAACCTCTTTAATACCAGGATGCATATTTTTCTTTCATGTCATTATCAATCATCATCCCCATCCCGTTTGTGTTCCAGCGACTGTGGGGTGAGGTTTGAGTTGTGATCTGGACTTTGATATTTCTCTGGGATACAAGGGAATTACAAAGCAAAGCAAACAGCTACACGCAAGTTGTTCGTTTCGTGGCTGTTTGGTGCAGGAATTGTTCTAACTAACAAAATTGTTCTACCAGCTAAATCAAGGATAGAAAAACAGGAAGGCTTCCGTTCCCTCATCTACCAAACACACCAGCCGAAGTCGGAAGGAAATAGTGAGAAGGAACACCTTGCAACATGATAAAGCTGTCATAGACTTTTCTTAGGAGAGAGGGGAAGTAAAACTTGTTCCACACTATCTACCTGAGAAAGAAATTAACATTGTCCAAAATATTTAACAACATTGTTCTGTGGTTGTATCATCCAGGCTCTGATAAAAGGTATACGAGTATATCCCATTGGAGCCCAGTGTCCAGAGTATTGGACAGAACTGGGAATTTTCAAATCTTAATAAAGTAGGGAACCCCCGGGTAGCGACCTACAGTACAGCCGATAGGCAGAGGACGGTACGCTTAGTACCCTCCCAGTGCACTGCCTCGCCCAGCAACTCTAGAGTCCAACGGGTTATATATATATATATATATATATATATATATATATATATATATATATATATATATATATATATATATATATATACACGCTACATAAATGTATTATTCAGGAGTGAACACACATATTTATCAAACTGACCTCTAATGGTTTCAACTGTATCACAGTTTACTACACTGGAAGGTAATTTGTTCTATATATTTATAACTGTTAAAGAAGAATTGCTTAACTTCCTGTGACTGGAACTGTTTCCCGAGTCTTTTATTGTTTTAACCTCTAGTATACTTTGAGCGATCAACTGTCAGGTATTGATCAACAGCCATATTATCATGACTTCTGAAAATTTTGAATACTTATGGCGAATCTCCCTGTAAACTTTGTTTACTTAAGGTCATGAGAGTCAGGATTTCTAAACGCTCCTCATATGGTTTATTTCTCAGTCTAGTATCAATTTTATCAACGTTTGTTGTACTCTCAAGCTTCTCTCTATCGCTTTTATTATATGTCGACAGTAACTGTACAGAGAACTCTTAGTTATCTAATATACTATAGCACTAGCCGTGTGTGTGTGTGTATGTGTGTGTGTGTGTGTGTGTGTGTGTGTGTGTGTGTTTTGGGCAGCCGAAACTACAAATTCAAATCGCACAGAAATTGGCACAAAAATCGCAAAAAAATCGCTGATGTGAAAAAACTTGGTCCCATCACAATAGATAAACTTTTACTATATTTAATGAGCAATCACATTTTGACCAAAAAACGCTGCTCCAGGCACCCAGCATTGGATCTCCGTAGAATTTTTTGCCCAGAGTACACCTAAAATATAACAGCTCAAGAACCCTCCGCAGGAACAAGTGCAAGGGGCCCAAAGGGCCCACAAGCACTTGGGATATTCTAGAGAATTACACAAGCCTAAAGGTGAGAATATTTCTTATATATATGCGAATGCTCTACGATACCGATTTTATTCTACTGAGGCCTAAAGCCACGCCCACTTTCTGTAGAAGTTGGTGATTGGTTCATATCAAATGTTCGAGTGGCTACCCATATAATCATACTAAATGTGTTTTCAGTTTGTAATCAGGCCTGTACTTCTCTTCAGTAATGTTAACCCACTGTGTGCCGGCCACTCCCAGCCCTAAGTGTCACCCCCATGCTGGCCAATTCTAGATTCTTTTTTTTGGGGGGGGCTAAAATGATAGATTTTGATGTGAAAAAAAACGAATATGACCATAAAAAAACTCATCAGAGGCTTGAAGTGCGTTTTTCGTAGTCTCTCAGGCCGCCCACAGGTGTGAGCGGGCGGGGAATTCCCAGCGGTGGTGAGAGAAAATCCGTTTTCTATGCAAGGTAAACTCAGGTATTCTCGCCAACGTGACTCAGGGAAGGTATAGGAATGGTCTTAACACTTTTCTGTCCCCCCCCAAAAAAAAATCTTATTATTTCATTAAAAAATCGTGTTTATTGGGGAAAAAATCACTTAATCAATGAACACTATACATATCACTGTGAATGCATTGTCTTGCAGTTACGAGAAAATATGCCTAACGTGACTTCACAATGTACAGCCCTTTCACTTACAGTAAATTATTTGCAACATGCCTTCAGTATACACAGACATTACCAGAGTATTTTTTATCCTCTCACTGTGAATATATCGTCTAACACTTACGAGTACATAAGTAAAACTTTACTCCATAACGTTCAGTCCTTACACTTACGAGAGAATATTTACATGTCATCACTGTATGCAGTACTTATAATAACACTACCTGAGCGTCTTTTTTCGTATTTACAACACTTTTTGAGTGTCTTTTTTTTCGCTCGTCATTACCACACTATTGTTTCTCAATAGTTAGCGAGAGTGTGGTACTCCTCGAAGCATGAGTATACGCACAGTCCTACATCACACTCTGCACACATATACCTTGAGTCCTTCCTCTGAGTGCGTGGCCTTACAGTGCTGTTTGCACACACGTGACCCCTCTGCTGGGGATTCTGACGTGTTGCACTTGAAGGGACGATTTTGGGGAAGTGTCTAGAGGTGGAAGTGAAGTTAGCAGGGGAGTGAAGGATAAAAATGGTAGATTACTAGTGGAGAAGGGAGAAAAAGTGAGCAGATGGAGAGAACACTTTAAGGAATTGTTGAACGTAGAGGATGGAAGTAATGCGAGTACAAGTGGCTGGGGAATGGCTGGGAGAAGGAGGGAGGTGAGAAGACAGGAAGAAATCAGTAGGATAGAAGTTGTGGAAGCAATGAAGAAAGTTAAATCAGGGAAAGCCCCAGGAATTGATGGAGTGTGTGGTGAAATGCTGAAGCATGGGGGAGAGATAGTAGTAGAATGGATGTGGAAGATGTGCAGATTGGCCTGGGAGGAAGGTAGAGTCCCGGAGGATTGGAAGTCAGGTATAATTATTCCCTTGTACAAAGGAAAAGGGGAAAAAGAAGTGTGTGGTAACCATAGGGGCATTTGTCTTCTTAGTATAATAGGAAAAGTGTATGGTAGGATACTTATTGACAGAGTTAGAGAAAGAACAGAGAAATTAGTTGGAGAAGAACAGGGAGGCTTTAGGAAGGGAAGAGGTTGTGTAGATCAGATATTCATTCTCAGATCTTTAGTGGAAAAGTTTCTAGAAAAGGGAAAGAAGTTGTATGCGGCATTCATGGATTTGGAGAAAGCATATGACAGGGTGGATAGACAAGGATTGTGGAAAGTGTTAAGAATATATGGAGTAGATGGAAAGTTGTTGAATGCTGTGAAGAGTATGTACGATGGTGCGAAGGCTGCAGTGCGTGTGGATGGTGAACTAAGTGAATTTTTCTCTTTGAAGGTTGGGTTGAAACAGGGATGTGTCATGTCTCCATGGTTGTTCAATCTGTAAATGGATGGGGTAATAAAAGAGGTACAAGGTAGGGTAGTGGATGTTGGAGTGGCCCTGGTGAGAGAGGATAGTGTTTGGAAACTCCCTGTACTGTTGTTTGCAGATGATACTGTGTTGTTGAGTGAAGACGAAGGAGAGCGGCAAGGCTTGGTGGATGAGTTTGGGAGAGTGTGTAAGAAACGGAATCTAAAGGTGAATGTAGGGAAGAGTAAAGTGATGGTCTTTGAGAGAGGTGAAGTCAGTGAATGTACAGCGAGGTTGGATGGTGAGGAATTGGAAAATGTGAGTACGTTTAAGTACTTGGGTAGTGTGATGAGTAAGGATGGAGGTTTGGAGGGTGAAGTGCTTGAAAGGGTACAGCAGGGAAGAAAGGTTGCTGGTTCCTTGAAAGCAGTGATAAGAAACAGGAAGTGAGCATGGAAGTGAAAAAGTTACTACATGACAGTATTGTGATACCAACTCTAACGTATGGAAGTGAAGCTTGGACGTTGTTGGAAGGACACAAGTCAAGAGTGAGAGCAGTGGAAATGAGTTATTTAAGAGGAGCCTGTGGAGTCACATGGAGAGACAGGCTGACGAATGAGGATATAAAGGAGCGTTGTGGTGTTGATGTGGATGTGATAGGAAGCGTTATGAGGAACACACTGAGGTGGTTTGGCCATGTGGAGAGGATGGAGGGTGAAAGACTGACGAAGAGAGTGTATGTGAGGGAGGTGGAGGGGGGAAGAGGGAGGGGGAGGCCGAGGATGAGATGGAGGGATGGGGTGGAGAGGTGTATGAGAGAGAGGGGTGTGAGCTGGGAGCAGGGGAGTGAAATGGCGGGGAACAGGGCGACTTGGAGGCGATTTGTTTGTGGCCACCCCAAACATGATTGAGGCGTCTGACAATAGATAGATAGATAGTCTAGAGGTGAGGTGGTGAGGTGTGGCGGAGGTGTGGCAGTGGCGAGCAGCACTTCTATATTCACCATATTCACCCACTATCTCCCGCACCAGCTCGCGAATATAGCTCTCGAATATCTCTTGGATGCCAGTGGTCTGTGCGCGGAGATAACGTGCACTGAGGACGGTGATGTCAAGGAGATGGAAGAATAATTTTTTATACCACTTCATCGCGGGCCTGGGAGAGTCATCGCTAGAAATCATGGTTTCTGATTGATTCACCTGTCACATATTCACGTTGCACGCCAAGAAAGGTTCTGGTTTCCAGATGTGGTGCCGCCCTTCTGCCCTGTAATCTATACTGTCTGTGTGGTGTACAAGGGGCAGATGAACAGACGAGAAGAGGTATACTTTGCGGTTGTGGTGCCATGCTGGTGTGAGGATATTATGTGCTTTGTAAAAAACAACCTCATTTTTCTGAAGCTTCCTCCCCACCTTCACCATGTGCCAACGGTTCTTCTTTACAGTGCTGCACAGACCAGTTTCGTGCAGGTGAAGGTACCTGGCGAGAAGGGGGCTTGTGTACCAATTATCGAGGTATAAGACATGCCCACGATGAAGGTATTCCTCGATCATCGTTTTTACCACAGCCCCTGAGAGTCCCAAACTTCTATCTTCTGTGATGTCCATCTGAACACCTGTGTACAGGACTATGTCCTGCACATACCCAGTCTTACAGTCGCACATCACGAAGATTTTGAAGCCAAACCTGTGTCTTTTGCTGGGGATATACTGACAAAAAGCAACATTACCTCTCCATAGCACTAGACTCTCGTCTATGACGAGGTCTCGGTGTGGAGAGAAGGAGGTATGGAATTTCTCTCGAAGGTGATCAAAAACCAGACATATCCTCCTCATCCTGTCCGTGTTGTTTGGGTTAGCAGGGTCAAGGGTGTCAAAAAAATGAAGACGGCTCAGGATGCACTGAAAGCGATTCCTTCCCATCACCTTACCAAAAAATGGCGTCACCATTACTGGATCCACAGTCCAATACGAGGGAAGCTGATTTTTTTCAATATCTTCATCAAATGCACAAGTGCTAGGAACACATACATTTCACCCAGGGTCATGTCAGATTCAAACAATTGGCTGTGTCATGTCTGTGTTGTTCCCCCACGTTCAAATGCAGCAAAGGCATTGGTCAGGGCCACAATCTTCAAAATAAACTCCACAGGAAAGTGGTTCCTGAAGAAGTCAAGCCTACTGGAGGTATGGTGAAGTTCAGGGGCACTACACCCGGCCTCATTTTCGTGAGTGAACTGGTGAATGTAGGGGACAAAGACACTACCGTCCTCCAACTCCCACGTCGTTTCCTCCTCATCATCATCATCGCCACCATGTTCCTCGGGCTGTGGGGAAGCATGGGGAAGTGTGGGGAATGGGGGAAGAGTTTCACATGAGGTGCTGGGTGTGGGGAAGGCGGGAAGACTTTGTCCTGAGGTGCTGGGCTGAGCTGGGTCATGGGGAGGCAAGGGAGAGCACGGGCGAGTTGAATCACTCTCCCCCAAAAATGGAACTTTCCCAAATCTTCCACGCTTCCTCCTCACACTTTCCTCCCCATGTGGCGAAATTCTTTGCCTGCCCAACCACCCCTCAACTGCAGGACTACCTTCCTCCTCCCTTTCCTCCTCATCGTCGTGATGTGAAAGACAACGATGTGCAGGTGGCCTCCTACCACGTGCTGCCCTAGTGTAGCCCACATACCTGGATTTCCTAGGTGAGGGAATTTCATTATCACTGCTACTTTCCTCCTCAGGTTGGATGTAGTCCTTATCCTGTGTGTCGTCATCATCCAGATCACTTTCTCCAGTGTAGGGAACCCTCAGGAGGTCCTGAATCTCCTCGTCAGAGAGACCGCGGCGAGACATCACTGCACTGTATGACTGACACAAACAGAGTGAGGCAGAGCGAGCGTGAGGCGGTAGCGCGTGGGTGTATGCGTCAGGCCGCCTGATGGCAGATAGAGGAAGGGTTGCCTTACAAGCACACCAATTTATGCTTGCCAAGCTTGAAAATTGCGGTCACAATGATTTTTTGAAATGGAGACCATTTTAAAACGGCACTGGCACTGAGCGCGCAATTACAGTACGTAAGACCGTTCTAAAACGGCACTGGCATGGGGCAGGTTAATGATCAAGAAAATACACATAAAAATATTATGAAGGAATTAGCATTTCACAGAGGATGCTAAAAAAGTTAAATATGTATCATAAACCGTCGAAGTCAAGGATGCAAATCATTTTCGAATAAAGCCTATTCACTATTTCTTTATTTTGTGTCAAACATAAATTTACTACAAACAAATGACACCAAACACAGTGTACAATAGTCCGAGGAGTACAGTGTGAATAGTCTAGTTATATCCCAAATCATTATAAAACTGATAAAAGTCAATATCATTTTAGCCGTCCTTGGGTAGGTAAAGTGTTCAGGGGAACAGCCAGTCACTCAGGTGGGAAATTAAATGTATCACTAGCCAGCTGATGTCATCTCACAGCTGTCAAGTGTCAAAACCTGATAAATTTCCATAATTTCTTTTATTACCTAGTTACATACTGTATATTGCAGTACCAGTAAACATCTATTGTACTTTAAATGTATGGTAACTTATAATTATGGAGGTCATATAATTAATGGTTACCTAAATGATAGGGTGTGGAAGTACCGACATTGAACGTGTATGTACAGTACAGGGCTGTGGTGATACACCCCTGCCCATCAAGGAGAGAGAGAGAGAGAGAGCAGCAGGGTGGTGAGTAAAGAGGGTAAGCTGCCTGTAAATTTCGCGATACATTCCTTAGAAAGATATTTATATATAATATGAGCAGCAGAAAAATCTACATTTGAAAACTGTCATCTCTTTGGCTGTTCATTTTACCTCCCCATGGACTCCGCTTTACAATTATTTGGGATATATACTGTCATACAAACTGTAGTTCATTGAATAGTGTCTCTTATGTTTGGTGTCATCTGCTTGTACCTACATTACATTTGCAACAATCAAAGAAATAGTGAATGGGCTTCACTTGAAAGTGAGCATCCATCCTTGACTTGGACCGTTTGTGATACCTATTTAACATTTTTATTTTCCTCTCTAATGTGCCAATGCCTTGAAGTAATTTGCATTGTTATACTCCTGATATATAACATTACTGTGGAAAAACTCTGGTCTTTCTATGAACTGTCAACTCATTTACTACAAATAAATGGGAAGCTGCACAAACATTTTGGATGGGGGAGGTAGTGGCTGAATCGGTAAAGAGGTGGCCTGCAGTCCTACTGGACCCAGGTCCAAATCTCCACTAGGGCAGGGAAGAGTTTAAGGATTTGAATTTCATAAAATCAGATTTCACTGATCTAGCAGAAGACCCGCTAACATGCCGTAAAAATACCCCTGCAAATACCAATACACCAGTCCTGTATGAGACAGCCCAAACAGATGTTCATTATGGACGGTGGGTGCTAGCGCCAAAGTGGTGACATATAGAGGTGTATGTTATGTAGGAGGACTACTGGGCCTTGGGAGCAGGCTGTGAGGACTATGCCCAGAGTCGGACACACACACACATATATATATATATACAGTATATATATATATATATATATATATATATATATATGTATTTATATATATACATATATATATATATATGTATATATATATATATATCTGTATATATATATATATTTATTTATTTATATCTCTCTCTATCTATCTATCTATCTATCTATCTATCTATCTATCTATCTATATATATATATATATATATATATATATAAACTGTTTTCAGACACAAAGTGGGCGTGGCTTCTAGGCTTTATTGGCGTAAAACCGGTATAGTGATCTGAGTAGTATGTTGGCCTTCTAAACACCCACTACTGTTTGCTTGGTTTAATATAATTTGTAACTATAATTCCCAAGTCTTCTTCATGACTGACAGTTTCTAGTTCGGTAATGTACGTAGGGATATTGGCTCTTTCATTTCTGTTTCTACAGTTTTGCATATCACATTTACTAATATTAAAATACATCTGCCCTGTTTGGGCCCACTTAAGCAGTCGATCGAGGTCACCCTGAATTTCCTGCCTACATCAAGATTTGTCTGTTCTGTTTCCAACTTTAGTATCAACAGAAAGTTTGGATAATTTGCAAACTAAACTCTTATCTATATTATTTTTATATATTAAAAACATACTACGACCTAATAAGCCCTGTGGCACACCAATTGTTGCAACTTCCCAATCTGACTCCTTGCCAGTTATTACTATACAACTTTCTGTCTACATCCTGTAAATCAGTTATCGATCCATCTCATCACACTGTCTCTGAACCTATGCACCTTCAGTTTCTGATGTAGTTTTAAACCCCTGCTGAGCAGATTCTTTGTAAGGTATGTTACCTACCTAGAGTCTCTGTAGCTGGTGAGTGAGGTGTGCCTGCAGAGATGGATGAGAATGGCAGTGCCCAAGTGGACATTTGTACCGGGAGGGGGTTGATGATAGCCAATACCTTCTTCAGGCACAAAGTGATCCATATGTATGAGTGGCGAGTGATGAGAAGGATGGGTGATGAACTGAATGAACGGAAGGCAATGATTGATCATGTGTGTATGGATGACAGGTTGAGAAGGTGTGTAATGAATGTAAGAGTATACTGTATACCGGTAGAGGTTGGGGGAGTTGACTTTCTGACCACCCCTTGGTGGTGGTCAGAAACAAGGTCCAAATAAAGTGGAGAAATAGAAGAAGGAAAGGACAGGAGGAAGCAGTGCGTACAGGGAGTGTGGAATAGTTACAAGAGGATTTTTTTAAAATAACAGAACAGAGGAAGGAAAAACAAATGAGAAAAAAAAAATCCATACGCCAGATTACTGGTGTCCTCCATTCATAAAATATCTGTAACGGTTGGACTTGAACTGCTGTAGGCTGAAGTTTGGAGGGAAACAACTCTGGGGAAGAGAGTTCCAGATGGAAAAAAAAAGGCAGAATATAAGAGGGAAGTGAAGGACCGATTGGGTAAATATGGACTGGAGCAGATGGGGGACGTGGAAGGTATGTGCAAGATATTCACAGAAGAAATCTGTGCAGCATGTGAGGTGGTGTGTGAGGTAAAGAGAAGACGAGAGGGGATGCAAGGAAATGCATGGTGGAATAAAGATGTGATAGAGGCTGTGACACAAAAGGAAAAAAAGCATATAGTGAGTGGATGAGAAACAGGGACGTGGAAGAAGTTGAGAGGCAGAAGAGAGAGTTATATGTAGAGAGGAAAAGGTGAAAAGATTAGTAAAGAGAGTAAGAAGAGTGGATGAGGAATTTGGAATGAATTTGAGTGTAAAATGGAGGGAATGTAAGAAAATGTTCTGGAAAGAGGTAAAGAAAGTTAGACAGGGTGCCAAAGAAGTTAGCTAGGGAGTGAAAGATAAAAATTGTAGATTACTAGTGGAGAAGGGAGAAAAGTGAGCAGATAGAGAGAACACTTTAAGGAATTGTTGAATATAGAGAATGAAAGTAATACAACTGTAAGTGGCTGGGGAATGGCTGGGAGAAGGAGGGATGTGAGAAGAGAGGAAAAAATCAGTAGGATGGAAGAAGTGGAAGCAATGAAGAAAGTTAAAATGGGGAAAGCCACAGGAAATGATGGAGTGTGTGAAGAAATGCTGAAACATGGGGGAGAGATGGTAGTAGAATGGATGTGGAAGATGTGCAGATTGGCCTGGGAGGTAGAGTCCCAGACGACTGGAAGTAAGGGGTAATTATTCCCCTGTACATAGGAAAAGGGTAAAAGGAAGTATGTGGTAATTATAGGGGCATTTGTCTTCTATGTGTATTAGGAAAAGTATATGGTAGGATACTTATTGACAGAGTTAGGGAAATAACAGAGGAATTAGTTGGAGAAGAGCAGGGAGGTTTTAGGAAGGGAAGAGGTTGTGTAGATCAGATATTCATTCTTAGATCTTTAGTGGAAAAGTTTCTAGAAAAGGGAAAGAAGTTGTATACAGCCTTCATGGATTTGGAAAAGCATATGACAGGGTGGATAGACAAGGACTGTGGAAAGAATTAAGAATATATGGAGTAGATGGGAAGATGTTGAATGCCGTGAAGAGTATGTAAGAGGGTGCCAAGGCTGCAGTGCGAGTGGATGGTGAACTGAGTTAAATTTTCTGTTTGAAGGTTAGACTAAAACATGGATCTGCTGTCTCCATGGTTGTTCAATCTGAATAAGGATGGGGTTATAAAAGAGATACAAGGTAGGGCAGTGGATGTTGGAGCGGCACTAGTGAGAGAGGGCAGTTTTTGGAGACTCCCTGTACTGTTGTTTGTTGCAGATGATACTGTGTTGTTAAGTGAAGACGCGTGTGAACTGCAAGGCTTGATGTATGAGTTTGGAAGAGTGTGTAAGAAACGCAACCTAAAGGGAATGTAGGGAAAGTAAAGTTGTGGTCTTCGAGAGAAGTGAAGTCAGTGAATGTACAGGAAGGTTCGATGAGGAGGAATTTGAAAATGTGAGTGCATTTAACCCGCCCCGTCCCGACCACTTTTCGACCACTGGTACCCCCCAATCCCAACCATTTTTCGACCCTTTTTTTTTTTTGCTTAAACTTTCGCTTTTGGTCAGAAACAATGGTCAGTGGCAAAGAAAGTGGTCCCCAGGGTCCCTAATTACCCTAACCAGGTATGCCTTGGTCCCACCTGGCCCCGTGTTCTCCGTAGGCGGTCTGAGCCTCTACCGTTTTCTATGGTATTATAAGTCTGGGAAACCAATGAAAGTAAGTAGAAATGTATTTATTACAAACATAAAAACATGTGATAAAAGAGTATATTGAATTTTATACAAAAATAGAGCAGAAATAAGCATTGTACCATCGTGCGAAACGAGCAAAATCGGGCAACTTGGTCACGATGAATCGCTAACATTCTAAAATCATGATACATATAATTTTTTTTACTTACATAATACTTCTACATTAACATTATACCATTTTACATTTTATTGAACTGTTTTTACGTATTCACAGGACTTTTGATAACATTTAGCGTAATGTTAGCGCTTATTTACTTAGTGAGTGAACTCGCTGTGACTGCTGTTTCAACTCGTATTGTGTTTTTTCTACTTACATAATACTTTTCTAATATTATTATACACTTTTCAACTTTATAGAACTGTTTTGAGACTATTTCAGGCCTTACGTAAATATATAACGTAATAATAGCGCATGATAACACACACGGTGAAGTCGCTATATCAACTATTTCAACTTACAACCTATTTTTGTACTTATATAATAATTCTCCACTAACATTTCACATGTTTACACTTGATATAATTGATATCCCATTATTTCTGAACTTACGATGGAACTGAGCGTCATATTTGCGCGTACTTACACAGGGAGTGTTATCGCGATATCATTTGTTTCATCTTACACTAGTATTCAGCTTATAAAATACCTTACTACTAACATTACAACAAATTCCACTGTATATAATTCCTATCACATACTTACTGACCAGACTGTGGGTGTACTCGTGACATCAATTATTACAACTTACACTATTGTTCAACTTATACGTTTTATTCATGCTAACATTACACCCGTTTCCACTTTATTTCCTTGCTATCACATATATACTGACCAGATTTACACAGTGGGTGTAGTTTTGATATCAATTCTTTCCACTTACACTAATTCTCAACTTATACATTACTTTTCTGAAAAAATAACACCCGTTTCAACTTTATATTTGACTTAGCACCTACTGACTGGCCTTACCATTATAATGAGCGTCATTTCGCCTTCCCACACAGCTTCAGTAGTGTAGGAAATTATGATACTCCTTGAAACAAGGCTGAAGGCACAACGCAACATTGCACTCGACACACTCGTATCTTGTGTCTTTTCTCTGAGTGGATGGTCTGACTGTCGAGTGCTTACATACATGGCAGCGACGCTGGGGTTTACGACGGTTTGGTTCGGAAGGGATTGCGCTGGGATAGTGGCGTCCTGCAAGACGTAGGGGAGTCTGAGCAGCCATGGGGGTGCGGGTGCGGTGTGTGGGTCTGTCCTGGGCATGCTTGGCGATTATTTCACGTGCCAGCTCCCTCACAAACCCCTCAAAGGTCTCGGATACTCCGGTGGTCATTGCGTGCAGGTAGTGGGCGTTCAGGACCGTGATGTCGAGCAAGTGGAAAAAGAGTTTCTTGTACCACTTCATCGTGGTCCTGGCACAGTCAACACTTGAAATCATCGAGTCTGACTGATCAACTTGCCTCATGTTCAGATTATAGGCAAGTACAGACTCGGGTTTCCATACGTTGCGCCTCCTCTCGCTACGGTGATCCACGGAGTCTGTGCAGTGCATCACGGGGCTGTGAACAGTTGATAGGAGGCAAACTTCCCTGTTGTGGTTCCACAGGGTTGCAAGGATGTTATTGGCCTGGAAGAAAACCATCTCGTTCTTGTCAAGTTTCCTCCCTATCTTGACCATATGGCGACGGTTTCTCTTGACTGTACCACAGACTCCGGTGTCGTGTTGGTGGAGGAACCTAGCGAGAAGAGGGCTAGTGTACCAGTTGTCCAGGTACAACACATGACCACGATGAAGGTACTCTTCTATCATTGTCTTCACCACGGCCGCAGAGAGTCCTATACTCCGATCTTCTGTTATATCTGTCTGTGCCCCCGTGTACAAGACTATGTCTTGCACATAACCAGTCTTACAGTCACACATAACAAAGATCTTGAACCCGAAACGGTGTCTCTTGTTGGGTATGTACTGCCTAAAGGAAATATTGCCTCTCCACAGCACAAGACTCTCGTCTATGACGAGGTTTCTGTAGGGATAAAATGAGGAGTGGAACATTTGCCGTAAATGATCAAATACCAGCCTAATTCTCCTCATTTTATCGGTGTTATTTGCATTGGCTGGATCTTCTGCATCAAAAAAGTGGAGGCGGCCGAGAATATACTGAAATCGGTTACGACTCATCACCTTTCCAAAGAAAGGTGTGAGGATGATTGGGTCAGTTGTCCAGTAGGCAGGAATTTGGTTTTTCCTTACCACACCCATCAAGATAACCAGGGCCAAAAATAGGAACATCTCTGAAATTGTCACGGGATAGTCATACTGTTGGGAATGCCTGCTCGTGGTTCCCAAACGTTCACTTTCACGGCGCTGTGATTGTGAAAAAATATTAGTTTGTTCAACTATGCGCCCCACAAACGCCTCACCAAAGAACAAGTTGAAAAAATCCACCCGTGACGAACCTGCATTTACACCTGGAGCCGTGCAACCTGACCGCCACTCCTCAGTGAAAGGGTGAATGATGGGAGTAAAATTACTCCCATCTTCCCAGTTCCACGTGACACCACTGTCTCCAGCCACGTCACCATCGTCCCCTTCGTCAGGGTGGGGAGGTGAGGGTGGTGGGGGAGGTTGGGGAGGTGGAGAGCGGCGCATCTCATCACTCGCACTTCTCTTCCCTCTCCCTTTTCCCTTACCCTTTCCCTTCCCTTTCTTTCCTTTCCCCACATCCTGGGGCTGTGGGGAGGAAGTTTGGGAATATTCAGGGGCGAAAGAAGTGCTGGGGAGTGACTCCACCTCCTCTCCCCTAGGCCTACGAGCACCACGTGCTCGTGCTGCCTCACTCACACCACTTGCCCCTTCAACCCACACTACCCCCACACCACTCTCACTTTCACCCCGCGCTGCTGCCACAACACTTTCCCTTTCTCCCAGCAATCCCACCACACCACTTGCCACTTCCCCAGACAAAGTACTTTCACCATACCTTACATGTCGTCTCAGCCCACCTTCTGATCCTCGTGGTGATATTTTCTCTTTTCCCAACCACGAGGCGATATCACGTCCTAAGCCTCCGTCATCCTCATCGTCCTCATCCTCGTCCTCGTTATATTCGGGATGGAGAGACAGCTATGCACGTGGTTGGGGAGTAGGCTGGCCTTCCATTGCCTTACGGTATGTCACATACCGCGTTTTTCAGGGCGAAGGGACCTCCTCATCACTGCTACTTATTTCTTCCTCTGGCTGGACGTAATTGCGATCTACCACATCATCGTCGAGTGGAGAATCACTGTCTTCAGTGAAGGCTTCCAGGACGGATGCGATTTCCTCGTCTGAGAGACCTTTCCGAGCCATGTCTGACCTGGGTCACTGCTAGCAGGTGAGTGACCGAGACAAGGGCGAGCGCGGGTCACGCGGGGTCTAGGACGCTGCCCGCCTAGTGGCAGGTAGGGGAGGCTTGGGTACGTGGGAGAATCGAAAATCTCACACGAATTTTGAAAATTGTGGAAATTATGAACCTTGCAACTGCAGGACATTGAAGTACGTCGACGGGATTAGCTGTGACATAATGTGAGGACGTGGAAGTACGTCGACAGGACGCCGCGGGTTAAACACTTGGGTAGTGTGATCAGTGAGGATGGATGATTAGAGGGTGAAGTGTTTGAACGGGTACAACAAGGAAGAAAGGTTGCTGGTTACTTGAAAGTAGTGATAAGAAACAGGGAAGTGAGCATGGAAGTGAAAAAGTTACTGCATGACGGTATTGTGTTACCAACCGTAACGTATGGAAGTGAAGCGTGGACTTTGCTGGAGGGACAGAAGTTAAGAGTGAGAGCAGTGGAAATGAGTTATTTGAGAGGAGCATGCGGAGTCACATGGAGAGACAGATTGACAAATGAGGAAGTGAAGGAGCATTGTGGTGTGGGTGTGGATGTGGATGTGATAGGAAGCGTTAGGAGAAACATACTGAGGTGGTTTGGCCATGTGGAGAGGATGGAGAGTGAGAGACTGACGAGGAGAGTGTATGGGAGTGAGGCGGAGGGGGGAGAGAAGGAGGGGGAGGCCGAGGATGAGATGGAGGGATGCAGTGGAGAGGTATATGAGAGAGGGCGTTGTGAGCTGGGAGCAGGGCAGCGAAATGGCGGGGGACAGGGCGACATGGAGGCGATTTGTTTGTTGCCATTCCTTACGGGATTAAGGCGCCTGGCAGCAGATAGTTGGATAAGTTATAACTTATATGAAGCCTGTGGCATTTCCCATGCAGACGTTCATTGTGCCTCAAATGCTGTCTACAGTTTTTTGAAAATTGAGGTAGAGAATGTCAATGGATCTGGTATTACTATACATCCTGAATATATCATAAAAGTAAGCCAAGAGATTCTTAAGGTAAGAGAGTTTTTTCCAGAACACGAATTGTGAATCTCTGATGAGATTATTTATTTCTTTGCTTAACACACGTCTCTGATGCTAGTTTTGAAAAAATTGCATACCACTGATGTTAATCTTATTGGTCATTGGTCAACCTGATTTGTTGACTTTTTTGAATATCAGGATTATAAATATTTGCTGGTTTCCACTCATTAAAACCTTGCTGTTTTTTAATGATTTATTGAATTGCTGAGCTAATAGCTTTGATATTTCATTAACTGTTTCAATCAAAATGCGAAGAGATATTTTATCTGGTCCTGGTGTGATATTCACTTTAATTTTACTAATGGGAAGTCACACATCATTTTTACTCTAACAGTAATGTTACTAATTATGAGACCCCTCTTCTAAGTCAATAAGAAAATCTGAAGGAGTTAAATCTGCATTTTCAACTGTAAATTTAATATGAATGCCAAAAAAAGTGTTGAGAATTTCTGTCATCTCCAATTCATCGTCCATATGCTCTCCGTTATTTGTGTCTAGTGGATTAGTTGTTGGAGTTATTACCATCTTGTGTCTGATGTAGCTGAAAAGAATGTTTTGGGCTGGATTTACTGACATGAGCAGCATGAGCCTTCAAGTTTTTTCTTGCTACGTTTATTTTTATTTTTTATTTTTTTTTCATTTTTTCATTTTACAACAAAGAGTATAATGTTTCATCATTTTTACTTCTCCCACTTGGATTTGTTGTGTTGTGTGGATTTTTTTTTTCTTTTTTAGCAGAAAGGCAAAACTTTTTATCTGTTTTCCACCGCATGGGTTGAATATTATTAGCAGACCGTCTGTTGCGCACTGGAACATACATCTTGGCTACTTTACTGAGATTATCAGTGAATGATTTCCATGCTTCATTATTGTCTGCTATACGAATGAAGAGATTCAAACCACGAGAACCAATAATCTCCTTTAACTTTTAAAAATCCATTCACTTGTCATTAGGCACTTTCTTTTAACTAGCCCTGACACTGCCATCACTGAATTTAAAATTGAATGTGACCATACAGTGGTTACAGGTGATAAATTATTCTCCTGCCATGACATTATTTTTCAGTTTCCTGATGTGGCTTTCCTGATGTGTCCAAAACCTTATATAATATGCTTCCCTCTCGTGTTGGACGGTCTATGAGCTGATGCAATAAACTTTCTTACAAGTCAGCATTCAGGTCTAAACCTGTAAGCGAGGACAGGATCTCTCCTCGCTTGGCAAATAGTGAATTAAAGTCAGCAGTATTACAGTATTTTGGGAGATATAAATTACAACAATTTGATTGTAAGTTTCAATGTAATTATTATTGAAGTGTATGACAAATTAACCTAATTGTTTAAGATATTCAGAGAAGAAATTTGTGAAGCAGATGAGGTGGTGTGTGGGGTGAAGAGAAGACGAAAGGGGGTGCAAGGAACAGCATGGTGGAACGAATAGGTGAAAAAAGCTGTGGTGCAAAAGAAGAAAGCATACAAGTATAGTGAGTGGATTAGAAGCAGAGGCCTGTGGGAAGCTGACAGGCGAGTTAAGAGTTATATGTAGAGAAGAGGAGAGAGGTGAAAAAATTAGCAAAAGAGAGAGTAACAATAGGGTGGATGAAAAGTTTGTAAAACCTTCCCTTCCCCTCACACTAAATTCCTCGAGCGAGGTGCTAATCGCGGGTCATCTCGAATTTGACCACTGCAGTTCAGACAGTACACACAAAGGAGGACCCTTATCTGGCTAGATTCTAAAAATACCATCTCACACCTCTCACTGAGCAGAAATTAAACCACCGAGTCAGCATAAATAACTTGATACATTAACACAATAAATATCAAGAAATGTGAAAAAAAAATCATAATCAATATATATTTTTTATGGAACCTCTCATATTAAGTACTGATTTTGTTCACAATACATTTATCTGATCATTTCAAACCATTTCAGCACAATTTTAGTTTTTTTTTCTGATGAAAATATGGGTATTTCTTAGGGCGATGTTTTTTCACTCTGCTCATCGGGGTGTACACAGGGATGTGGCGAAATTTTTTGCGCTTCATTGCCGAGTACAAAAAGGGTCTAGGAAGCTAATTATTGCATTGCCAGGTGCATCAGATGTTTCCCTTCAATTTGGTAAGAAAAAAAAAATGCGATTTCAGGACTCACGGTCATTGATGAGCTAAGCTTCTCAAAGCCTCAACAACACAAAATTTTGCAGATTTCACAGGAAAAAAATGGCCTTGTAATTATTCATTCAACACCGTGACAGAAAAATATAAATGAAAATCATCATCATCATCATTGCCAGACGCCATGTATCCCACACGGGGTGGCCAAGGGCTTAGAGTTAATTGTTTTACAGGGAGGGGCACTAATCCTCCACCAACCCCACTTGACACGTAGGGATGCCAACAGCATCTGGTGTTCCCAGGCGGTCACCCATCCAAGTACTAACCAGACCCAACGTTGCTTAACTTCGCTGATCGGACGGGAAGCGGTGTACTCAACGTGGTATGCTGCATCAAAAACGTTGCAAGAGAAAAGGTTGTAGCAATCGTAGAGACAATGTAAAGAAAATACCTTACAAGAATATGTTATAGGTAAAATGTTGCCGAGGAAATGTTCTGGGAGTAACCTTGCTAACGTGTGAGAGAGAGAGAGAGAGAGAGAGAGAGAGAGAGAGAGAGCATTGACAATTCCAGAACTATTTTTTCTTGAGGGTCAAGGGACCCCCAGATTTCCCCAAATGTTTGTACCTCAGGGAGCTTCCAAGAACCAGTACATTTACTGACCACTTCCGTCCCTGCTGGGCTGTTTTGGTTGCCCGTCGCTACTATCCCAGTGCTAGTCTTCTGACTTTAATATTAAGCTTTAACTGTTTGGCCTTGAGTGTTAACCAAACTACTCTTGACCAGTCACCTTCTTGATCTTATGGTTCTATAAGAGTACGTTTGAATACTATATGTGTTCTGAGTCCCCTATCATGCTTATATTTTGTCTTGCATGCTTTTATTTTGGGGGGGCTGCGTGAGAATCCGACTGCATATCTTTTCTAGATATTTAACTGCTCTCAAAGCAAATCATACATGCTTTGTTGCTGCAGTGCTTAAACGCATAAATTTTAGAGAAGGCAAGCAGACACATGTTTGTTGCTAGAACTACTTCCCACCTCGCAAGACACATTTAAGATATTACATTCATAAACTTACTGTTACTGAGTCTGTAATTTTTGGTGTACAAATTAAATATATATATATATATATATATATATATATATATATATATATATATATATATATATATATATATACATTATTCTTTATGCTCAGGGCTTCCTGCTCTTTATATCGTTACAGGGGTAAATTTCTCAGGGAGCCCTGCTTCCCTTAGACTTGGGTACTTTACCAAGATTTTCAGATCCAGTCTTATTTTACGCAGCTTCAATTTGAGTTTTCACAGAATCACTACGAGTGTTTCTAACCTCAATACACGTTCACTTTATTTCCATACCTTTATCATGCTCTCCTAAGCTCATTCTTTGTTACCCATCATTTCTGTGCTTCATTGCTCCCTACCAACAGTGTGCTTCCTAGTCTTCAGTGTACTTCCCTTACTTTTGTTTATTTCCTTGCCTTCACTCTACTTCTCAATATCCAAGGTGTTCCTATGAATTCATGAAGCTCTGAGCCTTCCAGCCTTTATTCATCCTCGAGAACATAAGGTAATTATCAACAGTTTATTGAGATATACGCATAAGATCCTCTAAAGAATGGGTAAAAGTCAAAACGGAAGATATAAAAGTCGAGCTACTATGGAAAGATGATATACAAGCACTGGATCACATTATAGAACAACCAACCGTGTTCTGTAAATACTGTGCTCTCTCTCTCTCTCTTATCGATCATGATATTATCAGGCTAGACGTCAGCATAAACTGTAAAATCCAACATAAACAGTCTCCTACGTCCTGACTTTCGGGAAACGATTTTTTTTTCTTTTTATGCGAGGAAGAAGGAACCAAAGGCCACCAGCCCGCAGTAACAGTTCCCTCCAAGAGAAAAACAAAATACAGTAGAGAGCCAAATTCAAGATCCGATCATTTTGAGATGCCTGGACACACTGCGTTTGAAACACTGGAGATCATAGGCAGCAGGAAATACAGACAGAGGGAGACAGTTTCAGAGTGACCTGTTGCATAAATGAAAGACTGGGAGTAACGGTTAACTCTTGCATTAGAGAGTTGGACAGAAAAGGGATGAGAGTTTGCTGCCAGACGGGTGCTACGCGCCCGTCGTAGAGGTGGAGGAATGCAAGCAGACAGTTCAGAGGAGCAGTGACCATTAAAGTAGCGATAGAAAAGAGATAAAGATGCAACAGTGCGGCGAAGAGACAGAGGTTGAAGGGAGTCAGTAAGAGGAGGAGAGTTAATGAGACGAAAAGCCTTTGACTCCACCCTATTGAGAAGAGCTGTATGTGGGGAGCCTCCCCACACATGAGAGTTGTACTCCACACAGGGGCGGATAAAACCCCTGTATAGAGTCAACAATTGTGCAGGGGTAAAGAAAGAGTGGAGTCGGCTTAGCACACCCAATCACTTGGAAGCAGATTTTGCAAGAGATGTAATATGATCTTTCCAAGATAAGTCCCAAGTAAATGAAACCCCAAGCATGTTCAAGGATGATGCAGGATTAAGCTGAATATTATTAAACATTAGTGGATATACCTGTGCAAGATTTTGTTGGGTTGATAGGTGTAAGTACTGAGTCTTAGATGCATTAAAAACAACCATATTATTTTTACCCCAGTCAGAGATATGAGCCAAGTCAGACATTAGGTGTGCCATAGCCTCATCCCTTGTTTGTTGAAGTAACTGTTGAGGTGGGCGTTGCGGGAACCGAATGGAAAGGTGAAGGGTGTAATCATCAGCATATGAGTGGATAAGGCTAGATGTACAGCTTAGAAGATCATTGATGAATAAAAGAAAGAGAGTTGGTGATAGGACAGAGCCCTGAGGAACACCACTGTTGATAGATCTAGGAGAAGAACGATGGCCGTCTACAACAGCTGTTATAGAACGACAGAAAGGAAGCTAGCGATGAAGGCACAGATAGAAGGATAAAAACCGTAGGAGTGCAGTTTGGAAATTAAAGATTTATGCCAGACTCGATCGAAAGCCTTTGAGATGTCAAGTGCAATGGCAAAGCTTTCGCCAAAGTCCCGAAAGGAAGATGACCAGGAGTCTGAAAGGTAGGTGAGAAGATTGCCAGTGGAGCGTCCCTGACGGAACCCGTACTGACGATCGGGAAGAAAGTTGTGATAGGAAAGATGCCTTAAAATTTTTCTATTGAGAATTGACTCGAAAACTTTTGAAATATAGGACGTTAAAGCAATTGGACGATAGTTGGAGGGTTGGGAGTGGTCACCCTTCTTTGGGACTGGCTGAATGAGAGCAAACTTCCAGCAAGAAGGAAAGGTACAAGTTGACAGACAAAGGCGAAAGAGTTTGCCTAGGCAGGGTGTAAGCACAGAAGCACAGTTCTTGAGAACAACAGGAGGGACCCCATCAGGCCCATATGCCTTGTTAGCACTGAGGCCAGTGATGGCAGAAAATACATCAACTGAAGAAATTTTAATGTCAGCCATGAGGAAGTCAGAGGGGGGAAGTGATGGAGGAACAGCACCGGAATCGTCTAAGGTGGAATTGGAGGAGAAAGTCTGTGCGAAGAGATCTGCTTTATCAGTAGAAGAAAGAGCTACAGAACCATCAGAGTAGAAAAGAGGAGGGAAGGATGATGAGATAAAGTTGTTAGAAAGATTTTTGGCAAGGTGCCAAAAGGAGCGGGAAGAATTCGAGTTAGAGAGTTGAGAGCATTTAGTATGGATGAAATTATTTTTAGTAGAGCGAAGAACAGACTTAGCACGATTCCGGGTAGAAACGTAAAGATGATGTGATTCAGGGGTGGGTTGGCTCCGGTACCTTTTGTAGGCCCTCTCCTTGTTGCGGACAGCATTAGAACAAGCGTGATTAAACCAAGGCTTTCTTGCGTTAGTCAAAGGATATGAGAAAGGAATGTATGCTTTCATGCCCGAGAGAATAACCTCCGTAATGCAAGGCACATTCAGATGGCTCCCGGCCATGGAAGTAATAATCATTCCAGGGAAAATCAAAGAAGTACTGCCTGAGGGCCTCCCAGTCCGCGGCTCCAAAATGCCACAGACGACGTTTCCCTGGAGGGTCCACAGGCCGTACCGGAGTGATAGGACAGGTTAAGGTAATAAGGTTGTGATTGGAGGAGCCCAACGGAGAGAAAAGATTAACAGAGTAAGCAGAAGGATTAGTTGTAAGGAAGACGTCAAGTATGTTGGAGCTCTCTCCAAGGCGGTCAGGGATACGGGTAGGGTGCTGTACAAGCTGCTCTAGATCATTAACCCCTACACCGCGGGCATGTTTACCAATGTTTTGCGTGTGCTGCGGGGTTATTTGGGCTCCGACACACTCTCATAAAATATTTGCCAAAAATCAGTTATTAGTCCTAGAATATTAAAATTACATATGCTTATGGCACATACCTTCAGCTTTCTCCTGGAATGTTTGTTGAGCCTTCGTCGTTACCGTAGGACTTGCGGAGACCTCTGAAGTTGGGTAACGAAGTCTCCACTTTACACTTCCCCACAACCCGTAATATGATTACCACAGCCAGATATATACACTGTAATCACTACTCTATGATTTTCAAGTAGTTTGGGATCCATACTCCAAAAAAAAAAAAAAACTGTGAAAGCAATGAAAATTACGAGCGCGTCTGACCGTCGCACTTGCGCTAGTTCGCTCTTGGTACTCTGTCATTTATTATTCATAAAACCCCTCACACTTTATATTTCTATTACTATATAACACTTATATATATCTACAGTCTTTATCCATAAGTTTCCTTCAGTAATATTAGTTTATTGTCACTGTAGCGATTCAATTTCTCTCAGTAAAATACGTAGCATTCACTTTCTCGTCCTGTATACTAGCAATGAGAGTGAATGTCACTTTCAATTTCCCTCTCATAACTCATAGTATTCAGACATGCTAGAGTGAAACTTTCACTTTCATTACTCCTAGGTTATATACTCGTATTCTTATAATACTTCTCATTAACATTTCTATTTACGTTCTCTATTTTATTTACGTTATTTACATTTCTATTTTATTTACACTTTGTTATGCACTGTCACTTGAAGTAACTTATAAAACTATTTTCCACTGTTCACGTATATTTACATTCACTACTTTCACTTGCTGTTTACACATTATTTACAATTCCACTTGCACTATTTTACTCTATAGAAAGATCGTAGTTACTCTTTTATCAATTGTCAGCCCTTTACCTCTTTCTACACGAGGTTTAGTAGGGGGTAAAGGTCACAGGGCCCTATGCATGGGAGTGAAAAGGCCCTGAAGCTAGCAAGAGCGAACAGACGGACCCCCACACTGGAAGTTGAGAGTGAACTGATAAGGGTTGGCGGGGGTGGAGGCCTACCTAGGGAAATCAGTACTGCCAACGTTTAGCCTCTTGACACAGCTATTTATAGCACTGAAATGATAAGCAGGAAATCTAGACAATACATTATAAATTAGGTAGTTCCAGGTGAATGTAATTATCACTTAGGCTTCTCCCTTCCCTCCTAATATGTATATTTATTACGAAAATAGATTATACGGCATATTTCAAGGGGAAATAAACAGCGAAAATTAGCGAACGAGTGCACGTGAGGTGTTGTCAGGTGATAATTAGCCAATTCCAGGTGTATGGCACTCTCACCTTATTTCTTTCTTGTATATATTATTTGGTATAAGAATAGGGCATAGGGCTTATTTCAATGGATGAAATCAGTGAAAAATTCCAGGGAAGATTTACTTAGCGTAGCACGGCCAGGCAGGCGAGAGGATAGGGCAATGGAAGGGAGGTAGGGAAGGGAGTCAAGAACGGGGAGAAATGGCTAAATTGTCAACAGTGGATGGGAGTACAGATGAGATTAGGAGTGCTGACTAGTGTTGGACATTGGCAGTACTGATAGATGATACAAGCCCCCACTTGGAAGCCCGGGTGAATTCAAAATAACACAGAATCACAAAAGCGACGCCCTGCGGTATGATCCCTTGCTCCCAAGCGTCACGAAAGTGACGCCCCGCAGTTAAGGGGTTAAGGATAGAAAAGATGTAGGCTTGTTCACCAGGTGGATCCATGAAAGGAGAGGAGAGCCAAAGGTGGTGGTGAACATTGAAATCTCCTGGAATGGAGATTTCAGAGAAAGGAGAAATGGATAGAATGTGTTCCATCATAGAAGTAAGATAGTCGAAGAATTTTTGATAGTCAGTAGAATTAGAGGATAAGTATACAGCACAGATATATTTAGTCAGAGAATGACAGGAAAGCCGAAGCCAGAGTGTAGAGAATTCAGAAGAATCGAGTTCAGGAACACGAGAGCAAGATAAGTGGTTAAGTATATATACACAACAGCCACCTTTGGCTTTGAAACGAGTATAGAGAAAGTAGGAGGATACAGAAAAGGGTTTGCTGTCAGTTGCCTCAGACAGCTGAGTCTCCATTAGGAAGAGAAGGTGAAGTTTAGAGGAGGAGAGTTGGTGCTCAACAGAGCAAAAGTTAGAGGAAAGGCCGCGAATGTTGCAGAAATGAAGAAGAAGAGAGTCAGACAGTGGTTCCAGGCACCTCGAGTCGTCACCGGGAGAGGAGCGGATGGTGGGGGCATTTATGGTCCCCCCCCTGGGGACTCCGAGGCTTGGTGAAGAGACGCCATTTTTTTTTAAATTTTGAATAGGAAGTGTAGTGTGTACTGTGCATGTAGTTTGGTGTAGATAGTTAGAGAAATTTGTACTGGAGAGGATGCTGGCCTACTCTCTGTGTAACTGAGACACTGAAAAAGTTTAGCAAAGGGGGATGGTCAGGAACTAGTCCTGAGGGCTGATGAAACGGGAGCTCCAGCACTCCCTGTCATCAGCTTTCCATCCACCTCGGGAGTACTGCCCTGCTCGACTGGTGCTACAGTCTACTCCTCATTACCATTACCAGCTACTGTATGATACTGAACGTGGATAACGTCAAAGAAATGGTGGAAATATGCACTAATCAGTTGTTGTCTACCGAAAGAATAGATATACCGAGAATTACCCGGATAAATAATCACTCTGATAAAAGGGCTTGAATGTTGAAGAATTTTGAAGAAACCTTTGGTCACAAGAGAATAGGATTTTAAAAATATTAACGTACAGGAAATCACGATGACATTACTAACCTTTTTATATTACAGACACAGTGTACGAAAATTATTCGGAATGAAAACGAATTATGTGGCGAACATTTCTCGCGAAGCAAAGTCAAAACTTAATATATATATATATATATATATATATATATATATATATATATATATATATATATATATATATATATATATATATATATATATATATATATATACCGTATATTTCATTATATGAGAAGTAAGAAAATTGTTAGCGATAGCATAAGGCCTGAACCAAACCCGGAACGCGATCTTGTCCATGATTTATTTACTTAATTATTTTTTTATTTATTATATAAATGATCTACACTTAGGAATTACTAGGAGCATCAGCGAATTTGCTGACGATACAAAAATACGGCGTATCATTAACTCGACTGACGATTGCCATAACTTACAAAAGGACCTCGATATATTGTCCAGATGGTCTAAAACCTGGCAAAAGGAATTTAACATTGAGAAATGTAAAGTACTTAACGTAGGCAAGACCATTGGAGATGATAAATATAGCTTAGATAACAAAGAAATTAGCAAATCGGAATGCGAGAGAGATCTAGGAGTTATGGTTAGTAACGACCTCAAACCAAG
Source organism: Coenobita brevimanus (assembly GCF_032717465.1). Classification (NCBI taxonomy): domain Eukaryota; kingdom Metazoa; phylum Arthropoda; class Malacostraca; order Decapoda; family Coenobitidae; genus Coenobita; species Coenobita brevimanus. Next base: position 13,212,634 of record NC_137005.1, read on the forward strand.
GCAACAGTGTATTAAAGCGAGAAATAAAGCAAATAGGATCCTATGATTTATTTCGAGAAGTGTGACCAATAGGTCATCAAACGTAATACTGCAACTTTATCTAACATTAGTAAGGCCACATTTAGACCACGCAGTACAATTTTGGTGTCCTTACTATAGAATGAATATTAACTCGTTAGAAAATGTACAGAGAAGAATGACAAAAATGATACATGATGTTCGGAACCTGTCATATGAAGACAAACTGAAAAAAACTAAATCTGCACTCACTAGAGAGGCGTAGAGTAAGGGGAAAATTAATTGAGGTGTTTAAGTGGATGAAGGGTATAAATAAGGGAGATATTAGCAAGGTACTTAAAGAGAGCAAACAGGATAGAACTAGAAGTAATGGTTTCAGACTAGAAAAATTCCGTTTCTGTACGGAAATAGGTTGAAATGGGTTTGGTAATAGAGTAGCAGACGAATGGAATGAGCTACCTGGTAAAGTAGATGCTGCCTCTTCCATTGAAAGTTTCAAGCATAGGCTAGATAAGCATATGACAAATAAGGGGTGGGTATAGAAAAAAAAAATCTTAAAGCAAATACTAATTCATACTTTTTCCTTTTCAGGTTACACTATGATAGTCTCTATTCTCCTTTCACACTTTCCTATAAAATATCCACGCCACTTTTTCAATACTGCGTGGTGTTCTTTCTGAATTTTCCTGCCGGCTTCGGCTGGAGGGTTTGGAGGGTGGGGGATAGCCTTCCTCCTTGCTGTCCTTATCTCATTCTAGTTGTTCAGTTACTCTTCTAGGAGCTGCCTAGCATGGGACAACCGCCCTACTGCAGTTATCCTCTTGTCTTATGTTCTTACCTTCTTATTATAACTATAGCAACAATAATGATCGCACATTTTACGCTTCTCACAGAAGAACGCAACGTAGTCATTCCCATCCCACAGTCGGTTTTCCTAGGACCTGAAAATGACAAGATACCAATCAAGAAAGTAAAAGGACATGATGTGTTATCTTCAGAAAATCGACCTAAATAAATCAACTGACCCAGACAATATTATTTCCTTGCATTCTGCGTGAATGTTACAGTTACCCTTTCCTGAAACCAAAATATTCAATAAATCTTTAACTGAATACAGAGCACTTAATCAATGGAACCTAGCTAATACACCATTTTAATAAAGGCGCTAAAACGTGCCCCAAATTACCGTCCAAAATACCTAATGCAAGTACTTTGGAAATTTTTGGAAAAGTAATGTTACAATTACTGAGTTCCTTAACGAGCATAGTCATATAACAGATAACGAACTTGGGTTTCATAATAATAGATCATGCCTTACAAATTTACTTGAATTATTTAGATAAATGCTCTCAAGTCTCCAACTCGAATTCTTCCCGCTCCTTCTGGCACCTTGCCAAAAACCTTTCTAACAACTTTACCTCATCATTCTACCCTCCTGTTTTCTACTCTGATGGCTCTGTAGCTATTTCTTCTACTGATAAAGCAGATCTCTTCGCACAGACTTTCTCCTCCAATTCCACCTCAGACGATTCCGGTGCTGTTCCTCCATCACTTCCCGCCTCTGACTTCCTCATGGCTGACATTAAAATTTCTTCAGCTGATGTATTTTCTGCCATCACTGGCCTCAATACTAACAAGGCATGTGGGCCTGATAGAGTCCCTCCTATTGTTCTCAAGAACTGTGCTTCTGTGCTTACACCCTGCCTAGGCAAACTTTTTCGCCTTTGTCTATTGTTACGGAACAGAGAGAGATAATGAACACTTCAAGTGAGAATACTAAAATCACTACTGTCCCACAAAGTTCCAGGTTCAAAACAAAAGAGTTAGGTAAAATTACAAGTTAAAGTTTAATGCTCAAACTAACAACTAAACATTCAGGACTCATAAGGATAATGTAATGGCAAAACAGGGTACATATATGGTTAACTGCAATAGCCTCTATTAACATGAATTTAGCAAGAGCAAATTTATCTAAGTCAGCCGTGATAAATGAGAAAACCGGATAATGCTCAGTTAAAGCAAGATATAATATTATTACAGATACAAAATATTACTAATACTTGCTGGCAGTATGGAACCAATATGAATCACTAAAACTTTACCAGGCTTACGAATTAACGCCTTAGGCTATACAGTACAAGATAAATGGTAATAACACTTATACTCAAATTATACAGCAGCTAGATGGCTGGAGACTTCCTGAGCACTCACAAAAATAATATACTGTACAGGGGAGGACAGAGATGTGAACAGAATGAGGAGTAGATCTAAGTGGCAACTAATGCAGAGACTGAGCTCATTATATAGGGGCCGGCAGAGCTTGATTCAACTTGTAAGAAGGACGCGCAAATGAAGGCATAGAGGACAAAGAGTTAACAATCCTGCTCTGAACAACAGAAAGAACGACCTACTCTACCATAAGGGGGAGAAGGGGGGAGTGAGGTAGAACACGCAAGCCTGGTCACTATGGAAGCTACGGGGCAAATCGTGAACAAACATGCAGCATACTGTACATTAAGATCATACAAAGGATGATGCAATCATGAACAAAACTGTATCATAAGTTAGAATTATACAAGGGATGATAAAATCATAGGCTATGTAACACCTCCCCACAAAGAAAAAGAAATTTACAAAGGAAATTTCTTATTACTCTAAAACAATCTGTCTGTGTCTAGATACGCAATCTGCAATAACATTTTCTTTCCCCTTGACATGTTGTATGCCTAATGAATACTCCTGAAGAAGTAGACTCCATCTTGTCAATCTCTGATTTTTATCTTTAAACTTACTAAGGAATTTCAGTGGGTTATGATTGGTATAAATGACTATGGGGTCAAAACCAGAACACAAATAAAATGAAAATGCTGTAAACCCAAAATCAAGGCCAAAAGCTCTTTCTCAATAGTTGAGTAGTTCTTTTGAGGTGGAGTGAACTTCTTACTGTAATAAGATACAGGGTGTTCAATACCCTGATCATCCTCTTGCAGCAAAACAGCCCCAGCTCCCGTATCACTTGCGTCAACAGCCATCTTCAAAAGCCTTAGCAAAATTTGGAGTAGCGAGCACTGGCTGACTTAATAGGATAGCTTTAAGTTTGCTGAAAGAGGATTCACAGTTATCGGTCCAGACAAATTTAACACCCTTTTTCAGTAGGTCTGTAAGTGGTGATACAAGAATTGAAAAGTTAAGAACAAATCTCCTGTAATAACCTACCATTCCCAAAAATCTTTGTAGCTCTTTCCTACTTTTAGGTCTGGGAAGATCACTTATAACCTGAACCTTAGCTGCTGGTGGTGCAACATGTCCATCACCAATTTCATACCCAAGGTACTGAACTTTAGCTTGGCCAAACTCACACTTTGATAAATTAGCTAGAAGATTAGCCTGAACCAAACGCTCAAAAAATTTACTGATATGGCATAGGTGATTTTTCCAGTTGTCACTGAAGATTAATACATCATCAATATAAACAACACCCCTGCCAAACCCTCTGTTGCAACAGTCATGAACTTCTGAAAAGTGGCTGGTGCATTCTTCATACCATATGGCATTACAGAACATGCAAAAGTCTTTCCTAGTGTTACAATACATGAAATTTCCCTAGCACGTTCAGTCATAGGTACTTGCCAGTATCCCTTTAACAAATCAAACTTACTTATGTACCTAACTTTCCGATCTTGTCTATGCAATCTTCCACGCGAGGGAGAGAGTGTCTGTTTTGGTTATCTGATTAACACGTCTGTAGTCGATGCAAAGCTGCTGTGACCCACCTGGCTTAGGAACTAGAGTGACAGGAGAACTCCACTCGCTCTGACAGGGCTCAATCATCTTGTGGTCCAACAGGTAGCCAAGCTCCTTCTGGATGAAAGGAACTTTCACTGGGTTCACAAGGTAAGGAAGCAGTTTAATTGGCTTTGCGTCTCCAACATTGACATCATGCATCAACACATTGGTTCTTCCTGGAGTGTCGCAGAACACTTGCGGGTACTCCTGCAGTAATGCCGAAAACTCCTGCCTTTCCTAAGGAGCAAGATGAGAAAGCTTAGTCTGGAGATCATTCATGATATCAGGATTCTTCCCCAAACTATCACTCAGGCTCATACTGCATGGGAGAGCTTCACTTGCAGACTCGGGTGGAACAGCTACAGTGCAGACTGGGTTATTTTCGTCCCGCCTGTGATATAACTTTAGCATGTTGATTTGACAAAGTTGCTTGTTCTTTCTACGATCTGGTGTGGCGATGACATAGTTGACATCACTGAGTTTCTTCTCCACGAAATAAGGACCACTAAACTTAACTTGAAGAGGTTGCCCATGCACCGGTAGCAGAATCAGAACCTGATCTCCTGGCTGAAAGTGGCATAACCTAGACTTCTTATCATACCAAGTCTTCATCTTCTCCTGAGCAGCTCCTAAATTCTCTCTGGACAGCTGTAAAGCAGTGGACAGCCGTTCTTTGAACTTCATCACATACTCCAGCAGGTTGACGTCATCTTCCTCCGACAGCCAGCATTCCTTGAGTAGCTTAAGGGGTCCTCTTACTTCATGGCCAAACAGTAGTTCAAAGGGTGAGAAGCCCAGTGATTCATTTGGAGATTCTCTTGCGGCAAATACAACGAATGGAAGACCTTTATCCCAATCTTTCTGATGTTCCAAACAGTATTTCCTGAGCATCGATTTGAGTGTTTGATGATATCTCTCCAGTGCTCCTTGGGTCTGGGGATGGTAAGCTGATGACATGATCTGGGTGATGCCCAACTCTTTCAGAGACTGCTTGAAAACATTGGACATGAAATTACTTCCCCGGTCTGACTGTACCTCCTTGGGCAGACCAAACTTTGTGAAGAACCCTAGCATTTCCTTAACCACGTTCTTTGCTGAGATATTTCTAAGTGGAATGGCTTCAGGATAACGAGTAGCCATATCAATCAGGGTCAACACATAAGAAAATCCTGAAGAAGTCTTCGGAAGAGGGCCCACAATATCCACCAACACATGGGTGAATGGACCCTCAAAAGGAGGAATGGGAACTAGAGGTGCAACCTTTTCGGTCTGATTACACTTCCCCACAACTTGACAGGTGTGACAAGACTTACAATACCAGGAAACATCTCTGAAGACACCTGGCCAGTAGAAGTGTTTCAAAATGCGTGCCAGTCTTCCTCACTCCAAGGTGTCCTGCCAAACTGGTATCATGAGCCACTCTAATGATATCCTGCCTACAAACATGAGGGATGACAACTTGATGTACAACCTCCCATTCACAGTCGCCTGATGCTGTTGGGGGTCTCCACTTCCTCATAAGTACTTCTAACTTTATATAATTACAAGTAGAAGTACCAGCTGACTCTTCCTCACTGCAAGCAGAGTTAGCTAGACCTTTCAACTCAGGGTCAGCAACCTGCAACTCAACCAACTCTTGACGAGACAAATTATCTACACTACGGGGTACTGCCTCATCTGGTGAGTGGTCCAAATTAGCAAGAAAAGTGTAAGCTAGGATAACATCATCATCATCATTATCCTCTAAGTAACCAGTAACTTTAGACTTAGCCCTAGTGACCGCACATGCAGAGAACACATCAGGGACATCACAATCCTCGGTCGCAGTCACTGGTTCACTAGACAACTGAGGAGCTGGACACACTTGACTTCCACCAATATCATTTCCAAGTAAGAAAGTTACACCTGACATTGGGAGTGTCTCAACCAACCCAACCATAACGGAACCATTAACAAAACCAGACTCTAAATTCACTCTGCACAGAGGGACAGAGAAGTAATTATTCCCTACACCTTGTAAGATTACAGTTTCATCAGAGGAATTAACATTAGAGCCTAGAACACTGGTCAGCATAAGGGATTGGCAAGCACCTGTATCACGATATATTTGAACTGATTTCCTGTCATTACTGTCCAGAGGACTGACAAAACCATCAGACAGGAAATTAGCACATGAACTCTTGAGAGTGTCACCCACGTTACTGCTCAAAAGAGGAGCTTCATCATGAGAATTTAATTTACCCCTCAAAGCAGGTTCAGTTAACTCGGTTAAAGAATTCTGGGAACTCTCAAGGGTGGACACTAGACCAATTGACTGAATATTTAAAGACTCCTTTTGTTCACATCACGCTGTCTCCTGAAACATTTCTCTGTAGTATGACCAAGCTTACTACAATAAGTACATTTACTTTTCTGAAATCTAGAGGTGAAGCTGGTATTTACTTCCTGAGAAACATCATCTTTATTCTCTTTCCTGTTACCTGTACTCTGAGTAGAGGCAACGTACTTACTCTAAGCTTTCCTTTTTTCTTTAGAATATCTCTTGTGAGTGAGAACATATTCATCAGCTAAAACTGCAGCATCAGACAAATTATCTATTCCTTTCTCATCAAGATATAGGATTACATCTTTATTAATACACCTTTTGAAGTCCTCCAGCAAAATCATCTGCTTAAATTTATCAAAATCAGAATTTACATTCTTAGAATTTAACCACTGCTCTAACAGATCTTCTTTAATTTTTGCATACTGAACATGGAATTGCTTATCTTGTTTATAAGTTGTCCTAAATTTTTCTCTATAGGCTTCAGGAACAAGCTCATAGGCCTTAAGAATCAAGCTCTTAACTACATCATAATTATCAGATTGATCCTGAGGCAAAGATGCATAAGTTACTTGAGCTTTACCGGTGAGAACACTCTGAAGGAGTACTGGCCAATACTTTTTGGGCCACTTAAAACCTGTAGCTACCCTCTCAGACAACTGAAAATACTTTGTTAAATCAGATTCATTAAAAGGAGGGACAATTTTAACATTTTTAGGCACATCAAAATCATCAGAGCTAGATGATCCAGTTCCACCTTATTTCATGCGATACTCATGGTCTGCCTGAATCCTAGTAAGTTCAGTTTGTGCCTCCTGAATACGAGCCTGAGACTCAGCCTCCTTAGCACGAGCCTCCTGCAGGGCTAACTGTAACTTAGCTATTTCAATCTGCGTTTGCTCATCTGGAGGAGTTACATTAAACAAGCTTTTATTAATCATGCCAACAATTTGATCATTAGAATGATGAGAATGAACAGCAATTGCCAATTGTTGAGCAACAAGCTTAAGTTCATTCTTTGTTCTGTTTTCTACATCACACACTGTTTGCACATTTGTCAAAAAATTATTTGGCTTCATCAAGAGTAGTAATAGTAGACATCATGAATAAATCACAGTCATAAAATATCAAGCAATATCCTTATGATACTATCCTGAATATCCTGATAAGAGGTCGGCAAATTAATGTTACGGAACAAAGAGAGATAATGAACATTTCAAGTGAGAATACTAAAATCACTACTGTCCCGCAAAGTTCCAGGTTCAAAACAAAAGACTTAGGTAAAATTACAAGTTAAAGTTTAATGCTCAAACTAACAAGTAACATTCAGGACTCATAAGGATAATGTAATGGCAAAACAGGTTACATATATGATTAACTGCAATAGCCTCTATTAACATGAATTTAGCAAGAGCAACTTTATCTAAGTCAGCCCTGATTAATGAGAAAACCGGATAATGCTCAGTTAAAGCAAGATATAATATTATTACAGATACAAAATATTGAAGCCACAAAGCCAGTCAGGATACAGGACGTATGTAGTGGGCAATCCCCAGGTCCTGTCCTCCCCACTTAATGTTTTTTTTAATCAGCCCATACACCACTGACCGGGCTAATGTATGGCCCGGCCCGCACTATATGTGCAGGGAATCTTTCAACGAACGAACGAACGAACAAAATATTACTAATACTGGCTGACAGTATGGAACCAATATGAATCACTAAAACTTTACCAGGCTTACGAATTATAGCCTTAGGCTATACAGTACAAGAAAAATGGTAATAACACTTATACTCAAATTATACAGCAGCTAGTTGGCTGGAGACATCCTGAGCACTCACAAAAATAATAATATACTGTGCAAGGGAGGACAGAGATGTGAACAGAATGAGGAGTAGATCTAAGTGGCCACTAATGCAGAGATTGAGCTCATTATATAGGGGGCCGGCAGAGCTTGATTCAAATGTAAGAAGGACGCGCAAATGAAGGCATAGAGGACAAAGAGTTAACAATCCTGCTCTGAACAACAGAAAGAACGACTTACTCTACTATAAGCGGGAGAAGGGGGTAGTTAGGTAGAACACGCAAGCCTGGTCACTATGGAAGCCACGTGGCGAATCGTGAACAAACATGCAGCATACTATACATTAAGATCATACAAAGGATGATGCAATCATGAACAAAACTGTATCATAAGTTAGAATTATACAAGGGATGATGAAATCATAGGGTATGTAACACTATCAACTCATACCTTTCCTTCTTGCTGGAAGTTTGCTCTCATTCAGCCAGTCCCAAAGAAGGGTGACCATTCCCAACCCTCTAACAATCGTGCAATTGCTTTAACATCCTGTATCTCAAAAGTTTTTGAGTCATTTCTTAATAGAAAAATTTTAAAGCACCTTTCCTATCACAACCTTCTTTCTGATCGTCAGTATGGGTTCCGTCAGGGACGCTCCACTGGCGATCTTCTCACCTACCTTTCAGACTCCTGGTCATCCTCCTTTCGGGACTTTGGCGAAAGCTTTACCATTGCACTTGACATCTCAAAGGCAGTTTGGAAATTAAAGATTTATGCTTTCGATCGAGTCTGGTATAAATCTTTAATTTCCAAACTGCCATCTTACGGTCTCTATCCTTCTATCTGCGCCTTCATCTCTAGCTTCCTTTCTGGTCGTTCTATAGCCGCTGTTGTAGACGGCCAATGTTCTTCTAGATCTATCAACAGTGGTGTTCCTCAGGGCTCTGTCCTATCACCAACTCTCTTCCTTTTATTCATCAATGACCTTCTAAGCTGTACATCTAGCCCTATCCACTCATATGCTGATGACTCTACCCTTCACCTATCCATTCGGTTCCTGCAACGTCCATCTCAGCAGTTACTTCAACAAACAAGGGACGAGGCTATGGCACACCTAATGTCTGACTTGGTTCGTATCTCCGACTGGGGTAAAAATAATCTGGTTGTTTTTAATGCTTCAAAGACTCAGTTTTTACACCTATCAACCCAACAGAATATTCCGCAGGCATACCCACTGATGTTTAATAATATTCAGCCTGCATAATCCTTGAACATGCTTGGGGTTTCATTTACTCGGGACTTATCTTGGAAAGATCATATTACATCTCTTGTAAAATCTGCTACCAAGAGATTAGGTGTGCTAAGCCGACTCCGTTCCTTCTTTACCCCTGCTCAATTGTTGACTCTATACATGGGTTTTATCCGCCCCTGTGTGGAGTACAACTCTTATGTGTGGGGAGGCTCCTCACATATAGCTCTTCTCAATAGGGTGGAGTCAAAGGCTTTTCGTCTCATTAACTCTCCTCCTCTTACTGACTCCCTTCAACCTCTGTCTCTTCATCGCACTGTTGCATCTTTATCTCTTTTCTATCGCTACTTCAATGGTCACTGCTCCTCTAAACTGCCTGCATGGATTCCTCCTCCTCTACGACGGGCACGTTGCACCTGTCTAGCAGCAAACTCTCATCCCTTTTCTGTCCAACTCTCTAATGCAAGAGTTAACCGTTACTCCCAGTCTTTCATTTATGCAACAGGTCAGCTCTGGAACTGTCTCCCTCTGTCTGTATTTCCTGCTGCCTATGATCTCCAGTCTTTCAAACGCAGTGTGTCCAGGCATCTCAAAATGGTCGGATCTTGAATTTGGCTCTCTCTTGTATTTTGTTTTTCTCTTGGAAGGAACAATAATTGCCGGCTGGTGGCCTTTGGTTCCTTCTTCCTCGAATAAAAAAAAAAAAAAGATACACATACGATAACCGTCTGATGTCATTTACCTGGATTTTCAGAAATCGTTTGATTAGGGCCCCCCATTAAAGTCTAGAAAAACAGAAAGCCCACGGCTTCTCGAACATGTTATGTTCATGGACTGGTGATTGGTTTGCGACTCACAAGCAGCTTATTGTGATAAGCAGCAAATCATCAGACTGGCTAGAAATAACAAGCGAACTTCCTCATGGGTCATTTATAGGGCTATTTTTTTTCCATTATTTATGGCAATGATCTAAAGAATGAACAAGTTTTTATGATTGCGAAATTTTTAGATGTCAGGAATATTGGAGTCAAAGTAATTACGAAAGCAGAATGTGAATCTGTACAAAAGTAGGCAGGGATGGTATACATCATAGTAGGCAGGGGGTTTCTACTTCAGCTTGGTGGGAGTTTTTTCGGAGTGAAGTGTTAGATGCTTAGCAATATGTAGCAAATCCACTCAAGGATCTTTAACACTAGGCTTTAGATTGATGCAAAAAGAAAAAGAAATTTCACCTACTACTGTAGATACTCGTACATCCACTCGTGCCCCTGAAATACAAACAGACGAAAGAAGTATTTCCCAATATATTAATTAAAGTGATAGTAATAATTCACAAGTGTATTATACCAACAGTATGAGTTTCTGTAGCAAAATGGACAAAGGAGAGGGTATAAATAGTATGGAGAAAAGAAATATTGCCGTAATTAGTGAACCGTGGATGAATACAGAGACTTGCGAATTTTTGGCGGATTATCAGATCCATGAGTATAATATTTTTCAGTCTAACGGCTAGGGAATAAAGCGGGGCATGGCAGTCATTTACGGAAAAGAGTCTTTAAATTGATATAGTAAAACAAATAATAATCCCGGTCGGGATACTGAAAGGGTTTGGGTAGAATTTAATAATAACAAGGAGAAATTAATCTTAGGAGCTACGAGCATATACGGACCTTCAAAATTAGAAGATAGCAAACACCTTTGGAAGGAGATTAAGAAGCAACACAGTCCGCTTCAGAAATGATAGTAGGAGTCTTGAACATGTCCAGGATTGATTGGCAAAATCTGACAAGGGATGCAGTCAGAAGAAGATCTAGAAATAGTAATAGTGCAGAATAATTTCCTTCTCAGTATATAAGACAGCCATCTAGAGCCAATAATATACGTGATACAGAAGCTGGAGGATGACTTGGGGAAAGTAACCATGAAGAAATTATGTTAAAATATAGTTGGAAAAACAGTTATACGGAAAACCGATCGAGTGAGCCTAATTTTCGTTCGTGAGATTTTGGTGGATTAAGAGCTTGTTTCAGAACTGTATTCCACGGGGAGAGTAGATGCTTTAAGGAGGGTCAGGTCCCTGGGGAAGCTCAGGTCATAGGTGAAGGACAGAGTATAGGTGAGAGGGTGTGCCAGGTCAAAGCGATCACGGAGGAAGCTTAAGTCATAGGTGTAGGAATGGATATATGTGAGAGTGTAGCTCAGGTCAGAGATTAGTTCAGGGAAGCTACCACGCGGCCATTCGGTGAGAGATACAATGATTTAGCAAATAAATAAACAGAGGTCAGGGTAGATATATTCATTCAAATGCGTTCAGAACAAATAATTCGAAGCCGAGATAGTTAAACAGTAGATAATAATTTCACATAAGCCAAAGAAAAGGATTATACAGAAAACTTTAAAAAAAGGAGAGCAACACGTACATAACCTGTAAGAGATTTTGAATAAGGAAGTAAAGAAGGAGTTACGGAACACACAGCGAGGTTATGAAGTTAAGGTTGGCCAAGAATAGAAAGAAAACCCCAATGATTTTTATCAGTTGTACCATACAAAAAAATAAAGACAGGCTAGGACATCATAAAACAGAATCAGATAACATCACCAGTGAAGATAAAGGAATGTGCTTTGTCTGTAATAATTATTTCACATCAGTATTTACCATAGAAAATCTAGACCTTACCCCTCAAGCAACATTTATTCACGATGGTAATGCGAACAATATTATTATATAGTAATAAAACCATTAATAAGGACAAAGTATTGAAAATTATTTAATAAATTAAAGTTTCAAAAATCACTAGGCCCGGACGATATATATATGAAAAAATTGTAAAGGAAATCAAGGAGGAATTATGTGAGCCACTTACAACGTTATTTAATGATTCTTAAAGTTCATAAGTTCCAGAATCGTGGTAGGCCTTGAACGTAGTAACTGTTTTTTAAAAGGGTGTTAAATCAGCTGCGTTGAATTATCGTCCGATAAGACGACATCAATATTTGGAAAAATGCTAGATTCATTTTTAGCAAATAAAATTAGAGCACCTAGAAAGATTTAGTGTAATAAATGAAAGTCAACACGGATTAATTCAAGAACGATCCTGCCCCAAAACTTATCACATTTTTTTCCGAAGGTCTATGAAGCGGTTGGTAGCAATAAAGCTTACAATTTTATTTATCTTGACTTTAGTTAATCTTTTGATACAGTTCCACACGAAAGTTAGGGTTGGAAAAGTAGGGCACACGGTACAAACGTCGATATCTTAAAATGGACAGAATTCTGGCTGAAGGGACGAAGGCATAGATTTTTAATAAATGATACTAAGTCAGAGTGGTGATTAGTAACTAGCGGTGTACCACAGGGATCAGTATTAAGTCTCTTGTTATATATATATATATATATATATATATATATATATATATATATATATATATATATATATATATATATATATCTTGGTGACATATAAATAGGACGTATCATAAACTCAGCTAACGACTGTCTTAACCTTCTGTCTTATCCTTAACGACTGTCTTAGCTTTCAAAAAGACATCGATATATTGTCCAAATGTCTAAAAGTGGCAAATGGAAGTTAAGATGGAAAAATGTAATGTTCTTATCGTGGGTAAGACCATCATAGATATTAGATACAACTTAAGTAATAAAGAAACAAGTGATGCCAGGCACAACAATCCTTGCCCAATAGCAGTTAGTATATTGGTGTTAAACACTGACACGGGACTGCCATTAAGCGTCAGTACATAATTAAAGTCTAAGGCAGTAGCACATATGTTTTCAAGTTAAACCATCTGAAATCCGTGATCTTGTGTTTGACCTTTCAAGGGTACTCAAGGTCAAAAATCATGATGCGAAATGAAAGCCCATATGAGACATCTTATATATATATATATATATATATATATATATATATATATATATATATATATATATATATATATATATATATCATCAGCAGCAGTTTGAGTATCCACTGCAGGACCGGCCTATCCCGATCGAAGTCGGGACGATACAGCTAATGTCTCTCTACCAAGTGGCTTAGGCTGTCTGGCAGAGATTGTATGTAGGGTGAGAAGTGCTTGTATGTGTAACTGTAGTGTTGGAGTGGCTTCGGATGTGTATGTAGTCTGTGAACCAAGTGTAATCGGCCCGTGCAATCCGACTGGGTGCAAGCATACTTTATAGCAAGCGACACTGGTTCAACCACAGCACCCCTTGTGTCCACCAGTGTAGTACGTGGCCGGGTGAACACTCCCAAAGTTTATTACCCTAGCGGGACATGAACCCTCGTCCACCCGTGTATGAAACGCACACTCTAACCACTGTACCACAGAGGCTTCATATATATATATATATATATATATATATATATATATATATATATATATATATATATATATATATGTGTGTGTGTGTGTGTGTCCGACTCTGGGCACAGGCTTCACAGCCTGCTTCCAAGGCCCAGTAGTCCTCCTACATACCATACACCTCTACATGTCACCACGTCAGCGCTAACACCCACCATCCACATTGAATACATGCTAGGGCTGTCTCATACAGGATTGGTGTATTGGTATTAGCGGGGGTAATTTTACGACATGTCGGAGGATCTTCTGGTAGATCAGTAAAGTCTGCTTTTATGAAATTCAAATCCTTAAACTGTTCCCTGCCCCCACGGGGATTTGAACCTGGGTCCAGTAGGTATATGCTGATTGTAGTAAATATCTCTGTCTTCAACGAGTTTCGAGTTATAGCCCTCTGAATATCCGTGATCTTCAGTTTGAACTTTCAAGGTCGCCTATGGTCAAAGGTCATGGTACCAATTAAAAACCTATATGGGACGTCCTTTATGTTGATAACAGTAAATATACCGGTATCTCTATCTTCACCAGTTTCGAGGTATAGCCCGCTGTATATCCACGACCTTGAGTTTGACCTTTCAAGGTCACTCAAGGTCAAAGGTTTAGGTGCCAACTGAAAGCCCATATTACGAGTTCCCGTATGTTCACAATAGTGTATATCTATCTTGAACCAGTTTCAAGTTATAGCCCTCTGAAACTACGTGACCTTGATATTGACTTTTCAGCGTCACTCAGTTACCTGAAAAATTTAATCATTTTACTTTTGGACCAGTGCCCACAAATGCGGAAAGGTCAGCTCTGGAACTGTCTCCCTCTGTCTGTATTTCCTGCTGCCTATGATCTCCAGTCTTTCAAATGCAGTGTGTCCAGGCATCTCAAAATGATCGGATCTTGAATTTGGCTCTCTATTGTATTTTGTTTTTCTCTTGGAGGGAACTGTTACTGCGGGCTCATGGCCTTGGTTCCTTCTTCCTCGCATTAAAAAAAAAAAAAAAAAAAAAAAATCATTCAGCCGTTTTTCCGTTGCTAACCAACAAACCAGCAAACAACCCAAAACAGTACCTCGCCGGACTCAGTCCGGTGTCATATGCACGGAGTGACATTATGCTGGAAGCTACCGTTTCCTTCTCTATTAAGCTTAAATTAACCTAACCTAACCAAACCTAACCTAACCTTAACCTAACCTTATCCTAGATCAACCTAACCTAAATAAACCTAATCTAAACTAATCTTAATGTACGAAATAACTAATTTCACAATCTGCCTCTAACATACATATATGTCTTTATTTGTATATATCCATATATTGACCTATAGTTACCTACAGGTCGATATGACATCCAACTATCTTCCTGACACATGTATTTCATACAATGTTGTTGATATGTGGCACAAAATTTGAAATAACATGCGGATACTTTCAAAATAGAAGGTAAACGGTCACTCGGTGCATGCGCACTGAGCGGAACGGTAACTTTCAGCATAAGTCACTCCGTGCATACGACACCGGGCGAGCGAATTAATAAACTAGAATTCGAAAGAAATCTACTAGTCATGGTTGGTAAAGATCTTAAACCAAAGCAACAGGGTATAAATGCAAGAAATAAGTAGAGTACTAGGAATTGTCATTAAGCGTGAGGAATAGGACATCTAAAGTAATATTACAACTTTATTTAGCATAAGGAAAGCCACATCGAGATTATTCCATGCAAATTTGGTGTCTATACTATTGAAATGATATGAATTCATTATAAAACGTACACAGGAGATTTACAAATACTACACATAATGTTTGGAACCCTTCATATAAAGACAGACTGATAAGACTAATATGCACTCACTAGATGCGCGTAGATTAAGGGGACACTTAACTGAGGTATTTAGGTGGATGAAGGGAATAAATAAGGGAGGTTTTAGCATGGTACTTAAAGTGAACATACGTGTAAGAACTAAGAATAATGGTTACAAACTAGATAAACTATGCATTAGCAAGGAAATAGGTATAAACTGGTTTGATGGAATTTGCTACCTAGTGAAATAGTTGCTGCCCTTTCCATTGATAGTTTCAAGCAAAGGTTAGATATACATATGACAAATAAAGGTTGGATGTAAAAAAAACTCCTAATAACCAGTACTAATTTTTTCTTTTTCCTATTTAGATTACACTATGACTGTCACTATTTTCCTTTTGCACTTTCCTGTACAGTGTCCACGCCAGTATTTCCTGTACTGCTAGGTGTTCCCTCTGACCTTTTCCTGCCAGTTTCGGCTGGAGGATTTGGTGGGCTGGGGAAAGCCCTCTTCTTTATTCTACTTGTCTTATTCTAGTAGTTTAGTCATTCATGTAGGAACTGCCTAGCATGAGCCAACTGGCCTACTGCAGTAATCCTCTCTTCTTTTGTACTTATGTTCTAAAACGACCTGGATAAGTTAATAAAGTGAAAATGACACGTGAAACTCTATCGATCTGTCTATAGCCCGACGTCCTAATCCCGCAAAGGGTGGCCGCTGACAAAACGCCTCCAAGTCGCTCTGTCACCCACAATCTGACTACCCTCCCCTCAACTCACTCCCCCCTCCCTCATATACCTCTCAATTCCATCCCTCCACCTCATCCTCGGTCAACCCCTCCCTCTCCCTCCCTCCATCTCACCTACATACACTCTCTTAGTTAGTCTTTCATTCTCTATTCTCTTCACATGTCCAAACCACCTCAACGTATTTCTCTTTATCTTCTCAACCACATCCACATCCACCCCACAACGTTTCTTCACTTCTTCATTTGTCAACCTGTCCCTCCATGTCATTCCACATGCTCCTCTCAAGTAACTCATTTCCACTGCTCTCACTCTTGACTTGTTCCCCTCTTGCAAGGTCCACGCATCGCTTCCATACGTCAGGGTAGGGATCACAGTACTATCATGCAGTGACTTCTTAACTTCCATACTCACTTCCCTATTAGCCCATCACTGCTTTCAGTGAATCAACAACCTTCCTTCCCTGCCATACCCTTTCACACACTTTTTCTCCCAACGTTCCATCCTTACTCATCACACTACCCAAGTACTTGAATGCACTCACATTCTCCATATCCTCACCATCCAACCTCACTGTACATTCTGTGACTTCATTCCTCTTAAACACCATAACTTTACTCTTCTTTACATTAACTTTCAGATTCCACTTCCTACACACTGTCCCAAATTCATTCACCAAACCTTGCAGCTCCCATTCATCTTCACGCAACAATACTATATCATCTGCAAACAGCAACACAGGAATCTTCCAAATCTGACCCTCATTCATTAGAGCCACCCCAACATCCACTGCCCTACCTTGCAACTCCTTAACAACCCCATCCATGTATATATTAAACAGCCATGGAGACATCACACAACCCTGTTTCAGTCCCACGCTGAGATCAAAGAACTCACCCAGCTCACCATCCACTCGCACCGTAGCCCTAGCTCCTTCGTACATACTCTCCACAGCACTCAACAATTTCCCCTCCACTCCATATATTCTTAATATCTTCCACATACCTTGCCTGTCTCTTCTGTCATAAGCTTTCTCTAAGTCCATGAAGGCAGCATACACTTTCTTTCCCTTCTCTAGATACTTCTCCACTAAACATCTTAGAACAAATATCTGATCTACACACCCTTTTCCCTTCCTAAATCCCCTTTGTTTTTCTCCAACTAGCTCCCCAGTCATATGCCTAACCCTATCAATGAGTATTCTACCATATATTTTTCCAGTCACACTAAGAAGGCAAATACCCCTATGGTTACCACATATTTCTCTCTCCTCTTTTCCTTTGCATAAAGGAACAATTATACCTGATTTCCAGTCCCCTGGAACCCTTCCCTTTTCCCAAGCCAATCTACACAACTTCCATATCCACTCGACAACAATCTCACCCCTATACCTAAGCATTTCACCACACACTCCATCAATTCCTGGGGCCTTTCCCAACTTAATCTTCTTCATCGCTTCCACTACTTCCGCCCTGTTGATCTCTTCCTTCCTCCACTCATCTCTTCTTCTCCCAGCCATTCCCCAACCACTTATACTTGCATTGCTCTCACTCTCTACATTCAACAAATCCTTAAAGTGCTCCTTTCATGTCCTCGATTTCTCTCTCTTCCCCACCAACAATCTATTATTCCTATCTTTCACTCCCCTACTATTTCCCCTTTCACACTGCCTCACTTTCTTTACCACCTTCCAAAACAATTTCTTACTCTTCCCCCATTTCACACTCAGATTCCTCCTAAATTCTTCATCCACTTTCTTCTTACTCTCCTTCGTCAGTCTCTTCACCTCCCTTCTCCTGCTCACATATACCTCAGTTTAGATGAATTTACTTTGGCGAGAAAAACATTACAAATGAATACTGCATGCTCAGTACCCCTCTGGCAGAAGTAACTACCTAAAAAATCAGTAACAATCTCAAAATTATCAGTAACGACCTAAAGAATCAAAACAAATAATAGCAGCAAGTAACTAGGCGAACAAAATGCTCGGCTACATTGCAAGAAGCTTTGATGATAAAACGCCCAATGTAATCTCTAAACGTTATACGTCATTAGTCAAACCACGCCTAGAATACTGTGTGCAGCAGAGGTCCACGAATTTAATCATGGACGAAGACAGGCTCGAGGAAATACAGCACTGAGCCAAAAAAAAATGATTCCATCACTGAGAAATTTACCCTACTAAGAGTGATAAAGTTTTTTTTTTTTTTTTTTTCACTAAAACAGTGACGAAATGCAGAGATCTACTACAAGTATTTAAAATTCCAAACAAATGTTACGATGTCAGTTGTGAAAATTTGTTCGAAATAACACAATGATACTGTGACTGAATATAATGCAATGAAACTCAGTAACAAGGGATGCAACACTAAGATGAGGAAAAATTACGTTAATGCTTTCACAATGGAAGAATGGAATTTGCTACCAGTAATGGCAGTTACAGTTCGGCTGAACAAATATTATGAGACAGCAGGGTATATATAATTTATTTTGTGTGTTTTATTGCCAGGTTGATGTTTATGAAGTGGTCGGAGGGAACACCCATCATCCACTCACTAAGAGTAGTAATACTCTATTCTAGGGTAATTTTACCATGAGCGAGAAGTCAAATGATTTCCTGCAAACCAGGGTATCTTTCAATACGCTGGATGGTAACCTTATGGCCAACCAATAAACAAGTGGGCTGATGGAGGGTTGGTGCCCCTCTCCGGAAAACAACTAAAAAGACAAACAAAAATGCCTTGAACAAGGAGGGACCAACAGGTGACGATCAGGACAAAGGACGTGGTATGGATTTCAACGCTGAATATAAGGGGTGCGAATGATGAGGTGAAAGACAGATTGTTCAGGAGCTTAAGGGTGCAAAAGTGGAAATACGTGGATTGATTTAGACTAAATGGAATGGTGAGAGTGTGAGAGAGTGGGAGTATGGATGGGGTATATGTGCAGGAACAAGTGAGAATGAGAGGGCAAAAAAGGGTGTATTTATAGTACTGTGCAAGAGAGGAAATGAGAATATAAAAGAATGTGGATAAGTTGGTTCAGGGTTTGTGTGGGTAAAACTGAAAATAGGGTTGAACATGTAAGCAATAGTGTGTGTATATTCGCTAATGGAAGATCGTGTAAGCAGAGTGAAAGAAGATATATGGACAAATTTGGAAGCATGAATGGAAAAGTTTGAGACGAATGAGAGAACATTTTTAATTGGAGATATTAATGGAAAATTTCGGCATATGAAGGTGGATGGAGTAGTTGGTGAATGGGGTGTGCCTGCAGAAGAGGATGAGAATGGCAGCACTCTAGTGATCATTTGTGCAGGGAGGGCAATGGTAATAGCCAATACCCTCTTTAAGCACAAAATGATCCAAAGGTATACGTGGCGAGTGATGAGAAAGGTGGGTGGTGAACTGAATGAATGGAAGGCAATGATTGATTATGTATGTGTGTGTGTGAATGAGAGAATCAGAAGGTATGTAATGGATGCAAAACATACTGTACAGAGTTCGGCGAGTGGACTTTCTGACCACCACGTGGTGGTGGTGAAAGTCAAGGTACAAGTGTGATGGATGAATAGGAGGAGAGAAGGACGGGAAGAAGTTGTTCACACAAGGCGGGTCGAAAGGTTACAAGAGGATGGAAAAGTAGAAGAATATAAGAGGGAAATGGAGGAGCACTTGGGTAAAAAATGATTTGGAGCAGATGGGGGAGGTGGAAGGTGTGTGCAAGATATTCACGGAAGAATCCTGCGCAGCATGTAAGGTGGTGTGTGGGGTGATAAGAAGACAAAAGGGGGTGCAAGGAGCAGCATGAGGAAATGAAGAGGTGAGACAAGCTGTGGTGCAAAAGGAGAAAGCACATAGTGTGTGCATGGGACACAGAGGCATGGAGGAAGTTGGGAGATGGAAGGGAGAGTTATTTGAAGAGAGGAAGAGAGGTGAAAAGATTTGTATGGGAGAGTAAGAAGAGAATGGGTGAGGAATTTGGAAGAAATTTTAATGTAAAGTGCAGAGCATGTTGGAAATTGTTCTGGAATGAGGAAAAGCGAGTTAGACAGGGTGATGAAGTTAGCAGGGAAGTGAAAGATAACAATGGCAGATTGATAATGGAGATGGGAGGAAAAGTGAGCAGATGGATTGGACAATTTAACCTCTAACCTCCGGGTGTCAGTCACAAATGTCAAGAAATCCTTGCCTGGGTGGTGCCGGGTGTTGGTCAGAACCATATTTGTTTTCATGCAACAGTTTGAAATGGTCACCATATGATCTCGTCGCCAAAAGCTAGGGAGGGACTCCTGCCAGCCGAGCCAACCATACCTCAGTAGTCTCTGTGACTTTGCCATGTGTAAGACGATTTTGTCTTAACCCTTCCCATCCGATTCTGTCCCCCCCCCCCACGTAGACCTTTGACTCATCTACCTCTACCGAGCCTCTTTCCAAGGATATTAGGAAAGGGCTCAGTGACAGTTCCATAGAGCGTGCCTTGAACACCACTGTGTCTAGTTTATCTAGTAATGGAGAAGTTGTCATGTTGAGAGAGAAGCCAAAATTGTGGCCGGACGCTAATGCACTAATAAAGCCTACCTCTCGCTTCAAAAATACTCCTTTTTATTACGTCATTTACTCATCGACGTGACCACCTACAGACCTGGAGATATTTTCATTTGCAAGAAAAAGAGTTGGTGAATAACATGATCTTTAATTTGTTTCCCTTACTGCTATAGGTTACGAAATATTAAAGTTTGAAGACAAGCTATTTTCGAAAAAATTCCCGCCAGAAATTGCCCGGCGTGAAGATAGCGAACTATTAAACACAGAGAATGAAAGTAATGCGAGTACCAGTGGCGGGGGAATGGCAGTGGGAAGGAGGGAGGTGAGAAGGTAGGAAAAGATCTGTAGCATGGAAATTGTGGAAGCAGTGAAGAAGGTCAAACTAGGGAACATCCAACAAATTGATGGAGTGTGTGGTGCAGTACTGAAGCATGGAAGAAAGATAGTAGTGGAATGGATATGGAAGATGTGCAGATTGGCCTGGGAGGAAGGCAGAGTCCTGGGGAACTGGAAGTCAGGTTTTATTCCCCTGTACAAAGTAAAAGGGGAAATAGAGGTGTGTGGGAACGATAGGGACATTTGTCTTCTTAGCATAATAGAAAAGTACATGGTAGGATACTTACTGACAGAGTTAGGAAAATAAATGAGGAATTAATTGGAAAAGAACAGGGTGGTTTTAGGAAGGGAAGATGTGTAGATTAGATATTCATTCCTAGGGCTTTAGTGTAAAGGTTTCTAGAGAAGGGAGAGAAGTTGTTTGTAGCCTTCATGAATTTGGAGAAAGCATATAACAGTAGATGTACAAGGAATGTCGAAAATATCAAGAATATATGAAGTAAATGGGAAACTGCGGTGAAGAGTATGTATGCGGGTGCTAAGGTTGCAGTGCGTGTGGATGGTGAACTGGGTGAATTTTTCTATATAAATGCTGGATTGAAACAGAGATGTGTCATGTCTCAATGATTGTTCAGTTTGTATATGGATGGAGTTATGAAAGGGATACAAGGTAGGTCAGTGGATGTTGGAGCAGCCCTAATGGGAGAAGGCAACGTTTGGAAATTTTCTGTTGTTTGCAGATGGTATTGTATTGTTAATTTAAGACAAAGTGGAATTGCAGGGCTTGGTGAATGAGTTTGGTAGAATGTGTAAGAAACGGAATCTAAAGGTGAAAGTAGGGAGGAGTAAAGTTATGGTATTCAAGAGTAATGAAGTCACTGAATGCACAAGACTGTTCTTCGCTATGCTAAAAATAATTTCATCCGTATTAAAAGCTCTCAACTCTCCCACTCGAATTCCTTCCGCTCCTTCTGGCACCTTGCCAAATATCTTTCTAACAACTTTATTTCATCATCCTTCCCTCCTCTTTTCTACTTTGATGACTCTGTAGCTATTTCTCCTACTGATAAAGCAGATCTCTTCTCTCAGACTTTCTCCTCTAACTCGACCTTAGACGATTCCCGTGCTATTTCTTCATCAGTTCCCCCCTCTGCCTTCCTGATGATTGAATTTAAAATTTCTTCAGCTGAGTATTTTGTGCGGTCACTGGCCTCAATACTAACAAGGCATATGGGCCAGATGAGGTCCCTCCTGTTGTCCTCAAGAACTGTGCTTCCGTTCATACACCCTGCCTAGGTAAACTCTTTTGCCTTTGTCCATCAACTTGTACCTTTCCTTCTTGCTGGAAGAGTGTTCTCATTCAGCCAGTCCCAAAGAAACGTGACCATTCCCAACTCTCTAACTATTGCCTAATTGCTTTAACATCTTGTATCTCAAAAGTGTTCGAGTCTATTCGTAACAGAAAAATTTTAAAGCATCTTTCCTATCATAATCTTCATCTGATCGTCAGTATGGGTTCCGTCAGGGATACTCCACTGGCGATCTTCTCACCTAACTTTCAGACTCCTGGTCATCCTCCTTTTGGGGACTTTGGCGAAAGCTTTGCCATTGCATTTGATATCTCAAAGGCTTTCGCTCAAGTCTGGCATAAATCATTAATTTCTAAACTGCCCTCTTTCGGTTGCTAGCTTTCTTTCTGTCCTTGATTTCCAGCTTCCTTTCTGGTCGTTCTATAGCTACTGATGTAGACGGCCACCGTTCTTCTCCTAGATCTATCAACAATGGTGTTCCTCAGGGCTCTGTCCTATCACCAACTCTCTCCCTTTTATTCATCAGTAACCTTCTAAGCTGTACGTCTAACCCTATCCACTCATACACTGATGATTCCACCCTTCCCCTTTCCATTCGGTTCCTGCAACGTCCATCTCAGCAGTTACTTCAACAAACAAGGGATGAGGCTATGGCACACCTAATGTCTGACTTGGATCTTATCTCTGACTGGGATAACAGTAATCTTGTTTAAATGCATCAAAGACTCAGTTCTTACATGTATCAACGTGACAAAATCTTCTACAGGAGTAACCACTAATGTTAAATAATATCCAGCTCAATCCTGCATCATCCATAAACATACATGGGGTTTCATTCTCTCGGGACTTTTCTTGGAAAGATCATATTATTACATCTCTTGTAAAATCTGCTTCCAAGAGATTAGATGTGCTAAGCCGACTCCATACCTTCTTTATCCCTGCACTGTTGTTGACGTTATACACGAGTTTTATCCCCCTCGGTATGGAGTGCAACTCTCATGTGTGGGGACGCTGTCCACATATAGCTCTTCTCAATAGGGTGGAGTCAAAGGCTTTTGTCCCATTAACTCTCTTTCTCTTACTGGCTCCCTTCAACCAATGTCTCTTCACTGCACTGTTGCATCTTTATCTCTTTCCTATCGCTACTTCAATGGTCACTGCTCCTCTGAACTGTTTGCTTGCATCCCTCCACCTCTACGACGGGCGCGTAGCACCCGTTTAGCAACAAACTCTCATCCCTTATCTGTCCAACTCTCTAATACAAGAGTTAACTATTGCTGCCAGTCCTTCATTTATGCAACAGGCCAACTCTGGAACTGTCTTCCTCTGTCTGTATTTCCTACTTCCCGTGATCTCTAGTCTTTCAAACGCAGTGTGTCCAGGCATCTCGAAATGAATGGATCTTGAATTTGGCTCTCTTTTGTATTGTTTTTGCTTTTTCTTGGATGGAACGATTTGTGGGCTCCCGGCCTTTGGTTCCTTCTTCCTTGCATTAAAAAAAAAAAAATGAGGTTTAATGGTGAGAAAATGGAAAATATGAGTGCTTTTAAGGACTTCGATTGAGTGATGAGCAGGGATGGAATTATGGAGGATGAAATGCTTGAAAGAGAGCAGAGAAGAAAGGTTGCTGGTTCTTTGAAAGCAGTGTTAAGAAATACGGAAGTGGGCATGGAAGTAAAAAAGTCACTGCATGATGGTATTGTGATATCAACTCTAACATATGGAAACTAAGCTTAGACCTTGTTGGAAGGACACAAGTCAGGAGCGAGAGCCGTGGAAATGGGTTATTTGAGAGGAGCAGGTGGAGTTACATGGAGAGACAGACTGATAAATGAGAAAGTGAAAAAGCATTGTGGTGTGAATGCAGATTTAATTGAAAGCATTTGGAGAAATACACTGAGGTGGTTCGATCATGTGGAGGGGATGAAGAGCGAGAGACTAACGAGGAGATTCTATGTGAGTGAGGTGGAGGGAGAAGGAGGGAGGGAGAGGCCGAGGATGAGATGGGGAGATGGAGTGGAGAGGTACATGAATGAGGGGTGTGTGAGCTAGGGATAGGGCAGCAAAATGGCGAGGGACAGGACGACATGGAGGCGATTTGTTTGTAGCCATTCCGTACTGGATTCAGACATCTGGAAATAGATAGACAGATAGATTGAAGTGTATGCCAGCGACTGAGACGTTTGCTTAACACTTAGTTCCCAGGGCTTCTGTGTAAGGAATTGTGTCGGCAAGGTACCAGGTGTTCTGCCCTCCGCCTATCGACTCACAGTCGCGAAGCTCATAGGACCCTACCTCGGGTTTCCATTCTTATTAACCTTAGAAAGTGCCCAGTTTCGTCTACTATTGAGGACGCTGGGCGCAAATGGGTTAAAAAGAGGAACATTCGGTGATGCGTTTGCTTTTTTTTTTTTTTTTTTTTTAACAACTCTGTAGAACAGAGATTACATAGTGCATAGTTGTTCCTTTTCTGCCTGTCCTATAAAAATTTCCACACTCGTTCTTTCTAAAGAGCGTGATGATTTTATTCTTGCCTCTGCCTGCCGGTTTAACCAGATGATATGGTGGGTAGGATAGAGTCCTCTCCTTGTTTCGTACATGTTGGTCAGATCTCCGAAGAAATAGCTTTTTTTTGGGGGGGGCAGATGGCCTCGTCAAGGGCCAACAGGCCTCCTGTTATCTGTACTTCCTTTGTAGCCCCGTGTGTACTCTCTCTCTCTCTCTCTCTCTCTCTCTCTCTCTCTCGATTTAGTGGGATGGATGACAAATTCTCTCCCCCCCCCCCACACATTCATACAGGGTTGTGAACCTGACATCTTTGCCCTTGACCCTCTAGATACACCACTAGAGAGAGAGAGAGAGAGAGAGAGAGAGAGAGAGAGAGAGAGAAGGGTTTTGTTATAAATACTGGAGTAATGGTAGTATCACATGTTGTTTAGGGACTTAGAGTTGTGCATGAGGGGTCCGAGAAAGGAGGCTGGGGAATAGTATGGGAGCGGCCAGGTGTGGTGAGGTTTAAGGGTAGCGAGGGAGAAGTCAGGATAATGAGGCTGTGTGTGTGTGTGTGTGTGTGTGTGTGTGTGTGTGAGAGAGAGAGAGAGAGAGAGAGAGAGAGAGAGAGAGAGAGAGAGACAGAGAGAGATGAAAAGACGATTAAGTTTGTGTACGATGGGGAGGGAGAACATGGGGATCGGAAACATGTCAGAAGGCAGAAAAGGTGAGACGAGGAGAGGAAGCGGGAAAGAGAAGAGAAGAGAGAAGGGCTGAGAGGAGAGAGAGAAAAGAGTATGAGAGGGAGAGAAGAAATACAGGAAAAAGAGGAATAAAGGAGAGAGGAAGGAGAGGAAGGAGAGAAGGGACAAGATGAGATGATAAGATGCGAGACGAAATTATATAGGTTGAGTGGAGAGAGATGGAAAAAGAAATGTGAAGTGAACAGTGAAAGGAAAGACAGTGGAGTGGGGTGGTGAGAACTGAAGGAAGGAAGAGTGGTGAAAATGGATGCGAGATACATGGAGAGGTGAGGGGTGAACGTAAGAATTAATGAGAAACAAAAAAAGATGAAGAGAGTAGAAAAAGGAAGATAAGATAAGATAAACGGGGAGAGGATAAGTGAGGAATCATGGGTGGATATGAATACTGACTAAGCCATAGAAAATGAATACAGGAAGCCATGAAGCACGAAATAAAAGGAAAGAAGAAAGGAATCAAGAGGAGACTAGAGAGGGAAAAACGGGCGAGAAAAGATGGCTGAGCAGAAAGCTGGATCAAGACTGAGAGGAGAGAAAAGCGCCGGACGGAGGAGAGGAGCGGAGAGAGGTGGATGAAGGAAGGGAGGATTTGAACAAGGAAGAGGCAAGCGGGGAAGAGGAAACGGACTGAAAAAGAAAAAGGTAGGAGTTAGGGGAAGAAAAGACAGAAGAGAACTGAAATACCGAAAAATGAAGTGAGGAGAAGTGACGAAACGAGAGGAGGAAAGAGAGGAGATGGGCTGATGGGGCGAAAGCATACACCTTGAAAGGAAAAACCGGTCCTTTGGCGTCCCTCTCTTGTTTCGGGCTGCCTCTCTCTCTCTCTCTCTCTCTCTCTCTCTCTCTCTTTCTCGTCGATCTGAATTTATTAATATCCGTGTGTGTTTATCTCATACGGTATTTTTACGCAGGATGTATTATCTTAAATCCTTTACTACTTCTGCATTATTATGAGCATAAATAATCGATCTAAATTTATTAATATCCGTGTGAGTTTATCTATCTCATACGGTATTTTTATGTAGGATGGATTATCTTAAATCCTTTACTACTTCTGCATTATTTCGAACATAAATAAATACTGATGCTCCTTTCTGGGAAAAACTAATTTTTGGAGCATTACTAAAAAAGATAAATAGGAACACAAATGACACCTTCAATAGCAGCACCAACACCAATTCAAGTAAGGGGAAAGGAAAAAACATTTTAAAGGGAAAGGAGATCAGCAGGGATCCTACTGTTGCTAAACCATTGTCAAGGTGAAGGTATAATGCTGTACAGATTTTCGTGTTGCCCGCCCCCCATGGAGGGCGGCCATTGGTGGTCCCATCCTTCCTGAAATGTGGCCCGTCTGAACATTGACTCCCAAGCAAAAGTTTCTTGTTGTGGGGATTTATACATATGGCTGTGCATAAGAGTTTTAACTGAGGCTCTTAGGGCAGTTCGCCCATGGTGATAGAGGTCTCAGTGATCCCACTTTGCTTTAAACCTAGCTTGAGCAAAGGTCAACCACTCTGAAAACTTTTTTGTTCCAAGGAATATATTTGAGGCTCTGCACTCCACAAGGGGCAAAGCGCCATGCCAGCTGAAACCTATTCTTTTCCACCAGCTGCTCCCTCAAGCACTACCCTATGACTGCACAAAGTCGCTTTGCATATTTCTGATTAGTGCAGTAAGGGTGAAAGTCTGAAGTGAGCAAAGCAACTTTGTGCAGTCATAGGGTAGTGTTTGAGGGAGTAGCTGGTGGAAAAAAAACAAGTTTCAGATGATATGACGCTTTGCCCCTTGTGGTGTGCAAGGCCTCATGTAATATACAGTATACAGTAATCTCTTGATTATCCGGATGACCACTACCTGGACCATCCATTACCTGGATGCTGTGATTTGGCTGTTCCAAACCATTATTCGTACATTTTTCCCACTATTCAGACAAAATGCTTGCATCCACTTGGAAATTATGGTCTTGTGAAAAATTTCCGCCTGGATGGGAAAGAATAGCCTGCTGGCACCACTGTGTTGGGCTGGTTAGTTTACCCTACACCCACCAGAGATTTTCTTCACTTGCCCTCAGTTACAGTGCATCGACTGTGTAGTGAGCAGCTCTTGCCAGATCTTTTTTAATGGCAGTGCATGTGGTAGCTTCCATGGTGGTTCCCTACCTACTTCAGGTCTTGCTATTCCTAGCATGCCTCTTCCTAGGGTGTATGATGATGTCCCCTCCACCAGGGAAAAGGAAGAGGGTAGTGTTGACTTTGGAGAAGAAGCGGGAGATCCTGATTAAGACTGTTAAGGGATGGTCCACTTCCTGCATCCTTAAGGAGTAAAACCTAGGCTGCTCAACCGTACACGGCATCAGGAAGGCCCATGACAAACTCACCCAGTACATGGCAGACTTTGGGTGGAAGAAGAGATGCAATACCGAACGGAAGGCTATGAGTTTGCCCCAGTATTTTTTTTTTAATAACAGAACGGAGGAAGGGAAAACAAATGAACAAAAAAATAATCCATACACCAGATTACTGGTGTCCTCTGTTCATAAAATATCTGTAACAGTTAGACCTGAAGACCTGTGGGTTGAAATTTGGAGGGAAACAACTCTGGGGAAGCGAGTTCCAGAGAGATGCAGTTCGGGGAATGAAAGAGTTTTGATAGGCAGAAGTTCTGCAATATGGCTAAATGACATTCCAATCATGGGCGCTACCAGATGCCCGTGTAGCACAAAGGAAGGCATAGAGAGGTGTCACCATGGACGCACGTTCGTCTGAGCAATTGCCATAAAAATATCTGTAAAATAATGCAAGGGAGGCAACATTCCTTCTTACTTGCAGGGGAGGTAGTTTATTTGTAATGGCAGGGTTGTTGATAATTCTAACAGCTTTGTTCTGAATTTTATCTAGTTGTTTTAATGCAACCTCTCCACATCCATTCCACAATGGTGGGCAATAATCAAGCTGAGAGTACACATGACTTTTATAAATTATAGCTAACTGCACATTAGCAAAGAAGTTATGGACTCTGTACAATAATCCAAGTTTTTTTGAGGCGGGTTTAGCAAGTGATCTAACATGAGAGGTCCAGCTGAGGGCACTGTTAAGTGAGATGCCAAGAATTTAACAATTTTTGGAGATGGGAATATTAGTAGCACTGAAGGTAATGTACGAATCTGGCAATATCTGTCTATTAGTAAATTGTATATTTTTGGTTTTACTAGCATTAAATGAGACAAGGCTGTTTTGTCCCCATTCACTGATTGTAGATAGATCTTGATTTATGGAGATGGCTGTACTGAGTTGAGTGGTAGAGATATTTGACTTTGTAGATGGGTGCCTGACTGTGAATGAACAATGGAGTGTTGAGTCATCTGCATATGAGTGGATGGGATTGTGAGTGACAGATAAGAGATCATTAATATGAACCAGGAATAGGGTTGGTGCCAGAACTGACCCCTGCATCACGCCAGCGTTAATTGAGTGAAAATTGGAATATACATCATCTACTTTTACTCTTATTTTCCTGTCACTAAGATATGAAGAAATCAAAGGAACAAAAGACGTTAGTCCATAGCAAGGGAGTTTGGACAGCAGGGAACGGTGCCATATTCTGTCGAAAGCTTTAGAAATATCAAGAGCTACTGCTTGAGTTTCTCCATTTAGATCAATTGATTGATGGATGGAATGAGTTAGGAGATTGATGATGTCAATGGTGGATCTCTCGTGACGAAAACCATACTGTCTATCACTAATTAAGTTGTTGGGCTCAAGATGTTTAACAATGTGCTTATTAATTAAAGTTTCAAATGCCTTACCAAGAGAAGATGTGACAGCTATTGGTCTATAATCAGAGGGGTCAGAGGAACTTCCTTTCTTCGGAATTGGGGGATATTGGCTACTTTCCATGAATTTCGGAATAAAGAAGTACGTATTCATAGTCTGAATAATTTAGCTAGAAGAGAGGCAAGTTCATGGGAATACTTTTTCAAAACAATTGGCAGAATTCCATGTGGGCCTGGAGCTTTGTTGGTAGGTAAATTGTCTAGGATGGAGTTTACGTATCTTGTCTGTATTTTAAGTGGGGCAGTTTTGGGAGAGTCAAGTTCTAGTACTGGGACATTCTGGCTGGTATCGTCTATGGTAGAGTTTCTGGCAAATGTACTGGCAAAAATATCCGCTTTCCCACACGGGTCATTTGTAATGTTCCCATCTGAAGATTTTAGTGGGGGAATGGTAGATGACTTGTTAAAGTTATTATTGAAAGAATTAAGAGTTGACCAGAATATTCTATTGTCATTAGGGTTGTTACGTAGTTTTGATGCTTGCTTTTGAAGGAAGTTTGATTTAGATAGATTTATTACAGCTTTTGCATGATTTCTAGCAATTTTAAATTGAAAGGGTGGTTCAGATCTTTTTGATTTTAAGTAAGAGTTATATGCTAATGACTTTTGGGCTGTTGCTCTTGCGCAGTTGCCATCAAACCATTTTGGAGAGTTCGATCTTTTAGTGAACTGTTGACTTGGTATGAATAAATCCATACCAGCTAGTATTAAATTGCAAATGTGGGACTGGGTAGAATTGGGGTCACTAGAGAAGAAAGACTGCCATGGAATGTCAGCAAGATAATTTATAAATCCATCCCAGTTTGCCCTATCAAAGTGTCATCGGGTCACCCTGACAGGTTCTGAACGGAGAGGTGTGGGAGGGTTAACTAATGAGGCTTTGATGAGATTGTGGTCAGAGGATCCAAGTGGTGACAGTACCTTTAACTTGTATTGACCTGGATTATTTGTCAAGAATAAATCCAAGAGGTGGGCATTATGGTCAGGATTATCAGGTATTCTGGTTGGTTGCTTTACCAGCTGGGTGAAATTAAACGATTTTGCAAACAGCTCGCACTCTAGATCAGCATCGTCAGTCCTGGCAGAATGCAATAACCATTCATCATTATGTACGTTAAAATCACCCAAAATTGTAATTCCGGTGCTAAGGGCAAGGTTAAGGTTGCTCAAATGTGTGGAAATGGAATCAAATACACAGGGTTCCGAAGAAGCAGTGGGGGAGTGATAAACTACAAAAATATATTTGGTATTATTTTGGCAATTTAGTTTATACAATGAGTAATCAAAACTGGATGAAGTGAAGTTTAAAATAGAGTCAACTGCATACTGAGATTTGATATAATAACAGCTGCTGCTATTGTTACAGAAGTTTGTAAGGAGATGGCAACCAGGAAAACAAAATGAGGATATATCAGTAGAGGGTGAGATTTGTGGTTCTGTGAGGAAAAGGGCCAAAGGGGATATGGACTGAAGGATAAAATGAACTGTGTTTAAATTTGTGGAAAGGCCAAGGATGTTGGTGAAGAATAGGGCTGCACTTTCACTTCTTCGCTGACGATCATTACCGGAAATAGCAACAGTCGCTGCCGGCACAGTCGCTTGATGGCGACCGGGAGGACCCTGTGCCGCCAACCCTACCCTGCCGGTGGTGGCAATCCGAGGTACCTCCTGATTTGATAGTAACATTGCAGCAGCCATTACAAATGAGTGTGATTAGAAGGTGTGATATGTTATGTGCATGTAGTGTGGTGTAGACAGTTAAAGGTAGAGGTGTTAAGAGAGCATGCTGGCCTACTTACTGTCTGTGTAAGTGAATGCACTGAAAATGTTCAGCAAAGGGGGATGGTCAGGATCAAGTCCTGAGGGCTGGTGATACGGGAGCTCCAGCTCTCCCAATCACCAGCTTGCCATCCACCTCGGGAGTACTGCCCTGTTCGACTGGTGCTACAGTCTACTCCTCATATGCCAAAGTCAACCGTTTGACATTGATCTGGTGTTGGCAATAATGGGCTGCAAGCGTGCTACTGAGAGGCACCGAGTTGAAGGTTGCTGTTGAGAAGTTCACACACCTTGACTGCATCCCAGACATCAAGGCATCCGAAGGTTTGTTGTTCAGGTTCAAGGTTCGACATGGCCTTACCAACTGTAAGACCCATGGCAAAGCTTTGGACACTAGTGAGGAGGGAATGGAGGAATTTTGGCAGAAATTGTTTGGCTTGAATGAGAAGGAGGGCCTCACTCTTGGCCAAGTCTATAATGCTAACGAAAGTGGCCTCTTCTACCACTCAGTGCCCACCAACTCTGGTAGAGAAGGAGAAGTGTGTGCCTTTCCCCGAGTTGTCTAGACAACGGGTGTCTGTTTGTGCTGTGCTAATGCTAATGGGTCACACCGGCTGAAACCCAATATTGTTGGGCATGCAAAACAGCCCCATTTCCTTCGTGGGCTAATAGATGTCCTTCCTGTTGTATGGTATCATTCTGTGAAGGCCTGTTTTACCTGCAAGACCTTCACAGATTGGTTTCATGGGTACTTCTTCAAGGAGTCATCCATTATCAAACAGAGGAACATATAATCCCTCGTGACCACGTAAAGGCTCTTCTTCAGGACAATGTCCCCACACATCCCTCAGTGAAAGAATTGGTTGCAGATGGTGGTTGCATTAGGTGCATGTTTTTGCTACCTAATACCACTGATTTGATTGAACCAGCGGACCAAGGTGTGATCGTTGCCACAAAGAGGCTGTACCGACAGAGTTTCCTCAGTGAGGTGATGGTTGTTCTTGAGGATAAGGATTAGCAAGGTCAGGGGCTGGACACTTGAGGGCAGAGGACACTGGAGAACCTGCAGTGTTACAACCTTAAGCCTGCTGTGTATAATTGGGCGAGTGCATGGAAGGAAGTCTTCATGAAAACCTTTGAAAGTGGTTGCTCTCGTCTCCATCATGGACACGAGAGCAGACATGACATTCTGGTCTTGATGATTCCACACTCGTCTTCGTAATGCAGGCGAAGCTGTGGATGTCAATGATGTGCAGGAGTGGTTAGACCGCGATGGGAGTGGTCCCGGCTATCAGGTTATGTCCAACTTCGAGATCACCACTCCCGTTGCTGCTGCCCAGCAAGAAGAGTGGTGAGGATGATGCAGACTACCCAAAGAAATGCAGTACTACAGCCATCCCCCATCTGAGCACATTCTGGGAACATCTTGAACAGGTGCTTGAGTATTGCTTGGGTATGCTGAGCACCCGGAATGATACATAGAGATGATGACTTTTTGCCTTGTGGAGGATCTGCGTTCTGTGTGGGAGAGTGTCATCCGATGCCTGAATCATTGCTCCTATCACCAGTCCAAGATCTACTCTTTTTTCAGGCCTCTGACCCCCGCTCAGTCCACCTCTGCTCTGCTAACATCACAGTATCAAACCCCGCCTTCAACGAGGAAGCCTCAACCTAACACATCATCAGACATTGTGTCTCCCCTGGATGTGAATTTGCAGTTTTCTTCAGAATCACTTGAAGTAGGCAGTCCCACAGCTGCTCCCTTGGGCTGACTGCCGGAGATCTTCCATGACTCTGACTACTGTGCAGAGGACAGATTCGCCAACTGCAGTACAACACTCAGAGTCAAGGAGATAGTGGGTTATTCAGCACAACGCTCGGAAAGGAATTATGAGTGCTTGATTTTGTTCTAGATTATTGTTCTCTACCATGATCTTATTCTGTTTTACCATTATTTTATTCTATTTTAACATTATGTTTTGTGTGCCTACCGCACTTTTCTTGTGTAGATGGTTTTCTCATTTTTTTTTCATGTCACTGCAGGGTATGGCCCTGCAATGGCGATTGCTTGTCTGTAGCTGATAGGTCTGTTTTATCATGGTAATTGCTTGGCTGTGGTTTATAGGTCTGCTTCACCAGATAGAGTAATGTTTAACAACAGGAACAGGTGCTGAATGATGTACTGTACTGGCCTTTTGCTCTGGATTTCGAAGTTATATATGAATGGAGGCCAGGGGAGAAGTCCACTATCTGGACAGATCCACTACCCGGATATGCCTTTGGTTCTATTACGTTGGATACATGTGTGTGTGTGTGTGTGTGTGTGTGTGTGTGTGTGTGTGTGTGTGTGTGTGTGTGTGTTTATGCATTAATATGTAATATGTAATTATGTAACTGTATAGCTATACGCATCGGTAGATGCAATGTAGGTGCACATGCCTGGTTCAGGAAAAGTAATGCCATAAATCGAGACAGGAATGTCGGATCATCCGATGTATCACAAAACCCTGTTAGGTAGACAATACAAATACTTCATGAACATACAGTATAACCAACTTGAGCCAGTTATCTGAAGTCATCGAAAACTACCTATGGAAAGGTACCAGACATCGACACACCTATGCACTGGTCAATATATAATCGCAGGGAAAGCAGCTGTAGGGTCAGAAAGCCTGAGAGAACGATCGGAGATAGAAGTAGAAGAGGGTAGTCAGGAGGTTTGCCATCATTTTATGGTACTCTCTTTAATCACAGCTTGATATAACTGTGTGCAACAAAACTCAGTGACCCAAGAAGTGACTTTACCTCACTTCACTTACGATAATGAATACTCAGATAGGGAATGTGTGTGTGTGAGAGAGAGAGAGAGAGAGAGAGAGAGAGAGAGAGAGAGAGAGACCTACCTCTTAACCCGCTGTGTGCCAGCTATTTTTAGCCCTATGGGTCGCCTCCATGCCGGCCATTCTTCGACCTTTTTTAATTGGCTATAATGATAGATTTTGATGTGAAAACGACGAATTTCACCATTAAAATCCTCACCAAAGCTCGGAAATGGGTTTTATTGAGTCCTGCATATTGTATACAGGTATACTTACTCTCTCATGCTCACCACGTGGGTAAGTAAAAGCTGTTCTCTATGTAAGGTATACTCAGGTATTTATGCTAGGAAGATATAGCAATGTTCAGTACATTTTTCTGATTACTTATTACTTCATCATCTATCACAATTTGTGTGTCTTTCTCACTGTGAATGCATTATCTTACACTTACTTGAAGATAGGTACAACCTGACTTCATTATGTACAATCCTGCCACTTACAAGAAGGTATTTACAACTTGGCTTCATTATACAGGCCTTAAACCTACAAGATAATATTTACAACTTACATTTACGTGAAAATATTAACAAAATGCCTTCACTATGGACAGCACTGGGTGAGGCACATGGGCAGACTGAGACAGAGCGAGCGTGAGGGGGGAGGGAGCGAGTGACTGTATGGCCTTGATAGCCTGGGGGATGGTAGAGGAACAGTTACCATACATGCCTGCCAATTTTTACCTGCGAATCTTGAAAAATGCGGTCACAGTTAATTTTTTTTATTTCAAACCATTTTAAAACGGCACTGGCACTGGCCACGGCACTATGTCAAACCGTCTTAAAATGGCACTGGCACACGGTGGGTTAACTCAACACCTCACCATTTTGCTGGCAGCACCCCACGTTACACTCCACTTGTGATAGAGGGGCAGCCATTACTCTACGATACACCTACAATATCTCCCTCCAGTCATTTTAATCCTTCAGCTTCGTCTATTAACATTAGTGTGTCTATCAACATTTAATGAAGAGTGTGTTATCAGGCATGCTAGGAAATAGGATTTTTTTTTTTTTTTTAATCTGGACGACATCATAATTGCAACACACACAGTAAATGAACACTTACAGAAGTTAGACCAGCTTCTACACAAGTCAGCCAATGCTGGTTTAATAATAAGGCTGGCAAAATGTAAATTTTGCTTGAAAGAGCAATTTCTAGGAAACAGTCTGGATCCAGAAGGTATGCATACATCAGGCAATAAAATAAAAGCAATAAGAGATTTCCCTGAACCAACAGATGTGGATGAAGTAATGCAATTTCTAGGTCTAACCGGATATTATTGAACTTTTATACAAGGATTTTCTAATATAGCAGAGCCTTTATTCCGCTTACTGAAAAGACAGGTTGTATTTCATTTGGAACAGGAACAAAAGTTAGCATTTATCGATTAAAAAAAAAAAAACTTACATATGCACCTTGCTGGGCATATCCAAACTATAATATACCATTCATAATTTGCACAGATGCCTCCATCAAAGGCTTAGGTACTGTTTTGATGCAAGAAGATAACCGTGGAAAATACCACACAATTGCATTTGCCAGTAGACAAAGAAAAGGAGCAGAGAAAAATGATTGTACTACAGACTTAGAAGCCCTAGCAGTAATTTTTGCACTACCCAAAGGTTGCGATTTAATATATGGTTACGAAATTCACCTATATACCGATCATAAGCCTCTCCTGGGCATGTTCCAAGAAAAACTTCTCTATAGTAGAAGAGCACGATGTAAATGTACAATCCAGAATTACAATGTACAGTAAATATTCACTACATAGAAGGTAAGGTAAATTTAACAGCAGATGCCTTATTGCGGAATCCATCAACCAGTGTCACTACAATGTGTCTATGGGAATCACTGTCCAACAATGATGAAACAATCCTCACTCCAGGAGAAGTCGCACACGCACAAAGACAAGACCCAGTATGGTCCATAGTAAAATATCATCTTGAATCAGGAGATGATACGCAGTTACCCAAGCTACATGTATATACCACTTAAACGATTTGCATTAGTAAACAATACCTTAATTAGAGTAAATCCAGGAGAACCAAATCAGAGAAAAAATATTAGGCAGTTAGTTATTCCTAGTACAATGACACCTCATATTTTAAGGATAATGATAATCCACTTACAGTGGATTCTGGCAAAGATAGGACAGTAAGGCAGGCCCGGATGTCATGTTACTGGACATCGTTACGCAAAGACATACACGATCACATTGACAAATGCAAGTCATGTGCAAGACACAAAGGTTACACATTAACACATGCACCCATGGGGAGATATCCTGTATCTAACAAACCGTGGGACGTTGTCGTGGAATATTTACTCAAGCTACCATTAACTACCAATCACAACCAATATCTCTTTGTTGCTACTGATCATTTCTCACGTTATGTGAATCTGGTTCCAATTAAAGATAAAATAGCAGAAACAGTCGCACAGATAATCATTCATCATGTTATCTGTAGGTTCACCACACCAAAGGTGCTAATAAGTGATGATGGTGGTGAATTTAACTATGGAATTTGGCAGAAAAATATGGGAACACTACAATATAAAGAAGGTTAATGTCTTAGCCTACCATCCAGCTTCCAATGGATTGGTGGAGAGACAGAATTAAAAAGTATTGGATGTACTACGTCACATTCTCGATGAAAATTATGCAAACTGGGATGATTGGATCCCCAGAGTTGATGCATCAATTAATGGTGCACTTTACGATCAATGGGAGACACACTATATTTCATCATTTATGGGAAAGACAAACATCCTTCATACGAGATATTGGAAAACAAACAAATACCAGTATACAATTACGATGCTTATCTTAAACTTCGCTTATATGAATTCCAAGAAATACACACAAAATTTAAGAAACGATTAACGATTTCCGAGGAAGAAATGACGGAATCATTTAATAAGAAGGCAAAAGAATCAAAGGTCACCATAGGCGATACTGTTCGTGGCATCATTCACACTAGAGACAATAAAATGTCACCGAAGTTTGAAGGCCCATACAGGGTCATTAGGAGAACAGCCAAGAAGGCAGTGATTAAGTCACTATCGAGTGACGAAGAAAAATATTTTCATGTTGATCATTTAAAAATGGATCTCAAGAAAATTTGCTTGCAATTATAATGCATCGGATACGACCGAGTAGCCAAATACATATGAAGAAAATACGCCGGAAGAAATTAACACACATCGGAAAAAATCTGGTTGCATGCCAGACAAACGTAGGTGCAACCAATACAGCTCTAACCATAATAAAGCATTTACATAACTTAGGAACTTATTTAGACTCCATTTATTGGCAGCACGTTGAACAGGTCGAGAAAACTGTAGTGTTCATCACTATCATCACCCGTCTCACGACTTGCTAACAGTAGTGGATTAGCTGACCAATAAACTTATACTTTCGGCAGGTAAAGATGAAGCTAATTATTCAATGGATCCTC
Organism: Coenobita brevimanus; assembly: GCF_032717465.1. Lineage (NCBI taxonomy): Eukaryota > Metazoa > Arthropoda > Malacostraca > Decapoda > Coenobitidae > Coenobita > Coenobita brevimanus. Next base: position 13,250,118 of record NC_137005.1, read on the forward strand.
CTGTTTACGGTAGCAAGAAGATCTCACATACACCCTCAACATGTAGTCAGGCAGGGGTGCCTAAGTACACCGACTACCTCTACGGCCATTGTGCAGGACACAGTGAGGAACGAAATTAGTTTGAACGTACTGGACTACCTACCGTCCATGTTGCAGAAAATATCAGGACCACTTAGGACTTTAGAAGTAGCATTAGGACGCCCTTCCTCACATGATCATCCCATACAGGAAGTGGCTGAATTAATAAAATTAGCTGACTGGAAGTTAAAACAGGCTAAGAACATTATGCTCACCATGATCCAGGACATACAATTTGCGAATAACACAAGTAGAGAAAGAAATATCACAGTTACACGTAACTAACATGAGTTATTCGATCTAGGTGTAAGAATTCTAGGTAACCTTTTGGGTCTGACTACAAAAAATGATCTTGAGAAAATAAATAACAGCTTCAATAAAATTCCACAAATTCTCTCATATCAACATAAACTGGCTGATATCCAGAACACGTTAATGATGATGATTTTAAGGAACCTAAGAAAGACAGAGAATCAGCTCAAGGAATTGTGGAGAAAGTAAATGACTAGATGGAGATGATACACTCTTTGAATACCTCCCATTGATCATGGAACATTTGACATAATAATGCTACAATTAAACAATACTAGATCTCATTTTAAGAATGGAATTACTACAGATGTTACCGGAAGGATCACCATTATGTGACTCCCTGTTAACAATCTCCGTCAAATAATTAGTCAAGACATACATAAGCATGGTTTGAAGCCTTTGTTTGAGGAAGGAAATCTGATATATTATCCATACTTGGAAGCAACACTCACACCAACATCAGTAGTAGTTCATGTACCATTCATAACATGATTTTTTTCACAGTCCATCACATGTATCATTTTCTATCTAAAAAAGATGGCTCACTAGTCACCATCAACATAAAAATAGAAGTCCTCATGATCTTCAAGAAACAGGACATTGTCACATTCGCTAGTGAAACAACAACTGAACATAAATGTCGAACGTCATTGAATGCATTTCTCTTTTGTCCTGTGTAAATATTCACGTTTCAGCCAGCTGGAACGGTTCCTTGTGAAAAGGCTATCATAAAAAATCACGACAGCCCTCATCTTTGCAACTTTATATTTACTCTAGAATCTAGATAAACTCATCCATCATCAACGTACTGGACATTCACAGTTTTTCTTCTTCACTCAAAATACATCAGTTTTTGTGACTTGCCCAGACACCTCCAGCCCACACATCAGCATTTGGTATATATATATCATGATATTATTGTGCAGTTCTGACACCTACACTATCCACTTTACCCTATAAGAACCACTATGCCATTCTCAACCACACACATAAGTACTTCCAAACATTACGTAGGATGAACTTAAATAGGAGTACACACATTAAGCTGACTTCACAAAAGCTTGGAACCATGCAGCTGCTAAATCAAACAATACAACCCCGGGAAGGGCATTGTTCAACCCATAGCATGTTCACAGCCCAGTTCCAGTCATCTTTGTAATATTCTCCATCATATTTGCTATATTACTATTGGTCATGCATAGAATGGAAGCCAGGATTGCCAACCTGGAATCGATGTTTCACTGTTCTGTACAAGGGAGACGAACTGAGTAAACACTGTAAGTATTGAATATCTGTTTTATATAAAATAATAAAATATGGCTTACATATAGTATGGCCTTGCTTTAAATATACAGTACATGTATTCATTTTCTGTTAAGTAGTTGTCTCATATATATATATATATATATATATATATACAGAGAGAGAGAGACACACACACATACACACACACACACACACACACACACACACACACACACACACACACACACAGTGTCCATCTCACATATACTGTATAACTGCTTAATGTAGACTTGTCATTGTATTACTATTGTGTATATATATATATATATATATATATATATATATATATAGAGAGAGAGAGAGAGAGAGAGAGAGAGAGAGAGAAAGAGAGAGTGAGACAGAGATTGATATGTACAGTTATGTCATATGTTACAGTTGCCACAATTGTCACAATCATACCACTATAATGACTAATTATGATTACTGCAATTGTGTCACTTTTACAATATCATGTATTTCACTTAATTAACTGACAAGTTGACTGTAATGTGAAGATAATAGGCACTTATAGGTTGTGACACAATATGTAATGCCGTTGGTACCGAGCGATATGTAGGCGTTAATAAGTAAAATGTACTCATGTAACTTAATAGCTATATGCATCGATACATCTATATATAATATATATATATATATATATATATATATATATATATATATATATATATATATATATAATGCAGAAGCATATGTCCAGTTCAGGAAAATCGTGCCATAATTCTGTAAACCAGACAATACAAATATTTCGTGAACACGCTGTATAACCAACTTTAGCAAATCATCTGACGTCATGGAAAACTACCTATGGAAAGGTGCCAGACATATACACACCCCTGCACTGGTCGGTATATAACCCAAGGGGAAAGCAGCTGTAAGGACGGAGAGCCCAAGAAAACGATCGGAGATACAAGTAGGAGAGGGTAGTTAGGTTTGCTGTTACGTTCCGTTAATCTCTTTCATCTTATCTTCATATAACTGTGTACAGTAAAACTCCGTAACCCAAGAAGTAACTATAACTCACCTCACTTGCGATAAAAGAATACACAGAGAGGGAAAGTGAGATAGGGAAACACCTATCTGTTAACTCTACTTGACGCCTCACCATTTTCCTGGCAGCAGAACACTTTACACTCCACTGGTGATAGAATGGCAGGTATTACTCTACGATACACCTACAGTATCTCTCTCCGTCTAATTAAACCCCTCGCCTACAGCTATCGGCAATATAAATAAATAAATAAATATGCATATATATATATATATATATATATATATATATATATATATATATATATATATATATATATATATATATATATATATATATATAATAATAATAAAATTATGAAAAGAGGGAAGGCTCCGGGAGAAGATGGAATAGTAACAGATATACCGTTGGATGCAGGAGTAGAAGCACAAAATAGGCTTGCTCACTTATCTACCCAGTGTATAAAACAGAAGAAAATTCCCAAAACATGGTGTAATGCAATAGTTATTTTGCTCTACAAGAAGGATGACTCAAAAGAACTGAGTAACTATTGACCTATTAGCTTATTATCAGTCGTTTAAAACTCTTCACTAAAGTCCTTACGAACAGAATAACAACAATTTTGGAGGAAAACCAACCTCGTGAACAGGCAGGATTCCGAAGCGGGTAGTTGACCACTGATCATTTACACACAAAGCATCAGCTAACTGAGAAAACTACAGAATATAATAAACCACTGTGCTTAGGTTTTGTTGATTACGAAAAGGCTTTCGATTCAGTGGAGCACAGAGCAATAATAAATTCACTGCGAGAACAAGGAGTGAATAAGAACATTGTAAAACTGCTCGAAAACATATAACGAGGGAACTGCTACAGTTAAATAACATAACAACTCTGAAAAAATTTAGGTTGAGAAGGGCGTGCGTCAGGTGATACAATTTCACCAAAATTATTTACAGCATGCCTAGAAAGTATTTTCAGAAAGCTAGACTGGGAAAACAAAGGTGTGAACATAGATGGAGAAAAACTAAACCATTTAAGATTTGCAGATGACATTGTCCTAATCTCAGAAACAGCGGAGGCATTGCAAAAAATGTTAAATGACCTGAAAAGAGAAAGTCTGAAAGTAGAGTTAAAGATGAACCAGAGTAAAACTAATGTTTAATCCACAAACACCAAAGAGCGTCATCAGAATAAGCGATGAAATTCTTGAAGAAGTTGAGGAGTACAACTACTTGGGACAAATACTAAAATTAACGAAAGATCATGATAGGGAAACAAAAAGACGCATTATAATTGGATGGAAAGCTTTCGGTAAACATAGAGACATTATGAAAAGTAGCTTGCCAGTTTGTATGAAACGAAAAGTATATAACAAATGTATAATTCCAACTATGACGTATGGTTGTGAGACCTGGAAACTGACAAAAGCAATGGAAAATAAATCAATCCGTTCTCAGAAAGCAATGGAAAGGTCAATGTTGGGAATATCTTTAAGAGACAGGAAAATATCAACTTGGGTGAGAAAGTAGACTTAATTTTTTTTTTTTTGTTTTTTCATAATAATCATGGCGGCGCAACTGCCAGGGTCATATGCCGCCATATAACAAAGAAGTAAAAAGCAAAAACAAAAAACAGAGGATAAGCCACACAATCAAAAAGGAGAAATTCTAAATATCCTTAAGAAGTCCTGCCTCCTTCACAAAGGAGAGGGTTGCCCCTCCCAAGGCACAGGCATCCTCCCCAAGCACGGAGGAAAGATGATACACACCACCATCCGATTGGTGGTCAGAGAGGAACCGACGCCGCAAATCATCAAGACTAGGACACTCCACCAACAGGTGCCGAACAGTCAAGCGAACAAGACAGTCATCACAGAATGGAGGAGGAGCCCTCTCCATTAAAAAACCGTGAGAGAAACGGGTGTGGCCAATGCGGAGGCGGCACAAAGCAGTCTCCCATTGACGAGGGAAGCCCTGGTAACTGAATGAGCCCAACTTCTGGCAAATCGAGCTCAACTTATTGGCACCCACAGCATCCCAATGCTCCTGCCAACAGCACCAAACCCTGAAGGCAATAAAGGAGCGCATATCTGCAGCAGGCAGACGATACAGAGGGGACTGTGCAAGAGGGGGACGAGCTGCTGCCGCCTTGGCCAGCTGATCAGCTCGTTCATTCCCTGCCACTCCTACATGAGCTGGAACCCAACAGAAATCTACACGACGTCCACGACGCCCTAAAAGGAAAAGCCACTCTAAAATGGATAAAACCAAAGGATGAGAGGGATTAAAAGACTCCATTGCAGAAAGAGCACTTCATGAGTCACTAAAAACAGTAAAAGCAGTGTGGGGGAGAGTGAAGAGAATCTGAAGGGCAAATAAAATAGCAGTCAGCTCAGCCGTAAAAACAGAATCAGTCACAGGGAGGCTCCCACCTTGACAGAAAGTGGGAAACACCACACCAAAGCCCACAGCCGCATCAGACTTAGATCCATCAGTATAAACTGGTATGGAGTCACCATGAGAAGCGGCATGCTCTAAAAACAGTGAAAATAAAACCTGAGAAGGAAGGGAGGCCTTACTGGATGAGAAGAAACGACAAAATGTCACCCTGGGGAGAAGCCAGTAGCCCACCCTCGGGACACGGTGGGGAGTGATCGGCACAGAAGGAACAGAGAAGCTAGACATAACTGACTGCACCCTGAAACCAAAGGGCTTTGGAAAGTATGGCCAAGTGGCAAAAATAAGTGACCGAGAATCTTGAGAGACCTTGACAAAAGGCACAGAGTCTGGGAAGGTTTGGGTCAGGGTGGACTCCACGAACGCGGCAAAAATGCATGGCAACGGTCTTCTTGAAGGAAAATCGAAAACCTCGTTCATCAGCCCACCTAGAGACACGGTTGAGAGCCATCTGCATCCTCCTTTCTGCCACTGACATCCGTGAGGCAGTGACAGAGATTGATAAATCGTCAACATAGAGAAAGCCATGAACACCATCAGGGAGCACAGAAATAACACTGTTAATTGCCACTGCGAAAAGGGTAACACTTAGTATTCTCCCTTGTGGCACACCATCATCAAGGGGACGTGCCGTAGACAGCTCACTCCCGACTCGGACCCGAATAAAACGATTAGATAAAAACTCCCGGATAAAAGTGGGGAGTTGCCCACGGAGACCAAACTCAAAAGAAATTGTAATATACCATGACGCCAGGAAGTGTCGTACGCCTTCTCCAAATCAAAGAACACTGTGATATGATGCTGGTTAGCTGCAAAAGCCTGGCAGATGGAAGATTCTAAAGAAAGGAGAGCATCTGTGGTTGACCGCATCTTCCGAAACCCACACTGGACTGGAGACAAGTAACCACCCTTCTCTAAGTACCACATGAGCCGACTATTCACCATCTTTTCGAGGACCTTACAAAGGCAAGATGTCAGCGAGATAGGGCGATAATTAGTGGCCTGCAAGTGATCCTTACCCGGCTTAGGGATGGGGAGAACCACAGCAACACCCCATGAGGTCGGAAACCTACCAATGCACCAAATTCTCTTATACAGTGACAACAGAAAATGAAGGGCTGCATCAGGCAAGTGATGTAAGAAGGCATATGGGACATCATCCAAGCCTGGAGACGAGTTGCAACACTGCGACAATGCCGTCTGAAGTTCAGAAGCAGAAAAAGCAACATTATACGACTCCTCCGCAGTAGATGGAAAACTAATGCCCAAAGATTCCAGGTGCCGACGGGGATGAGGTGTCCTTCCTAGAGACATTAGCAAAATGAGCTGCAAATATCTCAGCAACAGACGACGAATGAGCCACCACCACACCTGCATGAGATAAAACAGGAGGAGAGGGAATGGGAAATTTCCCTGAAATCTTCCACACCCGTTTCCACACTTTTGTGAGAGGAGTCTGTGAAGAAATTGAAGAAGCAAATGATGCCCAAGACTTCCTCCTAGCCTCCTTCATAACCCGCCGGGCATGAGCTCAGGCCTTCCTATATGCCGCTAAGTAACCAGGGTCACCTCGGTGATGACGAAGTCAGGAGAAAGCAGCACGTTTAGCCCGAACAACAGAAGCACACTCATCAGTCCACCAGGGAACTGGATGGCAAGGAAAGTGTCCAGCTGTTCTCGGAATACTCTGCAGTGCCGCCGAGTGTAGTAAGTCTGTGAAATACTCAACAGCAGCATCAGTGCTGACAAAATCCTCCACACATCGGTTCGGGGAACACAGCTCCTCAAAAACCGGCCAGACCGCCCTATCCAAGCGCCAGCGGGGAAGATGACGCCGAGGCTCACTCTGTGTCGATCTTAATATAATAGGGAAGTGGTCACTGCCATGTAAGTCCGGTAACACAGCCCATGTAAAATTCAGGGCTACCCCTGCAGAGCACAGAGACAAATCAATAGCAGTAAAAATACCCGTTTGACTATGGAAGTAAGTAACTTCACCAGAATTTAAAATGTACAGATCCACATCCTCCACAATGGAGGCTAACATAGTACCTCTAGCATCAGCTGTGGAGCCACCCCACAGGGGATGATGACTGTTCATGTCGGCCAGCAAGAAACAGGGTGAGGGAAGTGCACGAATAGGATTTTCAAGATCAACCCTCTCAATAGTGGCACTAGGAGGGAGGTACAAAGAGTACACAGTATAACGACGGGGAAGGAAAATCTGGAGGGCAACAGCCTGCAGTGGAGTGTTAAGACTCACAGCAGTGAAAGGTATGTCACTGCATACTAGAATAGCCACACCCTCACCATGACCCTGTCCAGGAAGAGGATCTGAATAAAAAACCTGGTAACCAGGTGGACTGGGAGGCGCAGCATCACCAACCATTGTCTCTTGTAGGCAAACACACACAGGTGAATACTCAGGCAGAAGCCAGCGGAGTTCCTCCCAGTTGGCTCGTAAACCACGGCAGTTCCATTGAATAATATTAGCCGCTAAAACTATTGAAATAAAAAGGGGCAGGGGAGAGGGACAAACAGAAAACCACAAAAAAATACTAAAAATATTAAAATGGAGGAACTATATTCACAAAAGAAAGGGTCACTTAGTGGAAACCACTGAGCGACCCTGGGAGACAATCTTCTTGGGAATGAGGATACACCCACTGAGGGGCTTGTCACGGGCACCAGCATGGCTAGAACGAGGGCCTGGGGTCTGCGAAGTGTTGGAAGACTTCACAGACACCCGTCGCTGCCCAGCAGGAGAGGAAGTGCTACTCCGAACCCTGCCCGGGGCCCCCAGTGAACCAAGAGGTCGAGCAGGAGGGATTGGAGTCCTGGCCTCCAAACGTGGAGGGGGCAGGACAGGATCCTCCGAGGTAACCAGAAGAGGAACATCCGATACCCCGGAGGAAGAGGTGCCAGACTGACCTGACACCCCAGAAGCCCCCAAAGACCCAGAAGCAGGGTCCGAGGGCTGTTGCACAGATGGACTAACTACAGAGGATGTGGACTCCACGACCGACACCTTGCTTGGAGGATCTTCAAGACTCAAAGACTCTGAGGAACTACGATGACGTTTAGCGAATGAAGAATATGCACCATGACTACCAGGGGATACCATAGATGTAGAGGTCGAGTCTTGAACTTTAGCGGCAACCGTTTTAAGTGCGGGAGATTGTTGCACTGACTTGGAATCAACAGATGAAGGCATAGGAGCTGACACAACAGGAGGAACTCGGGTCTGCTGCTGGACAGGACGACGAGGACGGCTTTGACCAGACAAAACTGACGCATAAGACACTCCATTACGGAAAACAGATGACATGGCTCTACTCCTGGCCTCAGCAAAGGTTATTTTATCACGATTACGGATGAGGAGGATCTCCTTCTCCAAGCAAAATCGGGCACAGTCTTTAGATGAAGCAGGATGTGCCTTGCCACAGTGCAAACAACAAACAGGTCCAGGAGAGTCCTGTCCTGCATGAGTGGATGCTCCACAACTGACACACACCACTGGGAGGTCCTGTTGCAAACGACGACAGACTTGCCCAACATGCCCGTAAATCTGACAGTGGTAGCAGCGTCGTGGATTTGGTACAAAGGGTTTGACCCTAAGGGACAACCAAGCCACCTTGATGGATGAAGGGAGAACAGTACAGTCGAACGTCAGCAACAAGGATGGAGTTGGGGTAAGAACACCATCAACCTTCTTCTGAAACCTCTCCACTTTAACAACCCTGTGGACCTGGAGTTCTTCAAGCAGCTTCTCTTCACTGTAACGCAGTAAGTCTTTGGAGAAAACAACACCTTAACTATGAAAAAGGCATGAGGAACACAAGTGAACAGCGCATCCGGGTCCTTACACTGGGCAGCCAGCCGGGAACCCTCTTCAGGGGATGTAACCTCCACTAGGAGGCTACCATCCCCCTGAGGTGAAATCTTCGGCTCTCTCCCACAGATTGACATAAAGCGCCAATGAACAATAAAAATGTCCAAATTCCCAATGGGCTGACCATCTAAAGTACGAATGGTTAGTACCTTGCGAAATCAACCCTCTCAAAGACACCTGGCAGGACCTCACGGGCATGTCCACAAGATGTTGTCTGTTGCCAGCTCTTCTTCTTTGTAGTGGCCACTGACCGCAAACCACTGGAACCAGGCAGGTATGGTTCCAAGGTGGCAATATGGGCCTCACCAGCCAGAGGCACAGGTGGCGCACAGGAGGGAGACTGTGAAGGATGGTCAGGGACGGAACCAGGGTCGTCAGCTACAAGAATAGTGTTTGAAGCCATTTATAATAATAACCACCTTCATTCCCCCACCCCTCCACCCACCATGGAGCCCAACAAGGGGAGGCCATATGCCAGGGAAAACACCACTGGCGACCCCAGAGGTAGTGGGAAAGTATATGCAGGTAACCATCAAGGGACCCTGACAAGGGTGACTCCAGGACAATAGGAGCCACCAAGTCCCCCAGTGCCCGCTTGACCCTAAAGCCACTAGGTGACTAGCCTGGATGGCTAGCCAGTGACCAGCCGATTGACCTGGTCGGGCCCAACCAGGCCACCCGTCTAGCCAGAATAAGGGACCAAAGAGGTGTATTGGAAAGCAGACTTAAGTCAAAGATATTATAGAAGTTATAAAAAACAGAAATGGAGGTGGGCAGGCCATAGAGCAAGAATAAGAGATAACCGATGGAACAACAGGCTGACTGACTGGACACCAAGAGATTGTAAGCGTGGCAAAAAAGACCAGACAGGAGATGGAGAGATGAGATAGAGAAATTTTCTGGGAAAACATGGCTTAGTCAAGGAATTCGTGGAAAGGGTTGGGGGAGGCCTTTGTTCAGCAGTGGACAAGTAATGGCTGATAATTATAATTATATATATATATATATATATATATATATATATATATATATATATATATATATATATAGATATATAGATATAGATATAGATAGATAGATACATACATACATAGATACATAGATAGGCGGATAGATATAGATATAAATATGTACAGTATGCTTGGAACTCCTGAGCACCATTATCCCCCAGAGAGGGCGACTTTCGTGGCTCCCAATCATAGCCTACATAAAACGTGCATATTTTTATGTTCCTAGGTTAATAGCTGTTTTAAAAGCTAAGTTAAAATTATGGCCATGCATGACTGTTTTCCCTGGAACACCAGAGGCCGCCCTCTCCCATGACTCATGGTCCACGTAGGTGTCACACTGCCTATACCCGGGCCCGGATGAAGGTCTACTAATGTCTCTTATTGGATGTTCTTAAGTTAAAAAATAATGTGGCCGTGCAGAACGGCTTCGACTGATGCCTTCGATGATACCACCCTGCCAGAAGCCTGGCGCGGGTAGTGATCTGATATGATGTTGCTTTGTGGACACACACACCCCCATAAGATCTGTGGCCCATTCATCATAAAGGTACAATAAATCAGTGGCTGAGAGAAATAGTTAAGAAGAAACATTAACGCTGGTCACTCCCTGACAGTGCACCAAATAAAATCGGTTTCGCTAAAGGTGATGTGAAAGGGTCGTACAACCTTCCGCATACCCCTTGCCATATCTCACTGATCTCGCCTAGGAAATGACAGTGGGCAGTGTTGAATCTTTTACGAATCGATGTATCATTGTGCTTAATAACTAACATCTGTAATTAATCACACTCTTATATATGTCATACCAGTCTTAAATGCGTTAAGGCAGCAAGATCAGTAAACTAAAATGGAGAAAGGGAGGGGCAAAATAGCTTCCTTTCTGGATTTCTTGAGATTAAAACTGAGAGTAAAACTGCACTACCTGTGTCTACTCTCTTTGCCAAAGATCCAGTCTCTGTGTCCTTCCTGTTGATATCATGTTGAGACAAATGATCCCTGCTTGTTATTAGGCAAGGAAGTACTAAATCTATAGTATTTGAAAAAATGTTAGTTCCACATATAAGATGTTCTGGTAATATTTGAATATGAAATGGTGGGACACATACTGATAAAAACCAACAGCGTCACATGTGCAATTGTATCACACAATCTCGCATTATCGCATGAGTGCAAAAAGAAACTTATGAGTGTTTATAACAGGAAAGACATTAAATTTTCTCATGGTCACAACACATCAAGGTCCTAATCCAATTTAGTGAGGCATAGGAGTCTGGGATCTTTAAAGCTTTCACTAGTAACCATTCATTGGTCGTGAAAACTTAGTATTTTATTCCTACCAATGGCAGCGGATATTTTTTTTCAGTTGAGAGTGAATCGTAACAGCCTAGAAAGTAAGAGAAGCTTCATTCATCTAACTCGAACATCCCCACTCTCACCGAGTAATTGGGTGATCCGTATCATATGCCCACCTCCCTCTTCCCAAGAGAATTCTCTTATGTTGCAAGGACTATTCAGTTTGCATTATTGGTTAATTAGAAACGCATTGAAAATATCCGGGGATAACTCAGTGTGACTTATTTAGTTTATGCAACTCTGTCTGTCTGTCTGTCTGTACCTCCTCATAAGCCCAGCTCTCCCTTCTCAACTTTTGGCTACCTCGCATCTCATCTTCTCTCTCTTCTTGCTCTTCCCTTTCCCTTCTTCCCTTTCATTCCATTTTTCTTCTGTTTCCCTGCTACCCATTTCTTATTCTTTCTGGCCTTTTCTCCACTTCCTACTCCCTTCCTCCCCTTTCTTCCTTCTCAATTTCATCATTTGCTCTCTTTCCACCTTTCCCCCCTCACTCTTTCTCCCTCCCTCCTTCCCTCTTTCTTTTCTCTCTTTTACCCTTCTTCTTCGCTCTCTCCATTCTTCCTCCTTTCTCCCTCCTGCTTTCTCACTCTCTTCCCTCCCTTTCCCTTCCTCCTCTCTCTTTCAGTCCTCTGTCATCTCCTATCTCTCTCGCCGCCAGTTTCTACTACAATCAATCAATCAATCTCCTATCTCTCCTCACTTGATTTCTCCTTTCCAGCTTTTCCATTCTACGTACCTAAGCCTTTTCTTCCATACAGTCATCGCTCTCTTCCACTTCACCGTACCTCCGCCTCTCTCTTTCCCTCTTCCAAGCCCCTTTATTTCCTCCTCCCCATGCGGTCCTGCAGCCGGCATATTCCCAGGGCTTGTGTGAGTGTGCCTCTCTCCCTACGCTCCGCTCAGTCCACACTTGTGTGCCTACGTCTCCTCCCAACTTTCACACAAATTTTCTACCTTCTTATACCCAGGCTTGTTTCTCTTAGTCCTATTAACATCTTCATTTTCATCTCCCGACTTTCATTTCCGCCTTTCTCTCTCTCTCTCTCTCTCTCTCTCCCCTATCATTTACACACCCACTGCTGCTGGAAGCAGTAAATAGATAGGTAGATAGATAGATATGGATATACCAATACGTATAGATACTGATAAACATATGTTGATAGATTGTGACGATTTGTCTGTGGCGTTTGTATATATATATATATATATATATATATATCCCACGTTGAGTACACCGCTTCCCGTCCGATCAGCGAAGTTAAGCAACGTTGGGTCTGGTTAGTACTTGGATGGGTGACCGCCTGGGAACACCTGATGCTGTTGGCATCCCTACGTGTCAAGTGGGGTTGGTGGAGGATTAGTGCCCCTCCCTGTAAAACAATTAACTGTAAGCCCTTGGCCACCCCGTTTGGGATACATGGCGTCTGGCAATGAATGAAATATATATATATATATAATGTGTGTGTGTGATAGCGAAATAGCTGAAACAGTTTGAACTGGACCAAACTTAATGAAACGGTTAAGGCTCTTCCCCATAATATTTTAATTGTTTTTGAGAACTTCAGGTAAAAAATCATGGCCGCATCACAAGGCTGTTTGAAGCAGTTCTGATTCACTTTTGAGCAGACTTGAAGGCAGGGCTGAGAGTAAGGTAAGAATGAAACCTGTCGATTACGAGAATGATCAGTCAAGATCAATGTTATAGGAAAGGTCAAATTTCGCCCCGTGTGTGTTTGTGCGTGATGAAATTAAGTAAGAGTTTTGATCCGATCTGAGCCAAACTTAGAAGAAAAGCTGAAATTTCGATGATGGTTTAACATATTCTTCTTGAGAACCAGAGGTCAAAAATCTAAGTTACATTGTAAGGTCGGGTTAGGTAGTTCCGATTTAAGCAAACTTTGTGCAAGTGTTCAGGGTGAGGCAAGAATGAAGGAATTCGATTTTGAGAAGCACCACTCAAAAGGTCAAGGTTACATGCCTAGGCTAACCTCGACAGTTGTGTTCCGATTTAAACAGAACTTGGTGAAACGGTTGAGGATACAACAAAGATGGACTGTTTTCATTTTAAGAATAATTAGTCAAAGGTAAATACGACAGGGCAAGGTCAAATTTCTACCAGTGTGTGTGTTCCTTCGTGAATAAAATAACCAAAGTACTTTTTATCTGACTTGGAAAAACTTGGTGGATGGATTTAGAGTCAATGAGGGGATGACTTTTTTTTCTTCTTTTTTTAAGAACAGTGGGTCAAAGTTAATGGCCACATTCTAAGAACAACGCAGACATTTCTTAGCACGTTTCGAGAGACTTTATAGTGCACATAAGGAAAACAAAGATACAGTAATTCAGTCTTGAGAGGAATCTGTCGAGAGTCAAAGTAACCGGTTACGCTGTTGTTTAGATTTAAAATGAACTTGACTGGAGGTCTGAGGGTTGGCTCCTGATGAACAGAATAGATTTTGGGAATAATATATCAAAAGTCAATGTCACGGAGCAAGGAAAACTCAAACAGTTCTCTTACAGTTTAAACCGAACTTGGTATAAAGCCTAAGGATGACAAAGGAATGAAGTAATTGTATTTTGAGAACAGTCGCAAAAGTCAAGGTCATGAGATGTCAAATGCTCGGCTCATACTCGTAGACCATTTAGAAGGTGTGGGTGTTACACATCTCTCGGTGGATTTTCTTGTTCATTCTTTTAATCTCTCTCTCTCTCTCTCTCTCTCTCTCTCTCTCTCTCTCTCTCACACACACACACACACACACACTAGTACTCCTCCCCCCTTTGCACAAACAGCCTTCCTAATCTCTCATTTCTCACAACGGGGTGCGGCTTGAGCTTTCCCAGGATTAGTGATGACGGTGCGCCAGTTGTTGCGTTCTTCTAAGGGTGGTAATCTAAAAGTATTTAATTAGTTTGTAAGACCTCTATATTGTTTTTTTTTATTTTTTTTTATTTATTTATTTATTTTTTGTTTTTGTAATTTACTCTTCAGTATCCTATTCTATGATCATGAGAAAGGTTGTATCGATTTCAAAGGAATACAAATTTAATACCGAACAAGAGAATGCTATGGTATAATGTGGAAATTAAATCGGTAAAGATGATGTATTACTATATACCCAGCGTCATCTAGTATGCGTGCCTACGTCCTGTAATATCCCATCCTCCCATTCCGTGCTTTTCCCATATCTCTTTCTCTTATCCGATTCTCCTCTTCATATTCCATTCATTTCAACATCAGCATCCGCTTCATTCTCCAGTGTACCTCATCCTCTTCCTTATTTGTCACAGTTCCTTTTTTTCTCACTTGTTTCTGTCGTTCATCACTCAATGATTATTCAGTCTCTCTTCCCTTCCCACGCTTCTGTACCATACCTTTAACTTCTTCATCATCTCTTTTCTGTGTAACACCCTTGTCTTCCTTTCCCTTTTTTTATCTTCACTTCCTACCTTTTTGGTATATTACTTTGTCATTATTTTTCTTTTCCTTTTGCATTTGCAACCTTAATTTCTTCCCCAGTCACTCCTTCTTCCTTATCTCTTACCTTTGCCCCTTTTCCATTAACGCTGTTTCTCACTTTTCAGTCTTCTCTACTCCACACATTCCAAATACATTTTTTTTTTCTCTCAGTTTTTGTTAGTCTGCACCTTTCTCAGCTCCCAATTTTCTCATCTCTCTCTCTCTCTCTCTCTCTCTCCCTCTCTCGTGAATCAGTTCGCTACGGTGACGACGAGCGAAGCGATGTATACATGACCTTCAGTTATATAATGAGTGGTCCAAAACGACACGGTCCGTCCGCCATGGTTTTCAGAGACTAATAACTTTTCTACCATGTGAGACAGAAGATATTTTTTCAGTAGGTAGTAGATACATTCGATATATTTTGTTTTTCGCTATGTATTTACTCATGAGACCAAAGAAACCCCCTGGAATCCCTGGGAGTTTCTTTGGGCTTTAATTGCCATACCCCACCATGAAACAGACAAAAAAAAAGTTTCCTGTTGTAACACTATGTTTTCTTGCATGAATTCGAATAATTAAGTATGGGATATTACGCTCATAACTTTACATGAAAATTCTTCCTGTCTTTAGGGGAAGAAATCAGGCAGGGAAATCGCTCCATTTCTGGGTTTTATCATCATTCGATCAGTAGCCAAGTATTTACCGATCCAGTTCGTTGACATGGCAAGTCGGGAGCAGAGAACTGAACATTGCGCATGTGACAAATGCTAGAGCACCTCGCCATATGCACATCCAGAAAGAAAACGTGAGAGAGAGAAAACATGAGAAAGTTACCGTAATATTTTAGCTCACTTACTGTATTCTTCTGTTATTGTTCAACTACCTCACCAGAAATATTGAAAGTTTACACCAAGATGAACTTACAATGATAGGCCTATGTACAAACGCTCGCACGCTAGTTACGCGCTCACAAAGCGCAGTTCACTAGTTTTATATCTTGTATAGCCAGATGATTGTATTCATTTTTGGACACTCATTGTGAAGGGATTAGAAACAATCTCCAATAACACCCCAAATATTCTTCATTAAATTTTGTGACATAAATATCTTGCCATTTAAATATGGTATCCTGAACACTTTCCTGGAAAGGAAACGTAGTTTGCATTTTTCACTGCTCATTCTCTTGGTCCGACTGAGTGTTACTACCCTTTACCTCCTAAAGTGGCCATATGGTTACCAAAACAAGTACCATGTTCTTTCCTGTCTGGTCACCAAGGAACTAATCGAAACATGTGATAACAGGTTTGAACTTGTGTGTTACACATCCCTCTGTCAAGCCATGTCGAGAAATCAGTTCTTGAGCTGCGCTCACCGAGGACAGACGTCCCTTTCTTAGAGTGAACCACTTCTTCTGAGCATCAAAATGGATGGTAAAAATAGGTAAGCCTTGAAATTCTAGAGTGTCTGTTATAATGATGAGCTATTGCTACCATAATCTGGACCTACAGTGGTATGTTTTAGTGTGAAATTATCAAATCGAAATTCGGTGTGAGAATACCATATAAGCAAGTTTGTTTTTTAGGTAACCATATGGTTACCTTAGGAGAATATGATTACATTTTTTAATAATTATGTTCCTATATGCTCTGTCAAAAATATCAGTATTGCCATATGTTTCCACATATTCCAGAAAGAAGAACTTAACCCTCAACGAAGCCTTAGATCTGCTAGACGAGTTGGGTAGATGTGAAGATATATACATCGAGCCCCCGGACGTCAACATCTTGAGTGATGAAGATTCTGGTGCTGAAGATGGAGGAGATATCTTTTACCCTGAAAATCTATCTGGCAATCAGTTACTAGCCTCTGCTGAGTTTCAAGCATCTCACAGTGATGATGGTGATGATCAACATCTACAAGAAGCAAGTGTGGAACATAAATATAATGAAAGTGATGAACAACAACATAAAGCAAAGAAACTTAAAGTGACACAAACGTCAGAAAAAGTGAACTGGAGCAGAAATGAGAGAAAACCAGCCCATGCACCTTTTTTTCCTGACATGAGTTGCAGTTAATATAGAGATTTCAGTATGGTTGAACTGTTCGAGCTATTCTTTGATGAGGAAATACTTGCAGAAACAAAGGACCAAACGACAAAATATTGTTTGAAGAAAACCTGGCCTGATATTAGTGTATCCATAAATGAACTGCGAGTTTTTTTTTTGCTATTTTAATTGTGTCTGGTTACAATTCATTGCCCAGTAAGGCTATGTACTGGTCTCATGATTATGATTGAATGATTGATTGAAAAAAATAATTACAATCTGGCGGCGCAACTGCCAGGGTCATATGCCGCCGGATGACAAAGTAGAAGACACAGCAAAAAAAAAGTGCCTATTCAAAATGAAGTTAATATCTGTTAGTAGGAATAAAACACTAAAAATAATAAAAGAATAGTTTATAAAATAACAATTACTTATAAAAGTGGAAGGAGGCCCGCCTCCTGAAGAAAACTAAAAACGTCAGTAAAATCGTTAGAGGCCTCACCAAGCATCGAGGACAAACAGTAGGCACCATCTGCTCCCCCATGCCTATGAAGGAACCTCTGACGCAGGCTCCCCAGACTCGGACACTCGACCAACAAGTGACGGACAGTAAGGGGAACAAGGCAGTCATCAGAGTACGGTTGAGTTTCACCACACATGAGGAACCCATGTGTAAGCCGAGTATGCCCAATGCGAAGCCTAGTAAGAGCCACCTCCAGTCGCCGAGACATAGAGGGAAGAACCCTTGGCACAACCACTCTCTGAAAGGTTTCTTTTAGTTTATTGTGAGAAACACCATCCCAGTGTCTCTGCCAACACGTACGAATTGCATACCGCAAGTAAGGTGTTACATCAGAAACAGGAAGTGGGTAGTCAGCTGGGGGCTGTTGAGAAGATGCAGCTTTAGCTAAAGTATCTGCGTTATGAGGAACATACTGAGGTGGTTTGGCCATGTGGAGAGGATGGAGGGTGAAAGACTGACGAAGAGAGTGTATGTGAGTGAGGTGGAGGGGGAAAGAGGGAGGGGGGAGGCCGAGGATGAGATGGAGGGATGGGGTGGAGAGGTATATGAGAGAGGGGTATGTGAGTTGGGAGCAGGGGAGTGAAATGGCGGGGGACAGGGCGACTTGGAGGCGATTTGTTTGTGGCCACCCCAAACGGGACTGGGGCGTCTGGCAATAGATAGAGATAGATAGAGATCTGCCCTCTCATTGCCCACCACACCAACATGTGCAGGAACCCAACAAAAGTCCACACGGCGGCCACGACGGCCAAGAAGAAAACGCCACTCTAAAACTGATAAAACCAATGGATGGGATGCATTAAAAGACTCCAGTGCAGACAAAGCACTACGCGAGTCACTAAAAATCATAAAAACGGATTGGGGGAGAGTAAAAATGATTTTAAGGGCATATAAAATTGCGATCAGTTCTGCTGTATACACTGAAGTAATGCCAGGAAGGCTACTGCCCCTACTAAAGGAAGGGAAGACAACACCAAATCCTACTCCAGTATCAGTCTTAGACCCGTCAGTATAGACGGGGACAGAACCCTCATGAATGGAGGCATGTTCTAAAAAGAGAGAGAGGGACACCTGAGAGGGAAGTGAGCCCTTTTTTTCAACAACGGACCTACAGAATGTCACGCGAGGGAGTAGCCAAGAACCCACCCTTAGGATCCGATGTGGACAAATTGCCAGTCTCGGGAGAGAGAGGGCTAGCATAACAGACCGGACCCTGTAACCAAATGGCTTTGGGAAATTAGGACGGGTCTCAAAAACAGAAGATCGGGAATCCTGTGAGACAGTGGCACAAGAAATTGAGTCTGGAATGCGGTGAAGACGATACCAACACCTCATCATTAGCAACTGGCGTCGCAAGTCCAAGGGGAGTACACCAGCATCTACCAACAAATTTGGAATTGGGGATGATCTGAATGCCCCGGTTGCCAGACGTACACCAGCATGATGCACAGAATTTAACAACCGGAGGCGGGCATCTGTTGCAGAGGAGTAGACCTCACATCCATATTCAAGTTTAGGAAGAATAAGAGACCTATGCAAGAGGAGGAGGGTCTGACGGTCAGCACCCCAAGAGGTATGAGCTAAAACCCTCAAAAGATTCAAAGCTTTAAGACAAGCCACCTTAACAGAACGAATATGAGGAACCCAGGTTAATCTTCTATCAAACAGAAGACCTAGAAACCGCGTCTCTTCCACACAGGATATTCTTCTACCACAGAGATACAAGTCAGGGTCTGGGTGGACTCCTCGAAGACGACAAAAATTTATAGCCACTGTCTTTGCTGAAGAAAAATGGAAACCGTGTGTTTCTGCCCAGTCAGAAATTCTATTGAGAGCCAGCTGCAACTTCCTCTCTATCAGAGACATTCTAGACGCAGTGAAGGAAATCGAGAGGTCATCGACATACAGTGATCCTCGTACACCATCAGGAAGTACACTGATGATGCTGTTAATGGCTACAGCGAACAGAGTAACACTAAGGATACTCCCCTGTGGTACTCCATCTTCTAGTGCTTGGGGATTAGAAAGCACTCCTCCCACTCGCACCCTTAAAATTCGGTTAGATAAAAACTGTTGAATAAAAACAGGTAAGCGCCCACGAAGACCAAACTAATGAAGAGAGAGTAAAATACCATGACGCCATGCAGTGTCATATGCCTTTTCCAGATCAAAGAAGACCGTGACCTGGTGTTGGTTAGTGGAGAAAGCCTCACAGACAGAAGATTCCAAAGACAGTAATGCATCAGAGGTAGATCGCATTCTTTGAAAACCATACTGGGCAGGGGATAAGAAGTCACCTCTCTCTAAAAACCACACAAGCCTAACATTGACCATCTTTTCCAAAACTTTACATATACAAGACGTCAAAGAAATAGGCCGATAATTCGTCGCCTCTAGGTGGTCCTTATCTGGTTTGGGGATGGGGATAACTACAGCAACACCCCAACAAGCCGGAAACTCCCCAGAACACCAGATCTTATTAAACAGTGAAAGCAAAAACAACAGGGACTCATCAGACAGGTGGCGTAAAAAGGCATAAGGAATATTATCAAAACCAGGAGAGGAATCAAGGCACTGCGACAGAGCCGACTGGAGTTCAAAAATTGAAAATGGAACATTGTAAGGCTCTCCCCCAGCAGAGACAAAACTGAGACCACGAGATTCTAGGCGCCGACGGTGGCAAGCCGAAGGTGTATCTGCATCCTTCTTTGACACACTGGCAAAATGATTAGCAAGCAACTCTGCAACAGCAAATGGATCAGCCACAGTTCCACCTGGTGCAGATAAAACAGGAGGGGATGGAACAGTAAATTTACCTGAAGTTTCTTTACCCGGTTCCACACCTGGGTGATGTAAGTCCTCGAATTGATGGAGGAAACATAACCCTTCCAGGATGAACGCCTGGCCTCCTTTAAAACCCGCCTCATATGAGCTCATGCCCTCTGATACGCCACCAAATACTGAGGATCCCCACGGTGATGACGAAGTCGTGAGAAGGCGACTCGTTTGGCTCTCACTGCGGAACCGCAAGCCGAGTTCCACCAAGGAACAGGACGTTTAGGAAACTGACCCTTTGTTTTTGGAATAGATAATAGGGGTGCTGAGTGCAGCATGGTATTGAAATATGACACAGCCTCCGTAAGACAGCCAAACTCATTGACAGAAAGGGAAATGGAACTTAATTCCCTGAAATATGGCCAGTCAGCCTTATCCAGAAGCCAGCGAGGAAGACGTGGCTGAGGTCCACCTGCACTAGCAGTTAAGAGTAACGGAAAATGGTCGCTGCCATACAGGTCTGGCAACACATCCCAGTTAAAATCTAAAAGAGCATCAGCTGAACATAAGGACAAATCAATGGCTGTAAAAGTTCCTGTCTGGCTATGGAAATAAGTCATTATATTGGAGTTTAAAACACCTAACTCCTCATCTTCCACTAAAGAGGCCAGCATAACACCCCGAGGGTTGGCCTCACTGTTTCCCCATAGTGGATGGTGACCATTCATATCGCCTAGTAACAGAAAGGGAGAAGGAAGGCCATGAATAAGGCGTTCCAGATCCGCCCTTTCAACAGTTGCACTAGGAGGTAGATAAAGACTGCAAACTGTATACTGCCGACATAAAAACATCCAGACAGCAACTGCCTGCAAGGGACTGGAAATTTCCAGATGACTATATGGAATATCCTGGCGAAGGAAGATAGCAGCACCTCCATGACGACCTTGGCCCAGCACAGGATCAGAATAAAAAGCATTGTAGCCAGAAGGACCAGCAGGAACAGTATCACCAACCATGGTCTCCTGGATACACATGCATTGCGGAGTAAATTGAGAAACTAGATGACACAGTTCCTCATAGTTAGCACGTAAACCCCGACAATTCCACTGGATGATAGAACCCATAGTGAGGGGGAAAATGATTAAGTGCGGGACTGTACACCTCCTGACATCCGAGTGGGTTTGGAATGATGCTTAGGAAGGCCCTTGGTAAGAGACTGTCCAGCACCAGGAACCCGTGTTTTATGTCGAACATCCGTGGGCAAACGTGAGGACGTGGAAGAGGAAAGTTTTAGAACACTCTTCCTTTGAGGTGGAATAACATTCGGTTTAGATAGAGGCTCGGAGGCCGCCTTGGGTAATGTGGGACGGCCAGTGCTACCATTAGAAGTTCCAGAAGTGGAAACAGAGTCAACAGGATTAGAACCCTGCAAGGTTGATATTATACTTTTCAGAACGGACGCATCAGCGGTCTCTCCAACACCATCCCCAGGTGGAGACCTGACTACAGGTGAACCACCAGCAGCAGCTTCTATTTGGCTAGACCTCTAAGCCTCTGAGGCAGAGGGAACAGTAGAGAGGTTGATACAAGGTTCGACAACAGAAACCTTAGGTGGCCGGCTTTCAGGCTCTGAGGACTCTGACGAATTACGATGATGTTTGCCAGATACAGAAGGAGCCTCGTTCATACTGGACAATGGAGGATGAGTCTCGTCAGCGTGTACATCTGCCACCACCACAGAAGTGCGTGAACCATCAGCCACCGAAGTGGAGGCAGAGACAGTTGGAGCAGTGGGTGGATGAGCATCAGTCACACACGTATCAGTAATTCCAGGGTTAACAACATCCGTCAAATCAGTAGTTGGGGAAGTGGTCACTGTAAAGGGTCGTGGCAACTTCTGGGACACAGAACGACGTACAGGTGCCCCAGAAAGGACAGAAGCATAAGTAAATCCAGGCTGAAAGAAGAGAGTCTGGGCCCTCCTCTTTGCTTCTGGAAAGGGAACCTTCTCATGTGCGCGAATGCTCAAAACTTCCTTTTCAAGGCAGTACCGAGGACAGTTTTTGGAAGATACAGCATGAGGACCCCCACAGTGATAGCATTTAACCTGCCCCGTCCCGGCAACTTTTCGACCACTGGTACCCCCCAATCCCGGGCAATTTTCGACCTTTTTTTTTTTTTTGCTTAAACTTTCGCTTTTGGTCAGAAACAATGGCCGGTGGCAAAGAAAGTGGTCCCTGGGGTCCCTAATTAGCTTAACCAGGTATGCGATGGTCCCAGCTGGCCCCGTGTTCTCCCTATGCGGTGTGAGCATCAAACGTTTTCTATGGTATTATAAGTTTGGGAAACCAATGAAAGTAAGTAGAAATGAATTTATTACAAACATAAAAACATGTGATAAAAGAGTATATTGGATTTTATACAAAAATAGAGCGGAAATAACCATTGTACCATCGTGAGAAACGAGCAAAATCGGCCAACTTGGTTCCCATGAATCACTAACATTCTAAAATCATGATACATATAATTTCTTTTACTTACATAATACTTCTACAATAACATTACACCATTTTACATTATATTGAACTGTTTTTACGTATTCACAGGCCTTTTGATAACATTTAGCGTAATGCTAGCGCTAATTTACGTAGTGAGTGAACTCGCTGTGACTGATGTTTCAACTCGTATTGTGCTTTTTCTTCTAACATAATACCTTTCTAATATTATTATACACTTTTCAACTTTATAGAACTGTTTTGAGATTATTTCAGGCCTTACGTAAATATATAGCGTAATAATAGCGCATAATAACACACACGGTGAAGTCGCTATGACAACTAATTCAACTTACAACCTATTTTTGTACTTATATAATAATTCTCCACTAACATTGCACATGTTTACACTTGATATAATTGATATTACATCATTTCTAAACGTAAGATGGAACTTAGCGTCATATTTGCGCGTACTTACACAGGGAGTGTTATCGCGATATCATTTGTTTCATCTTACACAAGTAATCAACTTATAAAATTCCTTACTACTAACATTACAACATATTCCACTGTATATAATTCCTATCACATACTTACTGACCAGAATGTGGGTGTACTCATGACATCAATTATGACAACTTACAGTAATGTTCAACTTATACGTTTTATTCATGCTAACATTACACCCGTTTCCACTTTATTTCCTTGCTATCACATATTTACTGACCAGATTTACACAGTGGGTGTAGTTTTGATAACAATTCTTTCCACTTACACTAATTCTCATCTTATACATTACTTTTCTGAAAAAATAACACCCGTTTCAACTTTATATTTGACTTAGCACCTACTGACTGGCCTTACCATTATCATGAGCGTCATTTTGCCTTCCCACACAGTTTCAGAAGTGTACGAGATTATGGTATTCCTTGAAACAAGGCTGAAGGCACAACGCAACATTGCACTCGACACACTCGTATCTTGTGTCTTTTCTCTGCGTTGATGGTCTGACTGTCGAGTGCTTACATACATGGCAGCGACGCTGGGGTTTACGACGGTTTGGTTCGGAAGGGATTGCGCTGGGGTAGTGGCGGGCTGCAAGACGTAGGGGAGTCTGAGCAGCACGGGGGGCGCGGGGGCAGTGTGGGGGTCTTTCCTGGGCATGCTTGGCGATTATTTCACGTGCCAGCTCCCTCACAAACCCCTCAAAGGTCTCGGATACTCCGGTGGTCATTGCGTGCAGGTAGTGGGCTTTCAGGACCGTGATGTCAAGCAAGTGGAAAAACAGTTTCTTGTACCACTTCATCGTTGTCCTGGCACAGTCAACACTTGAAATCATCGAGTCTGACTGATCAACTTGCCTCATGTTCAGATTATAGGCAAGTACAGACTCTGGTTTCCATACGTTGCGCCTCCTCTCGCTACGGTGATCCACGGAGTCTGTGCGGTGCATGAGGGGGCTGTGAACAGTTGATAGGAGACAAACTTCCCTGTTGTGGTTCCACAGGGTTGCAAGGATGTTATTGGCCTGGAAGAAAACCACCTCATTCTTGTCAAGTTTCCTCCCTATCTTGACCATATGGCAACGGTTTCTCTTGACTGTACCACAGACTCCGGTGTCGTGTTGGTGGAGGAACCTAGCGAGAAGAGGGCTAGTGTACCAGTTGTCCAGATACAAAACATGACCACGATGAAGGTACTCTTCTATCATTGTCTTCACCACGGCCCCAGAGAGTCCTATACTCCGATCTTCTATTATATCTGTCTGTGCGCCCGTGTACAAGACTATGTCTTGCACATAACCAGTCTTACAGTCACACATAACAAAGATCTTGAACCCGAAACGGTGTCTCTTGCTGGGTATATACTGCCTAAAGGAAATATTGCCTCTCCACAACACAAGACTCTCGTCTATGACGAGGTCTCTGTAGGGATAAAATGAGGAGCGGAACATTTCCCGTAAATGATCAAATACCAGCCTAATTCTCCTCATTTTATCGGTGTTATTTGCATTGGCTGGATCATCTGCATCAAAAAAGTGGAGGCGGCCGAGAATAAACTGAAATCTATTACGACCCATCACCTTTCCAAAGAAAGGTGTTAGGATGATTTGATCCGTTGTCCAATAGGCAGGAATTTGATTTTTCTTCACCACACCCATCAAGATTACCAGGGCCAAAAATAGGAATATCTCTGATATAGTCACGGGAAAGTCATACTGTTCTGCATGCTTGCTTGTGGTTCCTAGGCGTTCACTTTCAAGGCGCTGGGATTGTGAAAATATATTCGTCTGTTCTACTATGCGCCCAACAAACGCCTCATCAAAAAACAAGTTGAAAAAATCTAAACGTGACGACCCAGCATTTACACCTGGAGCCGTGCAACCTGACCGCCACTCCTCAGTGAACTGGTGAATGATGGGAGTAAAATTACTCCCATCCTCCCAGTTCCACGTGACACCACCGTCTCCAGCCACGTCACCATCGTCCCCTTCGCCAGGGTGGGGAGGTGAGGGTGGTGGGGGAGGTTGGGGAGGTGGAGAGCTGCGCCTCTCATCACTCGCACTTCTCTTCCCTCTCCCTTTTCCTTTGCCCTTTTCCTTCCCTTTCTTTCCTTTCCCCACATCCTGGGGCTGTGGGGAGGAAGTTTGGGCATATTCAGGGGCGAAAGAAGTGCTGGGGAGTGACTCAACCTCCTCTCCCCTAGGCCTACGAGCACCACGTGCTCGTGCTGCCTCCCTCACACCACTGGCCCTTTCACCCCGCACTACCACCACACCACTCTCACTGTCACCCCGCGCTGCCGCCACAACACTTTCCCTTTCTCCCAGCAATCCCACCACACCACTTGCTACTTCCCCAGACAAAGTACTTGAACCATACCTTTGGTGTCGTCTCGCCCCACCTTCTGATCCATGTGGTGATATTTTTTCCTTTCCCAACCACTCGGCGATATCACGTCCTAGCCCTCCGTCATCCTCATCGTCCTCATCCTGATCAGAATCGTGATGGAGAGATAGCTGTGCACGTGGTTGGGGAGCAGCCTGGCCTTCCCTTGCCTTACGGTATGTCACATACCGCGTTTTTCGGGGCGAAGGGACCTCCTCATCACTGCTACTTATTTCTTCCTCTGGCTGGACATAATCGCGATCCACCACATCATCATCGAGTGGAGAATCACTGTCTCCAGTGAAGGCTTCCAGGACGGATGCAATTTGCTCATCTGAGAGACCTTTCCGCGCCATGTCTGACCTGGGTCACTGCTGGCAGGTGAGTGACCGAGACAAGGGCGAGCGCGGGTCATGCGGGGTCTAAGACGCTGCCCGCCTGGCGGCAGGTAGGGGAGGCTTGGGTACCCGGGCGAAACGAAAATCTCCCGCGAATTTTGAAAATTGTGGAAATTATGAACCTTGCAATTGCAGGACGTTGAAGTACGTCCTCGGGACTGGCTGTGACAAAACGTGAGGACGTGGAAGTACGTCCTCGGGACGGCTCGGGTTAAGGGGTCCTGGACAATCACTCGTATGACTCATTTTGCCACAGGAGACACAAACACCAGGAAGGCCAGCCAGTGCATGTTGGCAAAATTTGCTAACATGTTATACCCCTGACAGTGGAAACACCACTTTGGGTTTGGAACATAAGGCTTCACAGGCAGAGAGAGCCAAGCAAGTTTCACTGAGGCAGGCAACGTTAAATGGTCAAAGGTCAGAAACAGCGTCGGAGTTGGGGTCAGAATACCATCGATATTCTTCTGTACCCAGTCAACTTTTACAACACCATAAGCGTGTAGTTCCTCTAATAACCGTGACTCAGGGTATCACAGGAGGTCCTGGGAGTAAATGACCCCCTTACACTGATTAAAGGTGGCATGAGGTATGCGGGACATGCTGTGACCAGAAACGGAGGTCAGAGTCTGGAGACGTGAGCTCTCTTCTGGGGAGGAAACCTCAGTTAGGAGGCTACCATCCCCTTGGGTAGAAATTATTGGTTCGCGGCCACAGGAAGAAACAATTGCACGGTGTAAATAAAAGATGTCTGTATCCAGTACTGAACCACCTGCAGAGGGTTTCAGCACTAGATACTTTACGAATTTTTCCTGGTTCGTATCATCTTGGTCAAACCTTGGAGCCAAACCTACCCGACGGGATCTTCTCCCACCCCCAGCTGAACGCTGGGGCAGAGGTGAGAAGTCACCAGGGGCCTGAAAAGGTTCCAGTGTGGCAATGACGGATGTGCAGTCCGAAGAGAGTCCAGGGGCAGATGCAATGTCATCAATGGGTGTATTTGAAAATAAAGCCATCAATAACACAAAAAACCTTCATTCCCCCACCCCTCCACCCACCATGGAGCCCAACAAGGGGAAGTCATATGTCAAGGATAGCACCACTGGCAACTCCAGAGGTAGCGGGAAAGTATACGCGGGTAACCACCGGGGGACCTGGGCAAGGGTGACTCCAGGACGATAGGAGCCACCAGGCCCCCCAGTGCCCACTTGACCCTAGCCAACGCATGACCAGCTGATTGACCTGGTCGGGCCCAACCAGGCCGCCCGTCTAGCCAGAATAAGGGACCAAAGAGGTGTATTGCTAGCTGCAGGGCGCATCATGCAGCATCGCTCAACCTCCAGGACTCCCGTCTCCCAGCATTACGGGATACTACGCACGGCAAACACGTGGGGAGGCAACAGTCCTGCCCTAGGTGGCAAATGGGCAGGGACTAACATCACCAGCAGACCTCCTCCACCAGTGATGTAGGGGGTGCTTGGTCCACGAGGCTGACAAATACCAAACCCTACAAAGGTAGGCATGCCTCCCGAGTAGGTGGCACTGCCAACCATGCTTCAAGCCCCGCCACCACGTCAAGGTGACCCACTCAGCAGGGTCTCATGATTATGACGTGTACAATCAGGCCGTGAGTAATGCAATGCGCCTGGACAGATTTGATTCAATTATGAAATGCCTTCACTTCAATGCAACTGATAACCTGGACAAAAATGACAAATATGCCAAACTGCGTCCTCTTATCTCTCATCTCCAAAAAAAAGTTTATGGAACACTTTATCCCCACACAAAGTATATCACATGACGAGGCAATGATAAAGTATTTTGGAAAGCACTGTTGTAAGCAGTCCATTCATATGAAACCCATTCGCTTTGGGTATAAAATTTGGTGTCAAAATACCCCTTCTGGCTATTTGCAAGCTTTTGATCCATACCAAGGGAAGACCTATAAAGCTAATGAAAATGTGGAAAAAGAATTTGGGAAAACTGCATCCACTGTTCTGCGCCTCATTGATGAATATAGTGAAGGTAAAAAAGGTCAACCATATCATTTCTTCTTTGACAATTTGTTCACTACAATCCCATTATTAGTTGAACTAAGTAAGAAAGGCTACAGTGCAACTGGAAACATCCGAAGCAAAAGATTAGATAAAACATGTCCAATACAAAGTGTTGCAGCACTGGAAAAAGAAGAAAGAGGTATTTCTTAATCAGTGTTCGGAAAGGTCGATGGAAGTGAAGTAGTTGTAACACGATGGAAGGATAATTCTGTGGTAACAGTGGCATCTACTCCCATGGTCAAAATCCTATTGGGAAAGTGAAACGGTGGTCAAAAAAGGATAACAAGCACACTTTGATAAATGCTCCTCACGCTATTCAAGCCTACAACAGCAACATGGGTGGCACAGATAGAAAGGATCAAAATATCAATGCATATCGCATTGGTATTCGGGGTAAAAAGTGGTGGTGGAGTTTGTTTACATGGATGCTGGATGCCACTATTCAAAATGCTTGGCAGATAGCCCGTTTTAGAGGAACTTCTATTGATCAGTTGTCTTTCAGACGAGAGTTAGCAATGGCTTACCTTCTCAAGTATCAAGCAGAACCAAAAGCTCCAGGCAGGAGGAAACTTTCTGCACCAGAAAGAGATGAAATGAAGTATGACAACACAGGTCATTTTGTTCAGCCACTTCAAGGTCATGCAAGAAGGAAATACGTGGGCGAGTTCTGTAAGTCTGTTGTGCGTACTGAGTGCTGCAAGTGTGATGTAGGATTGTGTGTGCCATGCTTTGCCTCCTACCACAAGAAGAAATGACATGTATCTAAGTATGGGCACTAGTCATTTGTATAGAATATTTAGTGATGAAGTTCCAATTGCCAAGTAAATTTTCTTGTTTTGTTTACTCAGATGGGTCACAATTATTTTAACACATAATTTTTTATATGTATTTGAAGTAAGCCTCAGCAGTGTAATTGGAAATTATATATACTGTTCGGTTGCATCAATAAAATAATGTATCTTTAAAAAGTTGCGTTTTTTGTACCTGCAGTCTCCTAAGGTGACCATACGGTCACCTCGTATAATTCAGATACTACTTATAATTTATGTAATTTTTCGCTTTTTAAAGCTAAAATACACCCAAAACAATGTATTTCAAAAGGATTTAACATAATCCAGAGAAAAAAGTTTTTCTAGGAGAAAAAGGGTTAATTCTTTATCTGTGTCTGTCTGACTGTCTGTCTGTCTCTCTGTATGTCTGCCCGTATGTCTGTCTGTATAAAATAATGACTGACGTTGGTTTAAACTTTCAAGTGAATGGTTCTGTTAACAACTCTATTACGATTACGTGTTTTTCTCTTCTTGCAACCACTAGACGAATTTATTGTAGTGGTAGGGTTCCAGTCACTTAGAACTAGGGTTACAGTTTTAGAACTATGTCTTTCCTTTAGTTTACGCCTGCCAACTGAATATATTTTTATTCAGCCCAGAAAAAGTGAATTATTTGGCTAACCTCAAGAAGAAGCAAGAAATGCTTAGTAAAAGTATTACATAATTACAAGAATACAAAGGTAACTTTACGTAGATGCCTGCCCAAAACAGTTTGGTGGAAGTACAACTCGTACTCTTTATTAAATACTGTATACCCAGGCCTCGCACTTCATAGGTGTATACAATAGATACTGTACAGCCATGACTACCTTACCCCCACCCAACTATTCTTTCCTTGCACCCACAGCCACCCTCCAGCCACATATCTAATCTGTCTATACCCAACACGCAACCGACTATGTTAACGCCTTATCAGAACTATCCCATCAACCCATCCTTCTGACCCTTAATAAAACCCGCATCGACTCCTGAAGTTCAGCCAAGTAGACTCTATTGTGTTTACTTTCGAAATTTCACTTGCGGGTAGTTAAGTAAAGAGGTAACTAAGACATCCACGAAAAAGTAAAAAGGAAAGAGTGATTAAGTGAATACCTATCTTTTGGAAGAGTAGAACAAATGGACATATACGAATACTTAAGGATTACATGCAATGAAAATAGAGGCATTAACCAAGCAATGTCTGGGAGAACTGGACTAGGATATGGGGTCTCCAAAGAGCAGGACATCAACAGCCATCACCAGAGAGGTGTCGAAATAAAGACATACTCCCACGAAAGTCACCATAATGCAGAATGCTGGCTACAGCAGCTTTGCGAACAGCATTACAGGAGAGAGAAGTATGGGTTCTCAAGGAAACACACACACACACACACACACACACACACACGTAGAGGGAGTCATCTGAGGCAGACGTTTGATATCGGCACTCCGTACCGGACCAACTCGGCCAGTGGCATTACCTAAATCAGTATCTTTGTATGAGTCAAGCTCTATACCAGGTTAGACTAAATGATTTTTTCATTATTAAAAGGAAAAAAATTAATAAGTTTAAACAAGACTTGTTCAAACAAAAGAAGAAGAACCAAGAGTTAAAAATGCGCTGAGTCAGCTGGGTTTGTTTAGACTACAGCAACACGGGGAAAGTGTACATACTCTGTAAGTACATACTCTGTTATTTTAGTATTGCAAAATGGATACATACTTTAGTCAAACAAATTTGGAAAAGAAAAGGGATAAAAGTAAAAAGCAAAATGATGATTTCTACCAAGAACTGGTTGAAGTGGAGACTCACAATAGACTGGTTGAACGTGTACACAAACTAGATATGGCTTTCAAAAACGAAATTGATGAAATAAAGAAGCAAATGCACTTGCAAAAGGAAGAGATAGAAAAACTAGGAAGGGAGGCCAATAAGAAAGACACAACCATCAGTGAACTAACAGTGGAACTGAGTACACTTAGGATGAAAGTGAGTGAAATGGCAAGTACAGTAGTCAATCACGAGAGTGTTATGGAAGAGTTCAAAAACGACACAGAGACAATTAGGCAAGCAAGCAGTCTTATGGACCAGAGCAGTGATATTGAGGAGAAGATAACACAGGTGAATGAAGCTGTGCAAAGCTACAAAAATGATGTAGAAACCACGTATGCTGAAATGGTGAAAGTAAAGAAAGACTTAGAAACAAGGGTGGAGGAAAAAAGCATTAAAAAGGAAGTAAAAAGAATAATCCAAAACAATCTAAAGTTAGTCAGAGATTCAGTAGAGATAAACAAATCTATAGTAATCACTGGTATAGAAGAGGAAGAAATAAAAAACAAAATCACAAGAGACAAAAAGGAGATGGCAAATGTAATGAGCTTACTGAAAGAAGTATCAGAGGAAATCTGTAGTCAAGACATAGAGGAACACAAAACGTTAGGGAAATACGAGAAAAGCAAGACAAGACCTCTAAAGGTGACTTTCCAGAGTGTAAACACTGTGGAAGAGATACTAAAAAAATGCAAAGAATCTTAAGCAAAAAGAGGAGTTCAAAAATGTATGGATAAAAAGATGCCTAACACAAGAGGAACTGGAATTACTGAAAGAGAAAAGGGAAGAAGCAAAAATAAAAAATGAGGGAAGATCAGAAGAGGAAAAGAAGAAATTTTTTTACAAAGTAATAGGATTGCAGGTACGAAAGTGGTACACAAACAGGATGGAAGAAAAAGGAGGAAGGTAGTAGAACCATGTCACGACAAGTATATAAACAAGATGATAAAGTTGATGTACTCAAATGTGGATGGAATGGTATCTAAATTACTAGAGATGAATGATTATGTCAGAGAAAATGAACCACAAATAATATACGTAACTGAAACAAAATTAACACCAAGGATATCCAATGACATACTAAACTTAGAGGAATACAATATATGGAGAAGAGACAGAAATTTAAAAAAAGGAGGAGAAATTATAATATTAACTAAGAAAAATCTAAAAGTCAAGGAAATAAAACTTGATATACCATCACAAGTAGAACTGATTGCAGTAGAGATCAACACATCTGAAGGTAAAGTAATTGTAGCCAATTTGTACATGCCACCCAGATCAAACACATGGGAAAGAGACGAATATGAGGACCTGGCAGAGAGTACAATTCAGAGCATAAGATCATTACTACATATAATGGAAGAGAAATCGGAAAGAATTATACTAACTGGGGATTTCAATACAAATATAAATTGGAATACTCTAGATATAATTAACCAAGAAAGCTGTTGGGACCAAAAGCTCCTGGATCTCGTACAAGAGTTTTTCCTAACGCAACATGTGAGGGAAACCACCAGAAAAAGAGGACTTGATGTACCTTGAATGCTAGATCTAATATTTACTAGGCAAGAAAATGATATTGACAGTTTAATATATTACCCTCCACTCGGCAAAAGCGATCATGCAGTACTATATTATAACTTTAGGATAGCATATGACATAGTAAACAGCAATGACAGTTACAAAAAGAGCCTAAACTATAAAAAGGGAAATTATCAAGACCTAAAGAAGTATTTCTTAGAAGTTGATTGGGAAAATGAGCTTAGAGGACAAGATTTAAATGCTGTATATAAAAAATTCTGTGAATTTTATGAAATAGGAGTCCAGAAGTACATCCTACAGCACAAAGAAGCAGATAAGAAAATACAGAAATGGTTCAATACAGAATGTAAAAAATCAAAAGAAAGAAGAGATTTGTTGTGGAATAGATACAGAAGACACAATAGTGAAAGGGCGTATAATAATTACAAACAGGCAAGAAACGACTATACAAGAATAAGGAGGGAAGCCCAAAAACAGTTTGAAGAGGATATAATAAATAAAAGTAGTGATCAACCAAAGCTGTTTTACAGCTATATCAGAAGCAAAACCAAAGTAAAAGATATAACACAATCCATTACGGACGAGGGAATCACTTATACACAAGAGAAAGATACCTGTGAAGCACTAAATAAGAATTTCCAATTAGTTTTTACAGAAGAAAAAAATTTTGACAGGCACTATGTGGAAGACGCATGTCCACACATACTACCAGATATACAAAAAGCAGAAAAAGTAATACAGGAGGAATTAAGTAGATTAGACAGAGGAGAAGCAAGTGGTCCTGATGAAATTTCATGTTGGGTATTACGAGAATGTGCAAAGGAGTTAAGTAAACCATTATTTTTAATTTTCAAGAAATCCTTGAGTCAAGGTAAACTACATATTTGGAAAAAAGCAAATATTGACCCCTTATTCAAGAAAGGAAATTGACAAAATCCACTCAACTACCGACCAGTATCACTGACCAGTGTTGTAAGCAAGGTATTGGAAAAGCTTATAAGAAAAGCTTGGGTAAATCATCTAGAAGAACACAGTATGATAAAAGAAAGACAGGTTGGTTTCAGAAAAGGAAAATCATGTGTTACTAATCTGTTGAGCTACTATGACAGAGTAACAAACACAATACAGGAAAGGGAAGGATGGGTGGACAGTATCTGTTTAGATTTCAAGAAAGCTTTTGACACAGTCCCACACCAAAGACTTTTATGGAAACTGTACCATCAAGGAGGAATTCGAGGCAAACTGTTTTGTTGGATGCAAGACTTTCTCATAAAAAGAGAAATGAGAACAGTACTAAGAGGAAACTACTCATCATGGAAAGAAGTGACTAGTGGAGTACCACAGGGTTCAGTGCTGGCACCAATCATGTTTTTAGTGTATATAAATGATATAAACAGTAACAATGGAAATGAGAGCTATCTGAATATGTTTGCAGATGATGCAAAAATACAAAGGAGAATTACTAACACAGACTCTTGTAAAGAGCTACAAGTAGAATTAAATAAACTTCATGAATGGAGTAGTACATGGCAAATGGAATTCAATGTGGACAAGTGTCATGTAATCAAGTTTGGTAAAAGTGGAAAAAGACCTGATTGGGATTATAAGTTAGGAAATAAAACCCTATACACATCAGAAAGAGAGAAAGACCTAGGTGTGATTATCAATAACAGACTATCTCCGGCTGACCACATCAGCGAGAAGGTACGGAACATGTAGGCTATACACTGCTTGCAAATATGAGAATAGCATTCACATACATAAATGAAGACATGCTAAGAAGGATAATAACATCATTCATTAGACCAACCCTGGAATATGCATCAGTAGTCTGGAGTCCTCATCTCAAAAAGCATATAGACAAGATTGAAAAAGTTCAAAGGGCCGCTACAAGATGGATACCGAGCTTAAGGGACCTAAGCTATGAAGAAAGACTAAATAAACTGAATCTACCAACACTACAGAAGAGAAGGAAAAGAGGTGACATGATAATGCTATATAAGTGCATATCAGGGAAGGAGAAAATAGACATAAATGATTAATTAACATATGGAGAAGCATCAGCAAGAGGACACTGCAAAAAGCTGCACAAGAAGAGAGGTCATAAAGACGTAAGAAAATTCAGTTTCCCAAACAGAGCAATTGATCAATGGAATGCACTACCGAATGAAATAGTGTGTGCCAAAACAATTCACAAATTTAAGGATATGTACGATAAATATGGTTTAAGACACGGGACAGTACGAGCTTGACTCATTCCTGTAAAGATACAATTAGGTAAGAACAATTAGGTAAGGTAAGAACACACAATAACCTCCAAAGTGTGTGTGTGTAATCAACATAATTCAAAACGTTTTGATCAGATTTTAATGAAACTTGTTGGAAGGGAGTGAGGGTCAACTATAGGGATGCTAGATTATTTTTAACTACAATGTATAAAACTGAAAGTCATAGGACAAGATCAGCTTAACCCGCCCCGTCCCGACCACTTTTCGACCACTGGTACCCCCCAATCCCGACCATTTTTCGACCATTTTTTTTTTTTTTTTCTTAAACTTTCGCTTTTGGTCAGAAACAATGGTCAGTGGCAAAGAAATTGTTCCCCGGGGCCCCTAATTACCTAAACCAGGTATGCCTTGGTCCCACCTGGCCCTGTGTTCTCCGTAGGCTGTCTGAGCCTCTAACATTTTCTATGGTATTATAAGTCTAGGGAACCAATGAATGTAAGTAGAAATGTATTTATTACAAACATAAAAACATGTGATAAAAGAGTATATTGGATTTTATACAAAAATAGAGCAGAAATAAGCATTGTACCATCGTGCGAAACGAGCAAAATCGGCCAACTTGGTCACGATGAATCGCTAACATTCTAAAATCATGATACATATAATTTTTTTTACTTACATAATACTTCTACAATAACATTATGCCATTTTACATTTTATTGAACTGTTTTTACGTATTCACAGGCCTTTTGATAACATTTAGCGTAATGTTAGCGCTTATTTACGTAGTGAGTGAACTCTTTGTGATTGTTGTCTCAACTCGTATTGTGTTTTTTCTACTTACATAATACTTTTCTAATATTATTATACACTTTTCAACTTTATAGAACTGTTTTGAGATTATTTCAGGCCTTACGTAAATATATAGCGTAATAATAGCGCATAATAACACACACGGTGAAGTCGCTATGACAACTATTTCAACTTACAACCTATTTTTGTACTTATATAATAATTCTCCACTAACATTGCACATGTTTACACTTGATATAATTGATATCATATAATTTCTGAACTTACGATGGAACTGAGCGTCATATTTGCGCATACTTACACAGGGAGTGTTATCGCGATATCATTTGTTTTATCTTACACTAGTATTCAACTTATAAAATACCTTACTACTAACATTACAACATATTCCACTGTATATAATTCCTATCACATACTTACTGACCAGAATGTGGGTGTACTCGTGACATCAATTATTACAACTTACATTATTGTTCAACTTATACGTTTTATTCATGCTAACATTACACCCGTTTCCACTTTATTTCCTTGCTATCACATATTTACTGACCAGATTTACACAGTGGGTGTAGTTTTGATATCAATTCTTTCCACTTACACTAATTCTCAACTTATACATTACTTTTCTGAAAAAATAACACCCGTTTCAACTTTATATTTGACTTAGCACCTACTGACTGGCCTTACCATTATCATGAGCGTCATTTCGCCTTCCCACACAGTTTCAGTAGTGTAGGAAATTATGATACTCCTTGAACCAAGGCTGAAGGCAACACGCAACATTGCACTCGACACACTCATATCTTGTGTCTCTTCTCTGAGTGGATGGTCTGACTGTCGAGTGCTTACATACATGGCAGCGACGCTGGGGTTTACGACGGTTTGGTTCGGAAGGGATTGCGCTGGGATAGTGGCGTCCTGCAAGACGTAGAGGAGTCTGAGCAGCCATGGGGGTGCGGGTGCGGTGTGTGGATCTGTCCTGGGCATGCTTGGCGATTATTTCACGTGCCAGCTCCCTCACAAACCCCTCAAAGGTCTCGGATACTCCGGTGGTCATTGCGTGCAGGTAGTGGGCGTTCAGGACCGTGATGTCGAGCAAGTGGAAAAACAGTTTCTTGTACCACTTCATCGTGGTCCTGGCACAGTCAACACTTGAAATCATCGAGTCTGACTGATCAACTTGCCTCATGTTCAGATTATAGGCAAGTACAGACTCGGGTTTCCATACGTTGCGCCTCCTCTCGCTACGGTGATCCACGGAGTCTGTGCGGTGCATCAGGGGGTTGTGAACAGTTGATAGGAGGCAAACTTCCCTTTTGTGGTTCCACAGGGTTGCAAGGATGTGATTGGCCTGGAAGAAAACCACCTCGTTCTTGTCAAGTTTCCTCCCTATCTTGACCATATGGCGACGGTTTCTCTTGACTGTACCACAGACTCCGGTGTCGTGTTGGTGGAGGAACCTAGCGAGAAGAGGGCTAGTGTACCAGTTGTCCAGGTACAACACATGACCACGATGAAGGTACTCTTCTATCATTGTCTTCACCACGGCCCCAGAGAGTCCTATACTCCGATATTCTGTTATATCTGTCTGTGCGCCCGTGTACAAGACTATGTCTTGCACATAACCAGTCTTACAGTCACACATAACAAAGATCTTGAACCCAAAACGGTGTCTCTTGCTGGGTATGTACTCCTAAAGGAAATATTGCCTCTCCACAACACAAGACTCGTCTATGACGAGGTCTCTGTAGGGATAAAATGAGGAGCGGAACATTTCCCATAAATGATCAAATACCAGCCTAATTCTCCTCATTTTATCGGTGTTATTTGCATTGGCTGGATCTTCTGCATCAAAAAAGTGGAGGCGACCGAGAATATACTGAAATCGGTTACGACTCATCACCTTTCCAAAGAAAGGTGTGAGGATGATTGGGTCAGTTGTCCAGTAGGTAGGAATTTGGTTTTTCCTTACCACACCCATCAAGATAACCAGGGCCAAAAATAGGAACATCTCTGAAATTGTCACGGGATAGTCATACTGTTGGGAATGCCTGCTCGTGGTTCCCAAACGTTCACTTTCACGGCGCTGTGATTGTGAAAAAATATTTGTTTGTTCAACTATGCACCCCACAAACGCCTAACCAAAGAACAAGTTGAAAAAATCCACCCGTGACGAACCTGTATTTACACCTGGAGCCGTGCAACCTGACCGCCACTCCTCAGTGAAAGGGTGAATGATGGGAGTAAAATTACTCCCATCTTCCCAGTTCCACGTGACAGCACCGTCTCCAGCCACGTCACCATCGTCCCCTTCGTCAGGGTGGGGAGGTGAGGGTGGTGGGGGAGGTTGGGGAGGTGGAGAGCGGCGCCTCTCATCACTCGCACTTCTCTTCCCTCTCCTTTTTCCTTTACCCTTTCCCTTCCCTTTCTTTCCTTTCCCCACATCTTGGGGCTGTGGGGAGGAAGTTTGGGAATATTCAGGGGTGAAAGAAGTGCTGGGGAGTGACTTCACCTCCTCTCCCCTAGGCCTACAAGCACCACGTGCTCGTGCTGCCTCCCTCACACCACTTGCCCCTTCACCCCACACTACCCCCACACCACTCTCACTTTCACCCCGCGCTGCCGCCACAACACTTTCCCTTTCTCCCAGCAATCCCACCACACCACTTGCCACTTCCCCAGACAAAGTACTTTCACCATACCTTATATGTCGTCTCGCCCCACCTTCTGATCCTCGTGGTGATATTTTCTCTTTTCCCAACCACACGGCGATATCACGTCCTAAGCCTCCGTCATCCTCATCGTCCTCATCCTCATCCTCATCAGATTCGGGATGGAGAGATAGCTGTGCACATGGTTGGGGAGCAGGCTGGCCTTCCCTTGCCTTACGGTATGTCACATACCGCGTTTTTCGGGGCGAAGGGACCTCCTCAACACTGCTACTTATTTCTTCCTCTGGCTGGACGTAATCGCGATCTACCACATCATCGTCGAGTGGAGAATCACTGTCTCCAGTGAAGGCTTCCAGGACAGATGCGATTTCCTCGTCTGAGAGACCTTTCCGCGCCATGTCTGACCTGGGTCACTGCTAGCAGGTGAGTGACCGAGACAAGGGCGAGCTCGGGTCACGCTGGGTCTAGGACGCTGCCCGCCTGGCGGCAGGTAGGGGAGGCTTGGGTACGTGGGCGAATCGAAAATCTCGCGCGAATTTTGAAAATTGTGGAAATTATGAACCTTGCAATTGCAAGACGTTGAAGTACGTCGACGGGATTAGCTGTGACATAACGTGAGGACGTGGAAGTACGTCGACGGGACGCCATGGGTTAATTATTTTCGATGCAATTTGACAAAACTTTAAGAGCGAGCGAAATGTTTAGCGAGGATGATATATATATGTATATATATATATATATATATATATATATATATATATATATATATATATTCACAACAAATAATCAAAGATTAACATCACAGGGAAAGGTTAGAGGTGCGGCTCTTTAAAGTGGTAGATGGGCTGACGGTCAGACATGAGTGAAGTCTCAATGTTGAGAGCACTAGGTGAAAAGTAAAGTACAGGCAAGGTCAAGTCAAGCACTTTTAATCCCTATTGGACCAAACTTGAAGCACTGACGAAGTAACTGAATTCTTCAAACCAATCCTTTGAAGGTTAGGGTGAAGTAAAACATTCAGTTCTCATATAGACTGTAATGTGCTGGACTTTGTGTTTGTGATCCCTCTTTTTTTCATATGAAACATTAATCCCCCCTTGATTGATGTTTATTTTATTTTAACTGTGCACCTGGCATATAGATGAATGCTAATACACACACACACACACACACACACACACACACACACACACATATATATATATATATATATATATATATATATATATATCTTTTAGTCTCACGGAATTCGTAAAACAGCCAACCAGAATACCTGGTAATCCTGACCATAACACCTATCTCTTGAATCTATTCCTCATAAATAATATATCTCAATACTGGATAGTAGTACTGTCACCACTTGGATCCTCCGACCGCAATCCCATCAAATCCTCATTGGTCGGCTCCTCCAGTCCTCCCCGTTCTGAACCTGTCAGGGTGACCAATGGCACCTTGGTAGGGCAGACTGAGATGACTTCAGAAGTTATCTTGCTGATATTCCATGGCGGTCTTTCTTCTCCAGTGACATCAATAATTCTACCCAGTCCCACATTAATGACTTAATAGAAGCTGGTATGGAAAATGTTCATTTAAGTTAAAATTTTTACTCAATGATCGGAATCCAAAAAATAATTTGATAGCAATTGCGCTAAAGAAACGTACTAAGTCTTTAGCATTTATTCGTACTTAGTATCATAACATCTGAATCGCTTAGTCAGTTTAAAATTGCTAGAAACCATGTAAATGCATTAATAAATCAAATTTTCTTCACAAACAAGCATCAAAATTATTAAATCATCCTAATGTCTATCTATATACTGTACTATCTATATACCTGGGCTGCTTCCCCCAAAGAAAGGGAGGTAGCCGAGACAGGACGACACACTCACAATTTACTCATCCACACACACACATTCATTTGCATCTTAACCCCAAGGGGAGAGGGGACAGATCCTCAATGTACCACGCCGCACGAGGGTCAACTGCACAGTGCAATCAGCGACATCCACAGCAGGGCCCAACAGCAGAGCTGGTTTACCCCTGCTACATCATAATGGACCCATCTCCTTTTTATCAGACCAAATGCGGGAGAATATCCCCTCAGGATTGCATCATCATTTTATCATTCACAATTTCTCTCCAATCATTCCTATCACGTGCAGCCACTCTTCCTTGCTCAAAAGACGTCCCTCTCGCATCTAATGCTCTCTTCACATTGGCCATCAATCCTATTCGCGGTCTTCCTCACAGCCTTACACCTCTCACATCCGATCCAGTTATCTTTTTCACCAATTACTCATCATCCAATCTCTCCATACGCCTAAACCATCGCAACACCCTCTGCTCAACTAGATCAGCCAACTCTCGCATAACTCCAGTTATCCTTCGCACTAAATCATTTCTCAGTCAGTCCATACACGTCACTTCACACATACTTCTCAGAAAGTTCATCTCCATTACATTCAGATTCTTCCTTTCTGCTACTCCCATATTCCATGTTTCAGCCCTATATAATGCAGTCGGTACCATTACTCCCTCATACAGCTTTCTCTTAACATCTATTCTAAGCGAATGACATCTAAACACTTTTTCATCCCTCCCAGCACCTTCCCTACTGCATTCATTCTAAACTCCTTGCCTACATCAATGCCCCCATCCATATCAACATGCGGCCTTAAATGCTTAAAACACTCTACCTCCTCAAGTAACTCACCATTCAAAACTAAAATCATCCACTTACCATCTACCAACCTCATACATTTCATCACTTAAATTCTCATCCACTCTCAATTTCCTTCTTTCACACACCTTTCCAAACTCCTCTCCCAACTGTCTTAATCTTTCCTCTGAATCAGCCACCAGTGCAATATCATCTGCAAACAACAGGTGACTCAGATTCCACTCTCTACCATTGGTATTCACCAGACTCAACCCTTTACCTAACACTCTTGCATTCACCTCCCTTACAACACCATCCATATAAATATTAAACAACCAAGGCCGCATCACAAATCCCTGATCCAGCTCCACTGTCACAGGAAACCAATCACTCTCAGTATTTCCCAGTCTTACACATTCTGTACTATTTACATAACTTTTCTCTCCTTTGAACAACCTACCACCTAGTCCATACAATCTCAAAACAGTCAACAAAGCCTCCCCATTAATTTTATGAACAACCGACATTTTCCAACATGGTCTGCTGGTCATGGCTGGATGAAAAGTGTGGAAATAAATAAGTGAAAAAATGGAG
The DNA here is from genome assembly GCF_032717465.1 of Coenobita brevimanus. Taxonomy (NCBI): domain Eukaryota; kingdom Metazoa; phylum Arthropoda; class Malacostraca; order Decapoda; family Coenobitidae; genus Coenobita; species Coenobita brevimanus. The sequence goes on from NC_137005.1 coordinate 13,291,310, forward strand.
GAGTGTTACTGCGTCCCTCATGTATTTACTTTGCAATGAATGTCACCCATCAACCAGCTTTATAAAGACGTAAAGCAGTCTCCATGTAAAAAATAATTCTGTAATAGCTATTTATTAACATCTTGGAGTATAAAGTCAGGAACACAGGATACACTGCTACATGAGTAGAGGTGCACATACTCTGCATATGAAGCTGTACAGTAGTTTCTGACTGGTGGGCTGGCAGGAAACATACCAAGGAAGTTTATGAATGTATAAATTCAAATTATATATCTTCCATAAACACTTCATGCAAATAACGGCATACGAAGGATAAATCATAATTCATACTTGGCCTATACTGTAGACTACAGAATTCTGTATCATACTCGTAAACGCAGCCTCGTTTTGTGTTCTTCCGTCATAATACTCGAATTTTAGCATATACTGTATATACACATTTTCTACATTAAAGGTAACAGTGTAGAATGGATTATTTATGTGTCTGAGTTATTGAAAAGAAGAAACATTCAAAATTTGCGCGTTGTTAGCACTACTGCTGTCCTAGGGTTGCCATACGTCCGGATTTTCCTGGACATGTCCTGCATTCAGCTGTCAAAATTTTCGTCCGGGAGGAATTTTAAAAATTCTCCAAATGTCCAGTATTTCAGGTTCCAACATCTTTCTCGATAAATTTAATATACCATTACACTCTAATGACGATAGAGAGAGAGAGAGAGAGAGAGAGAGAGAGAGAGAGAGAGAGAGAGAGAGGCCTTTGTCTGCTGTTAAGTAGGTGGTTCTTAACCTTTTTTCTTGGCGACCCAAAATCCATAAGATGGTCTATATGGCGACCCAAACCCTCGTAAACTTACTCTGCACCAGAACTGAAACTAACATATGTGTCATATCATGTGACTAAAACCAAAGTAATATTTCAATATTGTATTGATGTCATAATAAATAAATTTCATTTTTATTATATGTACTTCCTAAGAACTAAAATATCAACACATTTTAGAGGGGAAAAAAAATAATTCGAAAATCAGAAAATCAAAATAATTCATTCATGTTCATGATACACCTATTTACTCTGACCATTAAGGAGAGAGTCACTATTTTGGATGTTGTCTGAGACATAAAGTACTATAATCAGTGAGATCCCTGGCACTGAAAAGTTTCAATCAACTTCTCAAACCGGGGTGATTTAGATGACAGACTGCATCTTAGGTCATGCTCTGGTTGTGGACGGTTTCTGTACTTTGTGAGTGCAGAAAATCCTGTCTCACACAAATGAGTTGTGGCTTCACCTCCAAGAATTTTCTTTTCTTTGTAAATCTGATCCAGAATGAGCTCAGTGATTCGTTTTGTTTCCTGAAATCATAACGAAGTGTTTCATCATTCTGAACCTCGATGAGCTGCTCCTGAAGGTAGATGATGTTCGAAATCTCGTCAGGTAAGTCTTCAGCTTCAATGCTGAAGGGATTTCTTACCCAGGCATATTTCATCACATTCTCAGGAATGTAGTGAAAAACTCTTCGATTAGTCTGGAGATATGTTCCACAATGATGCTTTGGACCTGGGTGTGAGAAAATTTTTCGTCTTCCAGAAATTCGCTCAAAGATGGAACGACGCAGTCTTCCCAGTCTCAGTTTTACTCTTCTACAGCTTCAGTTTCCCCTTGAATGCAGGTACAGCTCCGTTCAGATGTTCGTACTACACCCAGCGTGGAAGGCGCTAGTCTCTGCCCCTCCTTCCCGGACGACAGGTTACAGCTTCGGACCTCCCACGAGCAACCAGACTTTGGCTAGTATCAAAGCAGTGTCATTCGCTCACCGACTGTTATATGAAATGAGAATTTTTTTTTCATACTCACAGATATCAATCTTACTGCTGATTAAATGATGAAAGTATGTTTATATTCGCCTGGGTTAAAAAAATGATAAAATAACAGAAGAAAAGCACACAACAGAATATTAGAAGCTCGGCTATGAATCAATATGATTATGCGAGTTAGTGAGTTATCGCATGTCTTAATCCCCAGATACGGGCAGTTTTTCAGCTAACCATCTTAGCTCAGTATTTATGAACAGTTCTACCGTTTCAAGGAAAATCTAAGCAGCCAAAAACAATGTGTATGCAGCCAAGATATTCAAACATTTACAAAGTATCTGAACAGCTAAAATTCATGTTCATACTCAAAAGTAGGTGAAGACGATTGGTGGAGTGTAAGGAATAATGGAAATCATATGTTTTAAGATGAAGTAGCTAACATGATGTTTCCTCTACGTAACCGTCGGTCTCTCTCTCTCTCTCTCTCTCTCTCTCTCTCTCTCTTTGTCTGTCTGTCTGTCTGTATGTCTCTGTCTCTGTCTCTGTCTCTCTCTCTCTCTCTCTCTCTCTCTCTCTCTCTCTGTGGGGTGTGGGAGGGGGTGTTCCACCGAGGTGTTTTGGCTATCCTCTGCTCAAAGGTGAAATCAGCACCATCACGTGCCCCAACAAGTTGACATAAATCAGCGAGACGAGAAATTAATGCTCAGAGGTCAAATTTTGCGCGCTACGTGATGATGGCTTTTCCATCAGGGCAACAGCGCATCAACTTGACCTCACTACAAAAACTGTGATGAAGTGGATAAAGAGATGGGAGGAGAGTGCCAACCTTCAGGACCAATGTAAGTCATAAGTCTTTTGTATTACTGTAATGTTATGCTAATAATGAATAATTGTGAACAATAGCTCCCCGTTATATTCCAGTGCTAATAGAAACTAAAACTAGTTTTCGGCCCCTGTGGAAGATGTCAGTGAAAACAGCTTTATACAGTGGACTGGCGTAGTAAAAGGGGTGGGAGCGGGGTTGCAACCTTCTCGAGCATCAGTTTTTGGGAGAGTGGCAAATTACATCCTGAGTATTATAGTCAACGTTCCCATTTTACTTTTTGACGTGGTGTGGGTGACTAATGTAAAGCATATGCAACAGGTGTAAAAATAGTAATTATTATGCATTATTATCATGGCCAAAAATCCCCTACACTACATCCACAATTATTAGTGGCTGCCAGAGCCAGCGGGCGGGGCCACGCACGGTGGCCGATGTTCACTTCGCCTCCTCTGTTGCTTGTCTCACGTTCACACGCCTCACATCCGAATATTCATTATGCCTTGTAAAGTCGTGATTTACATGCAATATATAATGTTCCGTGATACTTTCCCAGCCAATGTTTGCTGAACCTTGTCTTGATCTTTCACAAAATATCAGACTTCGGTTCAGTGATGCATTGTCCACACAGTGTGTGTGTGTGAGGGGGGGGGATGTGGGAGTATAGTGGTGTGGGGTGTAGGTCTGTGGGTGTGGGGGTATGGGTGAGGTGTGGGTGTGTGGGTGTGGGTGTGTGGGTGTGGGTTTGTGGGTGTGGGTATGGGTGTTTATGTGTATGTATGTGTTTGTGTCTGGGTGTGAGAGTGTCTGGCTATGGGTGTGTTTGGGTGTGGATGTGTTTGGGTGTGGGTGTGTAATCACTTGAAACTCTTTGTATGGCATAAGGACGAAAATTATGGAATAATGACACTGGAAATGGGACAGGTTTGGAATGTGTGTGGCATGTGTAAAGTGGGTTAAATAATAAATAACAGGAACTGAGAAATTGATGGTGTGAGGAGCCTTATTGATAACATAAACAGTTGGTGTGGTCATGAAGAGAGAATGGAGAATAATAGGAACTGAAAAATTGTTGGTGTGAGGAGGCTTATTGATAACATATAATGATATACAGTTGGTGTGGTCATGAAGAGAGAATGGATCTTGATAAGGTGGTGAAAAAGGAAAGTCGAGTTTGAAAGTCGACGGAGGTCTGGATGTTGTAGTTGTTGTTGTTGCAACCCCAGGTTCATCTCGTTGCGATCCCAATGGAAATCAGAAGCTTCTACCCGTCGTTTCCAAAAGTCTTTGGTTGAGGTTATATTGAAAGACTGTGTTGCAATAGTGATGTGCATGTGGTGAATGAATGTGTTGTGGTGTGGGGGGTTGCCTTGCAGTATGGGGAAAGTAACTTGTTTGTGAGTTGTATTTTGTGTCGGAACCGTAGCAGGGAACAGTGGTGACCACATCGCAGTCTGACTATTCTTTTTTTCTTTTTTTAAGACGAAGATGCACTTGACAGGTTGATGATGACTGGCTGAATGCGACATGTCAAATAATTACCAAGTAATGTGACATTACCCGGTAATTATTTGAAATACGAGGATGTTATTCGGACATGTTGCATTCAGCCAATCATCACCAACCTGTCAAGTGCATCTTCGCCACAATTAAAAAAAAAAATGAGTATAGGTGTGTTCGTGTCTCTCTGGGTAGGGTTGATGAGGAGTGTATGTCTGGTGGTGGTTCACGAAGGATGCTGTTTGACAGAAGGGTTTGGATGGCTGTGGTGGCTAATGGCTGTGTTTATGCACTGTATGTCTGTGATTTGTAGTGTTGGGTGATCTGTGATTTGTATTATTGGGTGGAGAAGGGGGTATGTTGCCGAAATACTCTGTGTAGTGTTGGGCAGTTGTTCGTTTGTTTATTTTTGGATGGCGGTGATGAAACATGAAATTGCAAGAGGTGAGATGGGTACTGAGCTACAGCAATTAACTGTCTCACGTATTGATATGATCTTTGGAAATAATTTTGCATCTTGATGAAAGTGATCTATCATAATGATTTTGATGCATACTGTACTTATTCTTTAGGCTTTGTTCGTCTCCTTAACTCTGCTGACTCCCTTCGGTCTCTCTCTCTCTCTCTCTCTCTCTCTCCAGGGATGGCCCGACCGGGAGAGGGGGTCCCAGTGTGTGTTCTGAGTTGGTCAAAGAATTACTGAGTTGGTCAAAAATCGAGAAGTCATTTAGCAGGCTTAAGCTTTTAAAAACATAGGCCTATTTGCGAAACCGAACCAAAGAAAAAACGTTACATTAACTGATGGTTCTAGCTTATGAAAGTGACCTAACTGATCAGTTGGATCTTCAAAAAAACTGCAAATTGGTGGAAACTCATGAAAACATGAATAAAATTCTAATAGCCATTATCATTACACAATCTGTATATACAGATTGTTACTGCTGAATCCTTATTACTCGTAATCCATTATCCACATTCACTTCAAGTTGACTCAACATTCGTTTTTCACCT
>NC_137005.1:13301455-13398955 GCF_032717465.1 Coenobita brevimanus
TTTCAGTCATAATCTAGCCAGTTCTGTACTTTGCCTGTTTTTCATTATATTTGCAAAAAGATAAAAGATTGTGATACAGTACAGGAGTACTAGTGTGTGAATATATATATATATATATATATATATATATATATATATATATATATATATATATATATATATATATATATATATATATATATATATATATATATATATATATATATGGAGCCTCTGTGGTACAGTGGTAGAGTGTGCGTTTTCATACATGAAAGAATGAGGGTTTGTGTCCCGCCAGGGTAATAATCTTTGAGAATGTTCTCCTGGCCACACACTGGCTTGGCAGACATAAAGGGTGCTGTGGTTGAACCGATGTTGGGAACTATAAAGTATGATTGCACCCAGTCTGCTGATTACACTTGGTTCACAGACTACACACACATCCAAAGCCACTCCAACACTACAATCACACTGACAAGCACTTCTCACCCTACATACAATATCTGCCAGACAGCCTAAGCCATTTGGTAGAGATACATAGGCTGTATCGTCCCCACTTCGGTCGGGATAGGCCGGTCCTGCAGTGGACACTCAAACGGCTGATAATGATTTATATATATATATATATATATATATATATATATATATATATATATATATATATATATATATATATATATATATATATATATAAAGGTTTCATAACGTCAAAGGCTCAAAGTGTGTCTTGGGGGGGCGGGGGAGCATGGGTTTCAGCGCAGGTGTCCGGTATTTTGACAGTTCAGATATGGCAACCCTATGCTGTCCATTCTCGCCCAAACTAGCGTCTGTAGTGACATTCATACTCCTGAACTGGGTTTCGTCATGACTGACGGTCCAGATTTTTTGTGATAATAGTACGGCCTTCAAACCGTCTATTTTGAGGGAAGAGTACATTCACGTCCTCATAAAATATAATAATGTACAGTTTCATGACCTATGGATCCTCTTAAACATTATTAGGGGGGGTATTGCCCTGACAGCTTTGAGCATTTATCATAAATCCCATTGATATGCAAAGTAGCTGTCGCCATTATCAGAACTTCAAGTTTGGCTCATATCTCTCTAAGTTGAACATTCACAATGTAGTGGCAATTAGAAAAGAACAAATGACGAAATATGAAGTTGTCTGGCCAGCAGAGTTCTACTGTACAATACAAAAAAAAAAAAATCGTGACAATGAATGTCGCCAGGAAATACATACATGTAGGATCTACAGACTTAGTTGATGCCACCTTGAGCTACTTTCAAGAATTTCTTAAGCATGAGCTGCTTCTGATGCCAACTGCCATGTTCGACAACAAAAGGGAGACGAGAATAACAATGGCTAAGACAGTCATGAAACAGATGATGAAAGATGAGACATCTGTACGATTAACCCCCGTGCCAGAAGCAACATTAGTTGACGGAAGTGCTATTCTCTGGGTAGTACACTGGCCAACCAAAGGAACACTCCAGGACAATGTCAACAACTTTTGCCTTAACGATATGGAAAACACAAGGTTTTCAGATGTATATTTGGTACTTGAGGGATACGATGACTACAGCATCAAGAGTTGTACAAGACTGGCTAGAGCTGGCCAATTTGCTTGCAGAAAGCACAAGTTGGGTTTTACAACACCACTTCCAGCACAGAAAGTCGCACTTATCACCACCTAAAATAACGCCCAGTTGACCGAATTGATCTGCCAACAGCTTGTGACTGTTAGCCAGGACAAAGCTTTGGATCACAAATTGGTCATCACCAGGAAGGAACCTCTTCCGATCGAGACATTTAAAGAGATGCAAAAGAGATCTGATTGATTTTCGGACAATGCACGAGGAATTGGTTTTGATCACAGTTGAACAATTTGTAAAAAGTACCCACTTGTCAGGATGATTCCAATGTATACGTATTGCTCATACAGTATACTTCTTCCGCAAACGTGGACTGTCGTGTGTGTTGACCATGGAGATCACTGGGTCTGAGAGGACACTCATCAACACTGATGCGAGTGCAGAAAAGCACAATACGATTATTCCATATCTTCTTGGTGTGCATGCTCTGACTGGATGTGACACACTTGCCCAGTGCTTTGGCATTGGGAAGGCAACATCAATCAAGGCACTTCATGCTGGCAAACTGCTTTCAGCACTCAGAATAATTGATTCGCACATTGACGATGTAGCAAAAGAGGCTACATCTTTCATGGCCAGCTGTTATGGAAATACAAAGAAGGACAATATGTCTGACGTCCGAATCGATGTCAGGTCGGTCAAGACAGTAAGGCAGAAGGTAACTGCATCCTTTGACCTGATTCACTGAAGAATCTCCCACCCACAACGGAAATTTTTGAGTTTAGCATACGAATAGCTCACATTAAATCTCCTGTATGGATTTCAGCCTGTGAAGCCGAACCACTGACGTTGGATCCCATGTTGCATGGATGGAAGTCTGAAGACCTTTCAGAGTCGCTAGTTCCTTTGCTGCTGCCTGCAAATACATCACTAGCACCTCAAGAGTTACTCGAGATGATCCACTCTCGTTATTCCTCTGCTAAATCATGTTTAACAGCTCAATGCCTTTGCAGTGCAGCCAAACTGCCATGTACTGTATTTTGCTTGTGCTAGAGAAAGTCGAAGTTAGAAACGAAAAAACAGTCACAGACTTGGAAGCAGATGTAGGAGTGGATACCGAGTACCGGTAAATCATCACCGTTTGAACCCTGAATACAGCATTGGACCACAGTTGATTTATTGCGAGGCATTGAAGTTTGCAGCGTCTGATATGACGTCAGTTAATTTGCATAAACATGATTTAGTGGAGGGCATGTTGGAATTGCCATATTCTGTTTATTTGCTGATATGTCTAAAGTGAGGAAGAACTCTGTGTTTAGTCTTTTCTCAAATCATTATTTATTTGTGAACGATGGACGCGTCTTACATATTTTGTTTTTATTTTCACTTAATTTGCAAATAAATCCCCCAAAAAATCATTAAACGCTGATTTTAAACTGTTCATCATCCTTGACCACAAAAACATGGGTATGGACACTTTTATCTCTATGATAATACACTACCTTAGAGAGATATGAGTAATATCATAAATTCCGGTAATGGCGACAGCTAATTTGCATATCAATGGATTTTATGAGAAATGTTCAAAACTGTCAGAGCAACACCCTCCCTAATAATGATATGAAAATGCCAAGGTCATGAAAGTGTTAAAATAGTTTATGCAGACGCAAATGAACGGTACCCCTATCAGACTGCCGGACTCTAAGGATAATTGACCGAACGTCGCCGCTGGACCGCCTGAACTCATGGTTTTTATAGTACGGTCCTTAGGCACTGTATGCATGGTAACATCTGCGCAGGCGACAAGTCCTACTTAAGACAGATAAAAACGTCATTGGAATGACGGGTTTTACCTGACTAAAATCAACTGGAGGTAGCAAGAACATACAAAAAAAAATAATGTATAGGCGAAGGCATGCGAAAATTTAGGCCATGAAAATTTAGCCTACATTGCCCGTCGTGCAGGGAAAAACAGATGGACTCGATTTATGGGGTTTGTTTACATATTGTCCCGCCATCGTATGTTCCAATTTCAGGGTTGTATTTCAAGTGGTACAGGAGCCAGCATAATACCTCAGTGATGTATTTTGCATGTTGCACCGTAACTCTTTCGTATTTATATTGTTTGAATATCAACATGGTTTGCTTAGTTAACATGCAAGAATATAATAAGATGTAATATGTACACTGTCACATAAGATGTGGCTTTGCCATAATCAAAGCCACTTGCGATAAGACCATCAGTCCATAAGGTGGCACTAATGGGTAGATTTTGATTTCTGAAGGTATAGTGACGTAATTGATTCGAAATCGTCATTTTCATTACATTCTTCCTATGTCAGACGACGTTGCTAAACTTGTGGGTCAATTTTTTATCTGAGTTCTATTTAGTCCACATGAACCAGTTCACTCTTTGGGTTCAAGAAAATCCCACTGTAATGTCTAGTTATACTGTGATTAAAACAAGATAAGATACCATTGCACTGAAGTTGATTATCCATGCGACCACGCAGTAACGTGAAGTGAGAGGCCAGGATAAGGAATGAGGAGAGAGGAAATTTTGGAAGGGAAAATGAGAAGTTAGGTAGGCTGACGTGAGGAATAAGGTGAAATGAAATCAGAACCGAGAAAGGTGATCAATTAAAAAAAAAGGGAAGGGAGATAGAAAGAAAATGGGATTTATGCCGTGAATGAAGGAAATATATATGAGAAATCCGACGGTGGCTTTTATTGTTAATTTTGGCTACTTCAAAACGTATTATTCAGGACAGAACAAAATTCTTCTTCCAGCTACACTTATTCTTTGAAGTTCGATAGCTGTTTCTTAAGTAAATTAAAAATCTCTGACAAAAGCAAAATAAAAATGAAAAGGAGGCGAGTAAAGTAAGAGGAAATAAAAATGACACGAGGTTCTTAGCCAAGCATAACTCTGTCAGAACAAGGAAAAAAATGTTCTCTCTCTCTCTCTCTGTCTCTGTCTCTCTCTCTCTTAGATAAAGGAGGTACGGGACACGGGAACAGGGTAATGTGTGCGTGTGTGTGTGTGTGTGTGTATGTGTGTGTGTGTGTGTGTGTGTGTGTGTGTGTGTGTGTGTGTGTGTGTGTGTGTGTGTGTGTGTGTGTGTGTGTGTGTGTGTGTGTGTGGTCTTACCTAATTATTCTTACCTAATTGTATGTTTACAGAATGAGTCACTTGTATCTTTACAGGAATGTGTGTGTGTGTGTGTGTGTGTGTGTGTGTGTGTGTGTGTGTGTGTGTGTGTGTTCTTACCTGTCTACCTAATTATATCTTTACAGCAGTGGTTCCCAAACTGGAGGTCATGGCCCCCTTGGGGACCATATATCAGAATGTAGGGGGCCATAACTTGAACCGGAAGAGTTTAGCGAGTAGGTAGTCAGTGGAGAGAACTTACACAGGTTCAGTACAGGTTTGTGCAATGCCTTGCTGCCAGTGAATTTTTTTTTATTGTTGAATCAGCTTTTCGCAATAATGCAGTTTTTAATTACCCTAAGTATGGATTTTTTTAATGTGCATTTTATTATTCCTTTAGTACCATTTCAATAATTATATAAGATTCAGCTAAGACAAAATACACATTTTCTTATTAATACTTAACAAAAGAGAAAACAACAAATGGAATCAATAAAATTACAGGATTTGCTAGAGTGATTTTTATATGGACATGATGAGTGTAGGACTGTAGCGTAGACAGTCACTGTAGTCATGGGTTATGGTTGGGAAAGGGGGGCCATAGACAAGGATCATGTATGAAAAGTGGGTAACGACCAGAAAAAGTTTGGGAACCACTGCTTTACAGGAATGAGTCAAGCTCGTACTGTCCCGTGTATTAAACCATTTTTATCATACATATCCTTAATTTTTTTTTTATAGTTTTGTCAAACACTATTGTCGGTAGTGCATTCCACTTACCAGTTGCCCTGTTTGGGAAATTGCATTTCTTTACGTCTTTATCGCCTCTTTTAATGTATTTTTTTGCATGTCCTCTTGCTGATGCCTCCCCATAGGTTATATACCCATTTATGTCTATTTTCTCTTTCCCTGAGATATATTACATAAGCATATCACCTCTTTTCCTTCTCTCCTGTAGTGTTGGTAGATTAAATTTTTTATAGTCTTCGTAGCTTAGACCTCATAAGCTTGGTACCCATCGTTTAGCTGCGCTTTGTACTTTTTCTGTCTAATCTATACGTTTTTTTTTAGACGAGGATTCCAGACTACTGATGCATACTCCAGGGTAGGTCTGATGAATGATGTTATTATCTTTCTCACATTTCTTCGTTTATATATGCGAATGCTATTCTCATATTAGCAAGTAACTTATGAAACTATTTTCCACTGTTCACGTATATTTACATTCATTACTTTCACTTGCTGTTTACACATTATTTACAATTCCACTTGCACTGTTTTACTCAACAGAAAGATCGTAGTCACTCTCTTTCAATTGTCAGCCCTTTACCTCTTTCCATACGAGGTTTAGTAGGGGTTAAAGGTCACAGGGCCCTTTGCATGGGGCCAAAAAACAGAGGGAAGTTAGCAGGAACAAACAGGCGTACCTTCACCTTCGAAGATGACAGTGAACTGATAGGGGTGGGCCGAGGTGGCCCACCTAGGGAAATGCATTACTGCCAACGTCAGCCTCTTGACAGCCGCTAATATATAAAAGTGAAATGATTGGCAGGAAATCTAGACAATACATTATAAATTAGGTAGTTCCAGGTGAATGTAAATATCACTTAGGCTTCTCCCTTCCCTCCTTATATACATTTTTAGTACGAGAATAGATTACACGGCATATTTCAAGGGGAAATAAACAGCGAAAATTAGCGAATGAGTGCACATGAGGTGTTGTCAGGTGATAATTAGCCAATTCCAGGTGTATGGCACTCTCACTTACCTTATTTCTTTTTGGTATATATTATTTGGTATAAGAATAGGGCATAGAGCTTATTTCAATGGATGAAATCAGTGGAAAATTCCAGGGAAGATTACTTAGCGTAGCATGGCCGGCCAGGCGAGAGGAGAGGGTAATGGAGGGAAGGTAGGGAGGGGAGTCAAGAACGGGGAGAAATGGCTAAATTGTCAACAATGGATGGGAGTACAGATGAGATTAGGAGTGCTGACTAGTGTTGGACATTGGCAGTACTGATAGATGATACAAGCTACCATTTGAAAGCCCGGGGGAATTCAAAATAACACAGAATCGCAAAAGTGACGCCCCGCGGTATGATGCCTTACTCCCAAGCATCACGAAAGTGATGCCCCGCGGTTAAGGGGTTAATGCTAATAAAACTAAATATATAGAGTTTACTAATAGACAGATATTGCCAGATTCGTACATTACCTTCAGTGCTACTAATATTCCCATCTCCAAAAGTATTGAAATTCTTGGCGTCTCACTTAACAGTGCCCTCAGTTGGACCTCTCATGTCAGATCACTTGTAAAACCGCCTCAAAGAAACTTGGCTTATTGTACAGAGTCCGTAACTTCTTCGCCAATGAGCAGTTAGCTATAATTTATAAGAGTCATGTGCACTCTCAGCTTGAATATTGCTCACCCTTGTGGAATGGTTGTGGAGAGGTTGCATTAAGACATCTAGACAAAATTCAGAACTAAGCTGTTAGAATTATTAACAACCCTGTCATTACATATAAACTACCTCCCCTGCATGTAAGAAGGAATGTTGCCTCCCTTGCATTATTTTACAGATATTTTTTGGCAAATGCTCAGACGAAGTTGCGTCCATGGTGCCACCTCTCCATGCCTTCCCTCGTGCTACACAGGCATCTGGTAGCGCTCATGACTGGAATGTAACTCAGCCATATTGCAGAACTTCTGCCTATCAGAATTCTTTCATTCCCCGAACTGCATCTCTCTGGAATTCGCTTCCCCAGAGTTGTTTCCCTCCAAATTTCAACCCACAGCTGTTCAAGTCTAACTGTTACAGATATTTCATGAATGGAGGACACCAGTAATCTGGTGTATGGGTTGTTGTTATTTTTTACCCATTTGTTTTTCCTTCCTCTGTTCTGTTATTTTAAAAAAAAAAAAAGTAGGGAACCCTCAGGTAGGGACCAATGAGCTTCGCGACTATAAGCCGCTAGGCGGAGGGTGGTACGCTTAGTACCCACTCAGCACCATGCCTTGCCCAGCACCCCTGGGATCCAATAGGTTAATGACTGGCAAACCTGTCAGTCTCTTTAGCCCATTGGAGCCCAGTGTCGGGAATATTGGACAGAACTGGGATTTTTCAAGTGTTTATAAAGTAGGGAACCCCCAGGTTGGGACCTATGAGCTTTGCGACTATGAGCCGATAGGCGGAGGGCGGTACACTTAGTACCCACCCAGCGCCATGCCTCGCCCAGCACCCCTGGAATCCAATGGGTTAAATATATATTTGTATTGAAATCTCCTATCTATCTATCTATCGCCAGATGCCCTAATCCCGTAAGGGGTGGCCACAAACAAATCGCCTCTATGTCGCCATGTCCCCCGTCATTTCATTGCCCTGCTCCCAGCTCACACATGCCTCTCTCATATACCTCTCCACTCCATCCCTCCATCTCATCCATGGCCTCCTCCATCTCACTTACATACACTCTCCTCGTCAGTCTCTCACTCTCCATCCTCTTCACGTGGCCAAACCACCTAAATGTGTTTGAAATCTCAAGTGAATATGATTGTTTCATATTTTTCTTCCATTCTATGTAGTACTATTCTCAAATTCTGAATTGTACTTTCTGCCAGGTCTTCATATTCACCTCTTTCCCAGGTATTTGTTTTGGGTGGCATGTATAAAGATTGTTAAGGTATGTGGAAGGTATGAATAATATATGTACTGGATGGGAAATTGTTGAATGCTGTGAAGAATACGTACAAGGGAGCTAGGGCTAAGGTGTGAGTGGATGTTGAGCTGAGTGAGTTCTTTTATCTAAATGTGGGACTGAAATAAGGATGTGTGATGTCTCCATGGCTGTTTAATATATTCATGGATGGGGGTGTAAAGGAGGTGCAACGTAGGATAGTGGATGTGGGGGTGGCTCTAATGAATGAGGGTGAGGTGTGGAAGATTCCGATATTGTTGTTTGCTAATGATACAGTATTGTTGAGTGAAGATGAATGGGAGTTGCAAGGTTTGGTGAATGATTTTGGGATAGTGTGTAAGAAGAGTCTGAGAGTTAATGAAAAAAAAAAAAAATGAAGTTATGGTGTTTGAGAGGAATGAAGTCACACAATGAGGTTGGCTGGTAAGGATATGGAGAATGTGAGTTCATTTAAGTACTTGGGTAGTGTTGATCAATAAGGATGGAAGTTTTGGGGATGAAGTGCTTGAAAGGGTACAACAGGGAAGCAAGGTTGTTGGTTCACTGAAAGCGGTGATGAGAAATAGGGAGGTGAGTATGGAAGTTAAGACGTCGCTGCACGAGAGTATTGTGATCCCTACCCTGACGTATGGAAGCGAGGCGTGGACCTTGCTGAAGGGGAACAAGTCAAGGGTGAGAGAAGCAGAAATAAGTTACCCGAGAGGAGCATGTGGGGTGATATGGAGGGACAGGTTGATGAATAAAAAAGTGAAAGAACGTTGTGTGGTGGATGTGGATGTGATTGAGAAAATTAGGAAAAATACACTGAGGTGGTTTGGACAAGTGGAAAGAATGGAGAATAAAAGACTGACCAAGACGGTGTATGTAGGTGAAGTGGAGGGAGGGAGATGGAGGGGGAGACCAAGGATGAGGTGGTGGGTTGGTGTTGAGAGGAATTTGAGGGAGGGGGGAGTGAGCTGGGGGGAGGACAGTCAAATGGTGGGTGACAGAGCGACTTTGAGGCGTTTTGTCTGCGGCCAACCTTTGCAAGATTAGGGCGTCGGGCTGTAGACAGATAGACAGACTTTCGCTTCAGATGTCTTAACCTCTACTGCAATCAGTTCTACTTGTGAGTATATTTAGTTCAATTTCATTGACTTGTAGATTTTTCTTTGTTAATATTATGATTCCTTCTCCTTTTCTTATATTTCTGTCTCTTCTCCATATATTGTATTCCTCTAAGTTTATGGTATCTTTTGATATCTTTGAGGTTAGTTTTGTTTCAGTTAGGCAGATAATATGTGGCTCCTTTTCTTTTGTATAGTCTTTCATCTTTAGTAAGTTAGACATCATTTCATCAACATTTGAGTATATCAACTTAGTCGTTTTGTTTACATACTCACCATTGCTTGAGTTTACTACCTTCCTTCTTTTTATTCCCTGTTGGTTATGTACCACTTTCGTACTTCCAATCCAGTTACATTGTAAAAAAAAAAAAAATTCCTCTGTTCCTTTGATCTTTCCTCGTTCTTTGTTTTTGCTTCCTCCCACTTCCCCTTGACTATTCCCAATTCCTCTTAATTAGACATTTTTGGTCCATACCATTATAAATTCCTCTTTCTCCATGAGTTTGCATTTTTTATTATTTCCTCCACCGTGTTCACAGTCTGGAAGGTGACTTTCAGGGACCTTGACTTAATTTCACTCATATTTCCCTAGTCTATTGTGTTCCTCCATGTCTTTACCACATAGATCCTCTGATACTTCCTTCAGTATCCTCGTTATATTTACCATCTCCTTTTTTGTCTCTCGAAATTTTGTTTCTTATTTCTCCATTTCACCATTTTAGGATACGTAGTTTGTTCTTCATTTGTACAACTTATCATTTCACTCACCAGGGTTATCTTCTTTTCAGTATCACAGCTTTGGTCTATTAGACTCATGGTTGACAACTCTACTCGCCATGTCACTAATCATCCTTCTAAGTGAAACTACCTCGCCTGACAGCTCATCTGTTGTAGTCTTCTTTGTTTTCTTCCTTTACTAATTTTTCATTTTCTTCATTCTGCATGCGTAATTCCTTGATAATTTCATCTTTTTCACTTTGAAAAGTTTTCTCCACTTTATTCACTTTCTCTGCTAATTTATATATGTTTCCATTTCAACCAGTTCTGGGTAGAAATCATCCTGTTTTTTACTTTATCCCTTCTCTTAACTCTTTCCACATTCACTTTACTAAGGATGGTGTTCATCAGGATGGTGCTCATCTTGCTGTTATTCTCATTTCGAAAGATAACTTTTACTTACAAGTTTGCATCTTTCTGCTACCCGCCTGGTGATAGACGAGACCCAGCTGATGATGCGTTGTATCAGCGGATTTTTGCACTAATTGGATGTATTCTGTTATTTGGACAACTATTTTGCTTATACTTCTACTATATTATAACATTACTTAATTTCACCTACTGCAGGGCTTGACTCTTATAGAGATACTATGTAGCTGTAGACAGTTGCGGTCAAAGCTGGCCAGTGTAGAGCGAAGTGACAGGCATCCTCCCTCTCTCCCTCCCTGTGTGTGTGTGTGTGTGTGTATGTGTGTGTGTGTGTGTGTGTGTGTGTGTGTGTGTGTGTGTGTGTGTGTGTGTGTGTGTGTGTGTGTGTGTGTCACTTGGGGATTGTGTGAAGGATAGCATCAGCATATTTAAAAGTGTGCTGGGAGTGCGAGTATGTGTGCGTGTGAAGGTATGTGGAAATGTGGGTGTGTGTAAGACTGCGACTATACTTATGAGTGTGGATGTGTCTGAAAGTGTAAATGCGTGCCTGAGAGTGTGTGTGTGTGTTCTTACCTACCTAATTGTTCTTGCCTAATTGTATCTTTACAGGAATGAGTCAAGCTCGCACTGTCTCGTGTCTTAAACCATATTTATCGTACATATCCTTAAAGCTGTGAATTGTTTTGGCACACACTATTTCATTCGGTAGTGCATTCCATTGATCAATTGCTCTGTTTGGGAAACTGAATTTCCTTCCGTCTTTATCACCTCTCTTCTTATGCAGTTTTTTGCAGTGTCCTCTTGCTGATGCTTCTCCATATGTTAAGTAATCATTTATGTCTATTTTCTCCTTCCCTGATATGCACTTATATAGCATTATCATGTCACCTCTTTTCTTTCTCTCCTGTAGTGTTGGTAGATTCAGTTTATTTAGTCTTTCTTCGTAGCTTAGCTCCCTTAAGCTTGGTATCCATCTTGTAGCGGCCCTTTGAACTTTTTCTATCTTGTCTATGTGTTTTTTGAGATGAGGACTCCAGACTACTGATGCATATTCCAGGGTTGGTCTAATGAATGATGTTATTATCCTTCTTAGCATGTCTTCATTTATGTATGAGAATGCTATTCTCATATTTGCAAGCAGTGTATACATGTTCCGTTCCTTCTCGCTGATGTGGTCAGCCGGAGATAGTTTGTTATTGATAATCACACCTAGGTCTTTCTCTCTTTCTGATGTGTATAGGGTTTTATTTCCTAACTTATAATCCCAATCAGGTCTTTTTCCACTTTTACCAAACTTGATTACATGACACTTGTCCACATTGAATTCCATTTGCCATGTATTACTCCATTCATGAAATTTATTTAATTCTTCTTGAAGCTCTTTACAAGAGTCTGTGTTAGTAATTCTCCTTTGCATTTTTGCATCATCTGCAAACATACTCAGGTAGCTCTCATTTCCAGTGTTACTGTTTATATCATTTATATACATTAAAAACATGATTGGTGCCAGCACTGAACCCTGTCGTACTCCACTAGTCACTTCTTTCCATGATGAGTAGTTTCCTCTTAGTACTGTTCTCATTTCTCTTTTTATGGGAAAATCTTGCATCCAACAAAACAGTTTGCCTCGAATTCCTCCTTGATGGTACAGTTTCCATAAAAGTCTTTTGTGTGGTACTGTGTCGAAAGCTTTCTTGAAATCTAAATAGATACTGTCCACCCATCCTTCTCTTTCCTGTATTGTGTTTGTTACTATGTCATAGTAGCTCAACAGATTAGTATCACATGATTTTCCTTTTCTGAAACCAAACTGTCTTTCTGTTATCATACTGTGTGCATCCCTACGTGTCAAGTGGGGTTGGTGGAGGATTAGTGTCCCTCCCTGTAAAACAATTAACTCTAAGCCCTTGGCCACCCCATTTGGGATACATGGCGTCTGGCAATGGATGGATGGATGGATTTTCTAATACCTTGCTTACAACACTGGTCAGTGATACTGGTCGGTAGTTGAGTGGATTTTGTCTATTTCCTTTCTTGAATAAGGGGACAATATTTGCTTTTTTCCAAATATCATGTAGTTTACCTTGACTCAAGGATTTTTTGAAAATAAAAAATAATGGTTTACTTAACTCCTTTGCACATTCTCGTAGTACCCAACATGGAATTTCAGCAGGACCACTTGCTTTTCCTCCGTCTAATTTACTTAACTCCTCCTGTATTACTTTTTCTGCTATTTGTATATCTGGTAGTATGTGTGGACATGCATGTTCCACATAGTCCCTCTCAAAATTTTTTTCTTTTGTAAAAACTAATTGGAAATTCTTATTTAGTGCTTCACAAATATCTTTCTCTTGCGTATAAGTGAATCCCTCATCCTTAATGGATTGTATTATATCTTTTACTTTGGTTTTGCTTCTGATGTAGCTGTAAAACAGCTTTGGTTGATCACTACTTCTATTTATTATATCCTCCTCAAACTGTTTTTGGGCTTCCCTCCTTATTCTTGTATAATCGTTTCTTGCCTGTTTGTAATTATCATACGCCCTTTCACTATTGTGTCTTCTGTATCTATTCCACAATAAATATCTTCTTTCTTTTGATTTTTTACATTCTGTTTTGAACCATTTCTGTATTTTGTTATCTGCTTCTTTGTGCTGTGGGATGTACTTCTGGACTCCTATTTCATAAAATTCACAGAATTTTTTATATACAACATTTAAATCTTGTCCTCTAAACTCATTTTCCCAATCAACTTCTAAGAAATACTTCTTTAGGTCTTGATAATTTCCCTTTTTATAGTTTAGGCTCTTTTTGTAACTTTCATTGCTGTTAACTATGTCATATGCTATCCTGAAGTTGTAATTTAGTGCTGCATGATCGCTTTTGCCGAGTGGAGGGTGATATATTAAACTGTCAATATCATTTTCTTGCCTAGTAAATATTAGATCTAGCACTGAAGGTACATCGAGTCCTCTTTTTCTGGTGGTTTCCCTCACATGTTGCGTTAGGAAAAACTCTTGCACGAGATCCAGGAGCTTTTGGTCCCAACAGCTTTCTTGGCTAATTATATCTAGAATATTCCAATTTATATTTGTATTAAAATCTCCAGTTAGTATAATTCTTTCCGATTTCTCTTCCATTTTATGTAGTAATGATCTTAAACTCTGAATTGTACTCTCTGCCAGGTCCTCATATTCGTCTCTTTCCCATGTGTTTGATCTAGGTGACATGTACAAATTGGCTACAATTACTTTCCCTTCAGATGTCTTGATCTCTACTGCAATCAGTTCTACTTGTGATGATATATCTAGTTTTATTTCATTGACTTTTAGATTTTTCTTAGTTAATATTATAATTCCTCCTCCTTTTTTTAAATTTCTGTCTCTTCTCCATATATTGTATTCCTCTAAGTTTAGTATGTCATTGGATATCCTTGATGTGAATTTTGTTTCAGTTAGGCATATTATATGTGGCTCATTTTCTCTGACATAATCATTCATCTCTAGTAATTTAGATACCATTCCATCCACATTTGAGTACGTCAACTTTATCATCTTGTTTATATACTTGTCATGACATGGTTTTACTACCTTCCTCTTTTTTATTCCAACCTGTTTATGTACCACTTTCGTACCTGCAATCCTATTACTTTGTAAAAAAAATTTCTTTTTCTCCTCTTCTGATCTTCCCTCATTTTTTGTTTTTGCTTCCTCCCTCTTCTCTTTCAGTAATTTCAGTTCCTCTTGTGTTAGGCATCTTTTTATCCATACATTCTTGAACTCCTCTTTTTCCATAAGGTTCTTTGCATTTTTTAGTATCTCCTCCACAGTGTTTACACTCTGGAAAATCACCATTAGAGGTCTTGTCTTGCTTTTCTCGTATTTCCCTTATCTTTTGTGTTCCTCTATGTCTTTACTACAGATTTCCTCTGATACTTCTTTCAGTAAGCTCATTACATTTGCCATCTCCTTTTTGTCTCTTGTGATCTTGTTTTTTACTTCTTCCTCTTCTATACCAGTGATTACTATAGATTTGTTTATATCTAATGAATCTCTGACTAACTTTAGATTGTTTTGGATTATTCTTTTCACTTCCTGTTTAATGCTTTTTTTCCTCCACTCTTGCTTCTAAGTCTTTCTTTACTTTCACCATTTCAGCATACGTGGTTTCCACATCATTTTTGTAGCTTTGCACAGCTTCATTCACCTTTGTTATCTTCTCCTCAATATCACTGCTTTGGTCTATCAGACTGCTTACTTGCCTAATTGTCTCTGTATCGTTTTTGAACTCTTCCATAACACTCTCGTGATTGACTACTGTACTTGCCATTTCACTCATTTTCTTCCTAAGTGTACTCAGTTCCACTATTATTTCACTGATGGCTGTGTCTTTCTTGTTGGCCTTCCTTCCTAGTTTTTCTATTTCTTCCTTTCACAAGTGCATCTGCTTCTTTATTTCATCAATTTCATTTTTGAAAGCCATTTCTAGTTTGTGTACACGTTCAACCAGTCTATTGTGCGTCTCCACTTCAACCAGTTCTTGGTAGAAATCATCATCTTGCTTTCTACCTTTATCACTTTTCTTTTCCAAATTCGCTTTACTAAAGTATGTGTCCATTTTGCAATACTAAAAGCACAGAGTACATGTACTTACATACCCCGTGCAGCTGTAGTCTAAACAAATCTCAGCTGACTGAGCGCATTCTTTTGCCTCTTGGTTCTCTTTTCTGTTTGTACAAGTCTTGTTTATACTTCTTCTTATTTTTTTTCTTTTAATAATGGAAAAGCATTTAGTCTAACCTGGTACAGAGCTTGACTCATATAAAGATACTAATTTAGGTAATGCCACTGGCCGTGCTGGTTCGGAGTGCCGAGGTCGCACGTCTCCTATCTGTGACTCCCACGTGTGTGTGTGTGTGTGTGTGTGTGTGTTGGGCAGGGGGAGGGTTGTGTGTGGAGAATTGTTTGCGTGAAGTTGCAGAGAGCTCAGAAGAAGAGCATTAAACTGTAAAGGAATGAAAAACATAGACAGTGTGGGAATATTCTTAGTGGACATAAGCCGAAAGGTTGCTGGACAGAGGTATGAAAAATTTTTGTTGAAAGGTGTGAGAGGGAGTATAGGGAGTCCATGAGGGAGATAATGGAAAAAATCGAGAGAGAGAGAGAGAGAGAGAGAGAGAGAGAGAGAGAGATTGATAGATTGATTGATTGAATAGGAAAACTAGTGCCAGGCAGCAAAGGCCATATGGCATTGAAGAAGAACTCATTGATATCGGTCAGGTAAAGCAATCATATGGAGAAAAGCATACGGATACGTGACAAAAAGGATATGAGAGCGGTAACCGAAACGTGGGTGGATTCACCTAGAAGATCAGCAAGTGAATATGAAAGGCATAAATTATCAAGGAAAGGGAAATCACGGTGACGCTCAGCAGAGTATTGAGGGCAGGCCAGTAGGAGATGCTCTACAGTAAGTAGAACCTGACAGTAGGAGCAAAGAGGAGGTACTCCACCAGCCATCAAATAGCCATGTGTAAGACGGGTATGGCCTAAACGCAAACGTGCTAAAGCTGTCTCCCACCGTCTATTAGGATAGGAGGAAAATGACCAATGCGAAACAGTGGGCTTAATGGAACGCAGCTTATTATTAGTAACATGGGACCACTCCAATTGCCATCGATGCTTAAGCGACAAAGAGAGAGATGGATAAAAGTCACCTACTGGGAGACAGCTGGAGGATAATGTGTTAGACGCTGATGACCTGGCCAAAGAATCCACCTGCTCATTTCCTGCAATACCAACATGGCTCGGAACCCAACAAAAGGTGACTACTTTCTTCCTGGTAGCAATCCTGTACAACCACTCCTGAATTTTAAGAACAAATTGGTTGGCTGCGGGAATGGTCTGGAGGCTAAAAAGGGCACTAAGGGAGTCCGTGAATATAACAAAAGATGAGATCTGTGAAGAAAAAATATATCGAACAGCAATCAAAACAGCAATAATTCTGCACTGAAAATACTAGTAACATCAGGGAGACGGGATTGATATGAACTATTGGGAAACGAAACTGCAAACCTTGTGCCACCAGAGGATTTCGAGCCATCTGTATAAATGGGTGTGGCTGACAAATGACAAGACAAATGGTGATAGAAGAGAGATCGTAGGTGAGACGGGGAGGTAGAGGATTTTGTTGCAGGGAGAACAGAGGGACATATACTTGGGGGTGGAATAAGCCACGGGGGAAACGAACAAAGGTGATATGGAAAAACTCGAGGAGGAGGAAGAGATAAAGAGCGGGACAAATCATCTACTCTATGTAAAAAGGAGTACCGTTGGTAGAAACGTGTCCGGAATGGATTGGATGGAACGGATGTAGAAAGAAAACCGGACGAAGAATGTTGATTAAGTCTGGAATAATAACAAAGGGTCAGTTCATCACGACGATGCGATAAGGAGGGCAAACCAGACTCAGCATACAAGCTCTGAACAGGAGTGGAACGGAATGCCCCTAAAGCAAGACGAATGCCTTCGTGATGGATTGCATCCAACCTGCGAAGAATGGTAGGGGATGCAGAGGCATAGACTTGACAACCATAATCAAGAACAGAAATAACTACGGTGAAATGTAAACGTAGGAGTAGAGTGCGATCAGATCCCCAACTGAGATGGCTCAGTGTCCGCAGGAGTTGAAGTCGTCGAAAGGCAGATGTTTTCACGGTAGCTATATGTGAAGATCAAGTCAACCGAGAGTCAAAAGACAAACCCAAGAATGTAGTAGTAGGATGATATGGAAGAAGGGTGTCATATAGATATAGTGATGGCTGTGGAATAACACGCCGTCTGGAAAACATCATAGCTCGTGATTTAGATGGCGAAAAGCGGAATCCATGAGAAGTTGCCCAAGTCGACACAACACTCACAGCTGACTGCATACATTGACCGAGACGAGAAGGGTCAGCATCAGCAAGGTAAATTGCTAAATCATCTACATATAGGGAAGCAAGGACTCTAGGAGGAAGAGAAGAGACAATACCATTTATTACAACAAGGAACAAAGTTGTACTCAGAACACACCCCTGTGGAACGCCCTCCATCTGTGGAAAGGTGGC
This sequence comes from Coenobita brevimanus, assembly GCF_032717465.1. Classification (NCBI taxonomy): domain Eukaryota; kingdom Metazoa; phylum Arthropoda; class Malacostraca; order Decapoda; family Coenobitidae; genus Coenobita; species Coenobita brevimanus. The sequence goes on from NC_137005.1 coordinate 13,319,238, forward strand.
CGATAAACTGCCAGAAACACGCACCCGAAAGGTTCAAGCTTTCAAAAAATTGTCGAGAAAAGCACCCATATTACCAACTACTCCAAAATGGACTAAAGTACAGAGAATATGATGCTTCCACATAGTATCGTATGCTTTCTCAAGATCAAAAAAGACACCGAGAACTGATTGCTTACAACGAAAAGCCTGACGGATATAAGACTCTAGCTTCACTAAGGGACCTAAAGTACTACGCCCCTTACGAAACCCATATTGAAAATCGGAAAGGAGATACTTAGATTCTAAATACCACATCAAACGAGCATTGACCATCCGTTCCAGTAACTTACCAAAGCAGCTGACAAGAGCAATAGGTCTGTAATCCTGTGGAGAGTGACCGGTCCTACCAGGTTTTAAAAAGGGAAGCAAATATGCCGTGCGCCAGGCATCAGGGAACTCACCATCTGTCCAGATCGTATTATAAAGTGACAGGAGAAAAGATAATGCTGGTCGGGGTAGGTGTTTTATCATTTGGTAATGAATACCATCGGGGCCTTCACAAGTATTGCCACAAGACTGGATCCCAGACAAAAGCTCAGACAGAAAATGGGACATTATATAACTCCGCAGATGATAGAGTAAAACACACTGGGGTACGTTCAACCTCGTGTTTAGAGCGATGGAACTCCCGAGAGAGATGGACTCCCTTGCTGATCTCACTGAAATGGTCTCCCAGTATATTTGCAACCCTAGAAGGATCAGCAACAGACTCACCATCGACATGAAGTACTGGAGCTGATGAGGGAGAGTATTTGCCTGAAATTTTGTGAATATGATTCCACAGGACAGTAACCAGCATGGAAGACGTGACATTGGACACATAAGACGACCAACTTGCCTTTCTGGCAGCCTTTATTGTCCTACGCAAAATGGCACCAGCCCATTTAAATGCAAGGAAGGCAGATTGGCGGCCTGGAGTATGCATTCTTCGTCGGTACATTCTCCATCAAGCCCTTTTGATCCGAAGGGCTCTAGTACAATCAGGGGACCACCATGGAACGCATTTGGATGCAAAGGGGCTTGTAGCCTGGGGAATGGATTCCAATGAGGCTGCCAGCACCAAGTCAGTAAAATAGGCAACTATATCATTTACGCTTGGGGCGGAAGAGGGGACTAAAAGTGAGTGGAAAAATGAAGAGAACTCATCCCATTTCGCACGGTCAAAACGCCAGCACGGGGGACGAAGAACAGGTGAATAGGATGAACTAGTGAGTAAAATGGGAAAGTGATCGCTAACCAAACAGGTATCCAGTACACACCAGGTAAAATCTAAAGACAGAGATGGTGAGCAAAGAGAAATATCAAGACAAGAAAATGTATGAGTGTGAGGTTCATGATGTGTAAATGAGCCAGAATGAAGAATGTGGAGATCGTGATTAGACAGAAAAAAAATCAAGTAGGCGACCTCTCGTAGAAATGGCATTATCACCCCATAAGGGATGCCTGCAGTTGAAGTCGTCCAGTAGCAATATAAGCGGAGGCACAATTGATAACAGACGTGAAAGCTCGGGGAAATCTATGGGGAAGGAAGGTGACAAATAGAGTGAAATAATAGTAATACAGCGATGGAAGAAAACCCTCACTATAGTGCACTTAAGTGACAAAGAAACTGAAGAAGGTTCATGGGGAACTGTACTGTGAATGAGGATCGATGATTCAGAAATCGAAGAAGGTGTACTAATGAAAACATAACCTGGGATTTGAGCAGGAGGGATGGAAAGATGGGTTTCTTGGAGACACACAATCAATGGGCAATACTTGGCAAGGAGGCATCTAAGTTCAAAGCGATTCATATTAAAACTTCGAATGTTCCACTGAAGTACGGATGCCATAATAATAATAGATATAATAAAATAAAATCCAATAAAACAAATATAAAAGCACTAAAAAATAAAGGTAAAACCAAGGACATCAGAAACTAATTGTGGAACACAATAACCAGGGAGGGGCAATCACAATTCGCGACAGGATAGTATGGGGGAAGGAACAGAAGTGGGGGAAGGCAAAATGACTGGAGGAGCATCATTGGGAACAACAGAAAGAGAGGGGGTTATCGACGGATTAGGAGAGGGAGGAACAGGAGTAGGTGGTAGGGGATCTGGCACTGGATGTACCTCCACACGTCTGCATGACCCGTGGAGAACACCCCAAAACAACTGGTGTTGAGGGGAGACACAAATTTTTAGTAGAACTTCTGACAGATGATATCCCCATACTACGAGTAGACTTGGTGGGTCGAGAAACACACACAGGCGGTGAACACTGCCGTTTCAAACTGTTTAGAGAGGGAGGAGGTGTTGTCCGGGAAAAATCAGGTTGCAAGCGAAGGGCAAAGGACGAGGATAAGGTAGGGTGAAAATGAGGGATTCGAGTAGTACCAGAACGGTGGTTAGAAGGCTGTTTACTGGAGTATGAAGCAGGGGAAGGGGGGACATGGGGAGGGTGGAGAGATTGTTTCGGTGGAACAAACAAGGATCGACTGAATGTGGCAGGCTGAGCATGAACTCCGTTGGTGGCCATAGGCAATTGGCCATCTGTAGACAAGGTCGGTGAGGTAGAAGGTGGAAAATTCTGGGCAACGGGCGAAGGGGTCGAGGGGACAGTTGTGGCGACAGAGGAAGTCAGTGCTGGTACATGTGAAGCTGTACTAGGAGCACGGGTCGAGGAGCAGGTAGGGGTCCTGACCGACCAACGGATACGGCCTGCATACGTGGAACAATCATCAAATCCCATTCTTCGGACAATCTGGCAGGTCTCCCTAAGTGACATTGGATCACGGGCACGAGTACGAGAAACCTCGCACTCAAATAGGTGGGACAAGAACGTATGTAGGCGGGATGACCACCTCCACAATTGGGACAACGACATGCAGCAGCAGGGCAGTCTGCTTCGGCATGATCAGGCTGAGCACACCTGGGGCAAACAGCCACGGAGCGACACCACTTACTGGGATGGCCATAGCGCCAACATGATCGGCACTGTCGAGGAGAATCAATATACTCTCTCACTGATAACTTAATGCCACCAATAATCACATAGTCAGGGAGAGATCGTGAATCAAACGTGACCTTAGCTATATTAACTGGACATGTACGGTTTCCTCTCGGTGGAATGGTGTAACATAGGACAGACTGAACATCATGCCTCAACTCCTGAAGGGCGGCTTGGATATGTGATGAACAGTCAGAAAATTCCCTGTCACCTAATCGTACATATGGGGGGACAGCGACAGTACCAACAACAGGATTTAGGTGTAAATCCCTGGATGCCAGAATGGGAGCACCAGTGTAATCTAATAAGGTAGTCATGGCATCAGCTGGGCTTTATTCTGAACAGTAACTATACGAGACCCATCATGTAGGGAACGAAAAGTCACATCCTTCCCAACATGACAGAGTAAAAGTAGATGGAACTCCAAATCATCTGAGGCCAGGGAAGCATGAGGGGGAATGTTGAAATATTTTGTCCAGTTCTGGGGGTCAAATAACGAAGATGAAAATGAATGACTTTTTTTTAGATAAAATGGAAGGAAGAATGCGTGAGGAAAAAACAGTAGCAGTGGACTTTGGGTGGTGGAGATTTGAAACAGAGGAGCTCGGTGTCGAGGCAGAGAAGGGTTCGTAAGGTTGTAGAGTGGCAATGTTGGAAGGGTTGGATACAGGGGGAGCAACTGAGACAGTGACGGCGGGTGTAGTATGGTAGTCGGTAAGCATAGTTGATGTAGTAGGTAAGTGTTCATCAAGAGAAGTGTCCATAAGCGGTTCAGAGGTCGTCAACGAATTAGGCATGGGAGGTAGTGGTAAGGGGGCCCCTCCCGAAGCCCCTGCATTCTCTGCTTCGAATGCCAAAATGAGGTCTGACTAAGAGAGGCAGGCAGAGACGTCCACACCTCGCCAAGGCTCAGTTTGGACTGAGAGAGAGAGAGAGAGAGAGAGAGAGAGAGAGAGAGAGAGAGAGAGAGAGAGAGAGAGATAATGAAGGGTGAGCTTGAGAAGGTGATGTAAATGTCAAAACAAAATGGAGGATTTTACAAAGGATGTGAGGATGGCAGGTTGATAGAGTAAAGGATATCTGAGAAATATCAGGACATAGATGAGTTGTGAGGATTAGTTGTGAAGCAGTTTATTACCTTCGTGACTTTTTTTTTTCTGCCATATCTTTTTCGTTTCCACATTCACTTTTATCCTTTCCTCCCCTCCCTCTCAATACCCCTCCTCTATTATTTCCTTTTTCCTCCCTATCATCTTCATATCCATTTTTCTTTCAATCTTTTTCACTTTCTCGCCTTTCCCCCTCTTTTTCCCCTTTTCCCTTTACTTTTCCCTCTCTTCCTAGCCATTTTCACTCCCCATCACACTCCTTCAACTTTGTTTCCTTCACCTCACAGATTTCTCACTCATTCCCTCTCCTAGTCCTCCACATGTTCCCTTCCAGCCGATTGTCGCCACCACTTACTAACGTTTCCATTTTGGCTATTATTTTTTCCCTCACTCCCTCTTTCCCCCAGATTTTCCCTCCGCTACTTCAGTTTCCACCTCCTTTACTCTGTCCATTCGTTCCCTCTTTAGTTCATATTTTCTCCCTCTCACCTTCACCCATTGTCTTTCTCGCGTATCTCCTCCATCCCTCCTTCTCCCGGTTGTTCCTCTCTCTGTCTCTGTCTGTCTGTCTGTCTCTTTCGCTCTCTCTCTCTCTCTCTCTCTGATAAGAAAGCCAGGCTTTTCTATTCACCTCAGTGCTAATGAAAAGGATGTCTAGCTCTAAGAGATGTTTTATTCATTTTGCCGCTGCAGTACTTGCAGGTACCGCCAAAGTTCTGTCCTGACTGAGGACACAACATGAATCTCTGCCAACTGAGGTTCGAGCAATTGCTTCGGGAGCAGGGGAATGCAAGGTGCTGGGATGGCAGGAAGGGGGGCCAGAGGGAGGAAATAAGCGTCCGTATGCACGGGAAGACAAGTAACCAAGATTGCCATACTCTCGATGTGATTCACTGATAAGGCTGGGCTGTGATATTTAAGACTTACAATACTATGTGTATGGTCAAGTATTCCATGAGACTGTGAGGATACTTAAATATCAGCCTTGGTATACTCGTAGTGAATTTCAGTCTGCCGTTTAGTTGTGAAGAAAACGGAAACCACGACGTGATGAAGTTAAGCAGCTTATACAGTAGAGCTATCCCAGACTGCCACCAACTTCAATCACAACCTTATCACCCTAACCTGTCCTATCGCTCCGGTACGGCCTGTGGACCCTCCAAAGAAACGTCGCCTGTGGCACTTTGGAGCAGCAGATTGGGAGGCCCTCAGGCAGTACTTCTTTGATTTTCCCTGGAATGATTATTGCTTCCTTGGCCGGGACCCATCTGGGTGTCCATTGCGCATTACGGAGGTTATTCTCTCGGGCATGGAAGCATACATTCCTTTCTCATATCCTTTGACTAATGAACGAAAGCCTTGGTTTAATCATGCTTGTTCTAATGCTGTCTGCAACAAGGAGAGGGCCTATAAAAGGTACCGGAGCCAACCCACCCCTGAATCACATCTTTTATACGCTTCTGCCCGGAATCGTGCTAAGTCTGTTACTCGCTCTGCTAAAAATATTTTCATCTGTACAAAATGCTCTCAACTCTCTAGCTGGAATTCTTCCCGCTCCTTCTGGCACCTTGGCTAAAACGTTTCTGACAATTTTACCTCATCATCCTTCCCTCCTCTTTTCTACTTTGATGGTTCTGTAGCTATTTCTTCTACTGATAAAGCTGATCTCTTCGCTCAGGCTTTCTCCTCCAATTCCTCCTTAGACGATTCCGATGCTGTTCATTCATCACTTCCCCCCTCTAATTTTCTCATGGCTAACATTAAAATTTCTTCAGCTGATGTATTTTCTGCCATCACAGGCCTCAATACTAATAAGGCATATGATCCTGATGGAGTCCCTCCTGTTGCTCTCAAGAACTGTGCTTCTGTGCTTACACCCTGCCTAGGCAAACTCTTTCGCCTTTGTCTATCAACTAGTAGCTTTCATTCTTGCTGGAAATTTGCACTCATTCAGCCAGTTCCAAAGAAGGGTGACCATTCCCAACCCTCTAACTATCGTCCAATTGCTTTAACATCCTGTATCTCAAAAGTTTTCGAGTCTATTCTTAATAGAAAAATTTTAAAGCATATTTCCTATCACAACCTTCTTTCTGATCGTCAGTATGTGTTCCGTAAGGGACGCTCCACTGGCGATCTTCTCACCCACCTTTCAGACTCCTGGTCATCCTCCTTTCGGGACTTTGGCGAAGGGTTTGCCATTGCACTTGACATCTCAAAGGCTTTCGATGGAGTCTGGCATAAATCTTTAATTTTTAAACTGTCCTCTTACGGTTTCTATCCTTCTATCTGTGCCTTCATCTCTAGCTTCCTTTCTGGTCGTTCTATAGCCTCTGTTGTAGACGGCCATCGTTCTTCTCCTAGATCTATTAACAGTGGTGTTCCTCAGGGCTCTGTCCTATCATCAACTCTCTTCCTTTTATTCATCAATGACCTAAGCGGTACATCTAACCCTATCCACTTATAAACTGATGACTCCACCCTTCACCTTTCCATTCGATTCCCACTACATCAATCTCAGCAGTTACTTCAACAAACAAGGGATGAGGCTATGGCACACCTAATGTCTGACTTGGCTCGTATCTCTGACTGGGGTAAAAATAATCTGGTTGTTTTTAATGCATCAAAGACTCAGTTTTTGCACCTATCAACCCGACAAAGTTTTCCACAGGTATACCCACTGATGTTTAATAATTTTCAGCTTAATCCTGCATCATCGTCGAACATGCTTGGGGTTTCATTTACTCGGGACTTATCTTGGAAAGATCATACCGGATCTCTTGTGAAATCTGCTTCCAAGAGATTGGGTGTGCTAAGCCGACTCCGTTCCTTCTTTACCCCTGCACAGTTGTTAACTCTATACAGGGGTTTTATCCGCCCCTGCGTGGAGTACAACTCTCATGTGTGGGGAGGCTCTCCACATACAGCTCTTCTCAATAGGGTGGAGTAAAAGGATTTTTGTCTCATTAACTATCCTCCTCTTGCTGGCTCCCTTCAACCTTTGTCTCTTCACCGCACTGTTGCATCTTTATCTCTTTTCTATCGCTACTTCATTGGTCACTGTTCCTCTGAATTGTCTGCATGCATTCCTCCATCTCTACGACGGGTGCGTAGCACCTGTCTAGCAGCAAACTCTCATCCCTTTTCTGTCCAACTCTCTAATGCTAGAGTTAACCGTTACTCCCAGTCCTTCATTTATGCAACAAGTCAACTCCGGAACTGTCTCCCTCTGTCTGTATTTCATGCTTCCTATGATCTCCAGTCTTTCAAACGCAGTGTGTCCAGGCATCTCAAAATAAATGGATCTTGAATTTGGCTCTCTCTTGTATTTTGTGTTTCTCTCTTGGAAAGAACAGTTATGCGGGTTCGTTGCCTTTGGTTCCTTCTTTCTTACAAAAAAAAGTAGCTCTGAGTATTATTAACTTGTATTCCCCTGTATCTCCGTCCCTCGCTCTTACATCTCTAACCCCTTTTCACCCATTCTCACCTTTCCTGTCAATCTCCTATCTCTTTCCTCCCTCCTCCTTTCGTCTTTCCGCCCAATTTCACTCTTCCTACCTACATGGTCCCTCCCCTGAGAGTCTATGGACCTCCTGTTTAGATCCAGTGTTATTTGTGATCAATAATACAGGGAGAGCTAACTGGTGATCTGAAGACCAGTGGTACAGTTCCCCTTTACTATGTATACAACGACTTTCATTGCATAAACATTATCTAGAGACAGTCTAACCAGTTTTCTTCGGAGCCTGTTTGTTTTCAGAATAAATACTCATTTCTCAAACTTTCCCTTATAGAAAAAATATTCACTGCTGAATCAATGCGAAATAAGCATTGCAAGCTATTATGGAAGGCAAGAATGTGGCAATGGCGAGAGAGTAGAACCTCCTAATAATGAAGTGAAATGACATGAGTGGTTGTATGAAACACACACACACACACACACACACACACACACACACACACACAGAGAGAGAGAGAGAGAGAGAGAGAGAGAGAGAGAGAGTGACCTTTTGGTTATTTTGAATTCGTTTCATACAACTAAAAAAACAAACAAAAAGCCTCTGACAAGGACTGACCTAACGATGACGACCCAGGACCGGACAAAGGACTTGGTAATGGCTACATGGAATGTAAGAGGAACGAATGATGAGGTGAAAGAGAGAGAGATTGTCCAGGTGCTTGAGGGTGCGAAAGTGGATGTATGTGGAATAACTGAAACAAAATGGAGAGGAGAAAGTGTGAGAGAATGGGAGTATGGATGGGGTATATGTGCAGGAGTAGGTGAGAATGATAGGGCAAAGGAACGAGTATGTATAGCTGTGAGTATAAGATGGAAGAAGAGCATCAGACAGTATGGATCACTTGGGTCAAGGACTGTGTGGGTAAAGTTGAAAGTTGGAATACAAATGTGGGTGATTGTGTGTGTGTATATGTCAACGCAAGATCGTGCTAGCAGAGGGAGAGAAGAGTTCTGGACAAATGTGGAAGTGTGCATGGAAAAGTTTGGAAGGAATGAGAGTGTTTTTAATCGGTGATATGAATTGTAAAGAAGGGAATGTGAAGATGGATGGAATAGTTGGTGAGTGGGGTGTGCCTGCTGAGATAGATGAGAATGGGAGTGCGTTAGTGGACATTTGTGCTGGGAGGGGGTTGGTGAAGCCAATACCCTCTTCAGGCATAAAATGATCCACAGGTATACATGGCGAGTGATGAGAAGGGTGGGTGGTGAACTGAATGAAAGGAAGGCAATGATTGATTATGTGTGTGTGGATGAAAGGATGCGAAGATGTGTAATGGATGCAAGAGCTTATAGAGGTTGGGGAAGTGGACTTTCTGACCACTACTTGGTGGTGGCCAGAATTACGATCCAAGTAAGATGGAGGAATAGAAGAAGGGAAAAACGAGAAGAAGGAGTATAGTAGGGTCGCACAGTGCACGTCATCGCAGTGTGCGATTCGCATTGTGTGCGAGTGACCAAAAATCATAACCAAAAATCCTTGAATGCACGAGTTTACCGCACAGAACATGAGGCAGAGGCAAGGAGTGTCACAAAAATGCCATTTTCTACTAGTGCGCGAGCACCCCTCACACAGCGCGTCACGTGTCGTCATGTTGATGCACAGAAATTCCCGGGCATTCTACTGCACAGCTTGGGGTACAAGGGAGCGGGCGCACCATAACAGTCCTGGCTCGTGCACTGTGCAGATCCGCTCTCTACAGCTAACCTTTCGTATACAAGGTGTGGTGTTTTTTGTGCTGCTCCATCCTTGCCTGTTACTTCGCCGCACCATGGGTCCAACCCCAAGAGTTAAGAAACTTCTGATGCACGCCATCAAGTTAAAGATCATTAAGATGAAGGAGGAGGGTCAAGGAAACACTGCCATCAGGAGAGCCCTGGGACTGGCTGAATCTACAGTGAGAACTGTATGGAACAACCGTGAAGCAATAAAGGCTGTAGTGAAGACGTACAGTGCCTCTGACCCAGACGCCCGTTCGCGAGTGGGAAATCGTGCCATGTTACTAATGGAGCGCTATCTTTGCACCTTCATAATGAGGAAAGAAAAGGAAGGTGTTCCACTGAATGAAAGATTTATTCGGAACCAAGCCCAGTTCTTTTACAAGGCAGCATCTCGCAGGTTAAAAGTGGAAAAACCTTTCAGGGCATCGGTTGGATGGCTGGACCATTTTCTCAAGTGCAAGGAACTCCGTTACGTGAAAGTGTCTGGTGAACGTGCCTCTGCTGATGAGCTGGCCGCTAGAGACTATCCTGTGATACTTAAAGCGAATATTGAAGAGGGACAGTACACCAAGGACCAGATCTACAACATCGATGAAACATCGTTATATTACAAGGCCATGCCCAAATCAACTTACATCGTTAAAAGACGGAAACAAGCCCCTGGTCACAAGCTCCAGAAGTGTAAGATGATGGTAATGTTCGCTGTAAACTTGTCTGGGAGCCACAAGATGAGGCCAGTTGTTGTACACTCAGCTTCACACCCAAGGTGCTACAAAAACCTCACGAACATGGATGCAAGTGGCGTGTATTGGTACAAGTTGGCAAATGGTTGGATGACCGGGAACATTATGGCAGACTGGTTAACGAGGCGGTGTGTCCCTGATGCCATGGCCAAGTGTCGGGAACTGGGCATTCCATTTAAGATGCTCCTTGTGCTTGACAATGCACCAAGTCACCCTCCATACCTTGAAGATCTGCATAAGGATTGTCGTGTTGTGTTTCTGCCGCCCCGCATGACGTCACTAGTGCAGCCACTGGATCAAGAACTAATCGCCACTGTGAAGCACTTCTACCATAAGCAAGTGTACGACTACCTACGCAGGAAGACCGACACACAAGAGGAGCTTCATGCCCTACAAGAAGATCACGATGAAGACCTTGATGAGGCATCTGCTCCCGTTCCATCTCCACCAGCACCTGTATCCCGACCTACCACAGATGCCATGACTATTGAGGCATTTTGGCGTAATTTTACGGTGAAGGACACAGTTGAATTTCTCCTACAAGCCTGGCACCAGATTACACCTGCAACAGTGAACCACGCGTAGCGAATGCTCGTGCCTCACTTATGCACGACCCAGGAGACGGCCATTCAACCACTGGCCGAGGCTGAGGCAGCAACAGTGACAGCAGCACAAGCTGTACCAGGTTTCAAGGACGTTACATTGGCGGACATACAAGAAGTGCACACTGCTACTGAGGAACAGCCTCCCGAGGAAGTGTTGCAATGGATAGACGAGGCTGACGCAGAGCCTGACACCAGGCAGAGTCAAGTTGAGCAGCCTAGCGTGATGGAAGGCGGGACTGAGCTGTGTATGTCAAACATTAGCAAGATCCTTGCTGCCTTGGATAAGCTCAAGAAAGAGGTGAAGGAACAGGAAGTGAGCAACCTAAGAATGGAGGGACTTCTGGTTGGTATCGACAAACTCTTCCGTTTCTACACAGACAGGCACAGGGAAGAAATAAACAGGAGAAGACAGACGCTCATAACAAGCTACACACAGCGGGCTCAAGTTGGTGAAATTGCGGAACCAGCGACATTGTCTGCTCCTGTTCCTGTTGAGGATGAAGAGGATGCAATGTCAGAAGTGTCAGCATTGGACTTTGAAGGCTTTATGGCCGAAGTGAGTGACTTCAATGCTCCTGGGGAAGGTGATCAAGAGGAGTCTGTGGAGGGAAGTGTTGGTGCAGTGGGAGGTGCGGTGGGGAGTGCGGCGCTGTAAGTGTTGCCGCGCCTTGGAACCCCTGTTCTTTAAGGTCATCAGGCCTGTTGTCTACTGTTGATAAGGTGACTCCCCATATTTTTGTTATTGTAGCTATAGCTTTAGTACAATGTCTGAAAAATATGACCTTTATTATGTCTCTAAGGACCAAGAATTATCCAGGTATGAGGGGGTACCGCCCATATGTAAATATTCCCATAAGATTATGTATTTCCAGTACGCAAATCCCAGTGAGTGAGGTCGTGGACCGCCCAATCTCTTGCGCACTGTGCGAGCCTACTGTAGTTGTAAGGAGAGTGGAAAGGTTACAAGAGGATGAGAAAAAGGCAGAGTATAAGAGAGAAGTAGAGGAACGATTGGCCAAATATTAATTGGAGCAGATGGAGGATGTGGAAGGTGTGTGCAGGATATTTACAGAAGAAATATGTTCAGCATGTGATGTGGTGTGTGGGAGGAAGAGAAGACGGAAGGGGGTGCAAGGAACAGCGTGGTGGACTGAAGAGGTGAGACAGGCTGTGGCACAAAAGAAGAAAGCATACAATGAATGGATGAGAAATAGGGGCGTGGAAGAAGTTGAGAGGCGGAAGAGAGAGTTATATGTAGAAAGAGAGAGGTGAAAAGATTAGTAAGAGAGAGTAAGAATAGAGTGGATGAGGAATTTGGAAGGAATTTGAGTGTAAAGTTAGGGACTATAAGAAAATGTTCTGGCAAGAGGTGAAGAGAGTAAGACAGGGTGGAAGTGAGGCTAGCAGGGGAGTGAAAGATAAAAATGGTAGATTACTAGTGGAGAAGTTAGAAAAGGTGAGCAGATGGAGAGAACACTTTAAGGAACTGGTGAACATACAGGATGGAAGTAATGTGAGTATAAGTGGCTGGGGAATGGCTGGGAGAAGGAGGGAGGTGAGAAGACAGGAAGAAATCAGTAGGATAGAAGTTGTGGAAGCAATGAAGAAAGTTAAATTGGGGAAAGCACCAGGAATTGATGGAGTGTGTGGTGAAATGCTGATGCAAGGGGGAGAGATAGTAATAGAATGGATGTGGAAGATGTGCAGATTGGCCTGTGAGGAAGGTAGAGTCCCAGAAGATTGGAAGTAAGGTATAAATATTCCCTTGTATAAAGGAAAAGGGGAAAAAGAAGTGTGTGGTAATCATAGGGGCATTTGTCTTCTTAATATAATAGGAAAAGTGTATAGTAGGATACTTATTGACAGTTAGAGAAAGAACAGAGGAATTAGTTGGAGAAGAACAGGGAGGCTTTAGGAAGGGAAGAGGTTATTTAGATCAGATACTCATTCTTAGATCTTTAGTGGAAAAGTTTCTAGAGAAGAGAAAGAAGTTGTATGCTGCTTTCATGGATTTGGAGAAAGCATATGACAGGGTGGATAGACAAGGATTGTGGAAAATATTAAGAATATATGGAGTACATGGGAAGTTGTTGAATGCTGTGAAGAGTATGTATGATGGTGCTAAGGCTGCAGTGTGTGTGGATGGTGAACTATGTGAATTTTTCTCTTTGAAGGTTGGGTTGAAACAGGGATGTGTCCTGTCTCCGTGGTTGTTCAATCTGTACATGGATGGGGTAATAAAAGAGGTACAAGGTAGAGTAGTGGATGTTGGAGTGGCCCTGGTGAGAGAGGATAGTGTTTGGAAACTCCCTGTACTGTTATTTGCAGATGATACTGTGTTGTTGCGTGAAGACGAAGGGGAACTGCAAGGCTTGGTGGATGAGTTTGGGAGAGTGTGTAAGAAACGGAATCTAAAGGTGAATGTAGGGAAGAGTAAAGTGATGGTCTTTGAGAGAGGTGAAGTCAGTGAATGTACAGCGAGGTTGGATGGTGAGGAATTGAAAAATGTGAGTACGTTTAAGTACTTCGGTAGTGTGATGAGTAAGGATGGAGGTTTGGAGGGTGAAGTGCTTGAAAGGGTACAGCAGGGTAGAAAGGTTGCTGGTTCTTTGAAAGCAGTGATAAGAAACAGGGAAGTGGGCATGGAAGTGAAAAGTTACTACATGACAGTATTGTGATACCAACTCTAACATATGGAAGTGAAGCTTGGACGTTGTTGGAAGGACACAAGTCAAGAGTGAGAGCAGTGGAAATGAGTTATTTAAGAGGAGCCTGTGGAGTCACATGGAAAGAGAGGCTGACGAATGAGGATATAAAGAAGCATTGTGGTGTGGATGTGGATGTGATAGGAAGCGTTATGAGGAACACACTGAGGTGGTTTGGCCATGTGGAGAGGATGGAGGGTGAGAGACTGACGAAGAGAGTGTATGTGAGTGAGGTGGAGGGGGGATGAGGGAGGGGGAGGCCGAGGATGAGATGGAGGGATGGGGTGGAGAGGTATATGAGAGAAAGGGGTGTGAGTTGGGAGCAGGGCAGTGAAATGGCGGGGGACAGGGCGACGTGGAGGCGATTTGTTTGTGGCCACCCCAAACGGGATTGAGGCGCCTGGCAATAGGTAGATAGATAGAATTCGTTATTATATGGAATGTTATCGCCATGGTACTATTTTCTGATTTTAGGGGAACCTTACTGTAAAAGACATATGGCAATCTCTTGCGTTGAAACGGCAGCATAACTGAAATTTTTATACAGTACTGGAAAACTTCTTTGGAAATATAATAAGTGACTGACAACATGACATCACTCATACTGTAAAGCATGCCAAAGCGAAAATAATGTTTCAACTTCTGGCACATCGAAAGAAGAACAAATTAAAGTCGTTTGAACTTTCTGCTTATTGCTAACAGCTCCATGTATAGTGGAATACCTTATAACCATTTCCCATCACTTCAGGTATTGCAAACCTGGCTGCTGTAAATTAGTGACTCACCTACATGTTTGTCCATCCAGTTTTAATAGTGCAATTTATAACTCAGACAATAATAGCACCCTGCAACAGAATACGCCATTATTTGTACTACGATGAAAGGGAACATTCACATCTTAGGTAATCTGGAAGGAGGTAAACAGAAATTTAACCTTTTGTATTATTATGTCGTGAATTCTAACAGTTCCCCGTGAACTTGATTCTAAATTCAGGCGACGTTTATGTGTTAAAGACATTGCTCTTCTTATTGCAAGATCCTAACTTCTGACACTCATTCGTGAAAACCATAGTGAGATAAAAATTTGCTGGGTTGATAGAGGAGTTCAGCAATGTGGCACCTAGCAGAACAACATCTGTCTCAGAAATGCTCCATAACCGACCTTCAGCTATAGAGGGTTTCCCCCGTACCTTCGCCCTCACTTGTTTAACCCATCCTGAACAATGACGCATCGGCCATTTCATTATAACTCTGGAAATTGTTATATTTTGCTCAGGAAAGTCTTCCTGTTGAACTGTTTAACCTGCCACATCCCATCAACGTATGGGTACATCAGAACTTTTTTTCTTGCTGACACCCATCGACGTACTGATACGTTCTGCAATTGCAAGGTCTGTCATTTGCACATTTTTCAAGTTTTGCAGGTGATTTTTGGTAGGCATATGTAGGAGACATTCCTCTACCTGCTGCCAGGCGGCGACACTGCCTGACCCCGCGTGACCCCCCCCCCGCACGCCATTGTCTCAGAAACTCACCTGTTAGCAGTGACCTGGCCAGTAAAGACATGTTGCGCCATGGTACGAAATTCAAGGCGAGAGTGGTTCCCCAATCGATGACGATGTGCAGGACAGAGATTACATGGTGCCAGAGGAAGAAACGAGTAGAAGTGATGAGGAGGTATCATCATCATGAAAGGTGCAGTATGTTGATGTGTTCAGTGAGTGAAACAGTGCTTATATCACTTATAACACTGTGAGAAAACCAATACATTCTTGAACTACATATAAATTCGTACCAAATTAACAACTATATACCTATTCTGAGTGGTTTGCAATAGTTACCGCTACAACAGAAAACGGGACAGCACAGCACGGCTCCAGAGAAGACGGTACCAGGTGTGGGGAGGGGTCACCTGTACAGTTGACTTCAGCTCAGGTGAGCACTTTTTTTTTTGTGAATTACCATTGTTTCTCATAAAAAGCGGAGGTTTTAGCCAAAAAAACAAAACAAAATCGGTCGGGATTGAGGGGAGGGGTCATTGGTGAGAAATTAGTCGGGATGCGGCAGGTTAAATGTAGCGTTCATACAGCTTTGCCATTATGGGTTTCCTGTAAAATGAGTATAGTCTCCTGAATCAGCAGTGAATAAATAAATAAATTAGATAAGTAAACAAGTAAATAAATAAATTAATTAATTAATAAATACTAACAGTTTTAAATAACAAAAGACATCTTAGGATTGAAGGGTTAAGGGAAGTGCCGTTACTGCTGCTGTGCAGCAGACCAAGTCGCCAGTCAATTAGTTCACAGGATTATGACTACCGAAAACGTACACTTCACTGCATTTGACAGGAAAAAACTACCAATGTGTCTGCATTAGTTTAATTTACCATTGGTGAATTAAACTAACTTCATTAAAATTACGTAAAGAACACTTTTTTTTTTTTTTTTTTAAGTTTAGCAGAGTCTCCTGAGAGTGAGGAAAGTGCTGAAAATTATATGCCATTCTTCTAGTTTGAAAAAAACTTCCTAGAGCTGAAAACTTGTCTAAAGATTTCAAGAACAATATAGTGTGCGTGTTGATAAATTAATCCATTCAATACGACGATGTATTTTGCATTACATTCTTGCTATCTCCAGACGATTTCATTCAGCTTTCGACAGATAATTCAAAGGCAGAGGAAAATGCAGCTTTCAATAATTCCATCGCCACTAAAGTGGTCTCGTAAACTGAAAAAAAGTATTTTGTAAGAAAGATGAAATAAGAGTGTTGTTCACAGGCTGGAGAAGTTGTACAAGTTCAAATTTTTTAATTGTTCTTTTTCATACTAGCTTGTCAGTTCCACTTTAATTTTTGCCGCCCTTCCCTGTGCACTTTTTTGCATGAAGGAGGAAACTAAAAGGTAGGCGAGATAGTGCCGAGGGAGGGGAAAGAGTGGAGAGATAGGAGAGGGGAATGATAGACTGATATAATGGGGACGGCGAGAGAGAGAGAGAGAGAGAGAGAGAGAGAGAGAGAGAGAGAGAGACGATGCAGAAAAACAAAAGTAAGGGTGAAATAAAAGTGGAAAAGGAAAGGAGACAGGAAAAAATAAGAATGAGATATATGATGAAAGTGACATGAGAGGAATGAATAAATAGAGTAGGAGGGAGAGGAGGATGGAGAGAAGGGAAAGGATGGGTGGGAAAAAAGGAAAAACATCCCTTAGTAGCAAGAAGAGAGGAAACATTGTACAGACATGGCGATACTTTTAATAGTGCCGGTATTTTCAGTCGAAATTTTTTAACAAGTTCAGGCCATTATTTTCCTCGTAGTCCCTTCACCCGAGGGCATTTATTATTACATTTTTTACTCCTAATGTCAGACGATTTTCACTGGAAAAAAGAAAGACATTTTAAGTGAAGGAATTACGTATAGCATATGCTTAATCCACCATTGCAAGAGGTCTCACTTAAACTAAAACGAGAACAATTAGTAGTAGGATTAAAGGAAAAAATGGCGTCCTCGGGGTAATCATAGTATTAAACCCATAGAGATATTTAGTGCGAATCATTAAACTCACCATATACGTATATCCTGTCTAACTGTGTCGGTGTGTTCCAGCGACTGCTTCCTGCGTACGGTAATGATGTACTGTACAAATATGTGATTTTCATAATCACCATCATCATCATCATCAGTCATTCCCCTCCTCCTCCTCATCATCATCATCATCATCATCATCATCATCATTATTATTATTATTATTATTATTATTATTATTATTATTATTATTATTGTTGTTGTTGTTGTTGATGTTATTGCTGTTGTAACATGCCATCAGGTCAATTAAACACCTCTAAGAGCGAGGCCTCGTTGCCACCTCGCCGCTGCGGGTCCAAAAGGTGTGAAAGCATCACATTCCGTGTTGTTTCCTTTCGGATTTCCACACCCCGACCCACTTCACTGGGGGTGCAAGTGAAGTGAAGTTAAAGCGGCCACGATGGTTGGCAACCAAATGCAGAATACAGTTGAAATATACCATCAGATCGATTAAACATATGCATTTATTATTATGGTGACGATGATGATGATGATAATTATTATTATTATTATGATGATGATGATGATGATGATTATTACTACTACTACTACTACTACTACTATTTTTATTATTATTTTTATGATGATGATTATATTATTATTATTATTATTATTATTATCATCATCATCATAAGCAGCAGCAGCATGATCATCAACGTTGTCGTCGTCGTTGTCGGTTATCCTAACGCTATTTGCAATCAAAAATATTTATATGATTAGGATCCAGGAACATTAAGTGAATACACAAAAGCAAGAGAACTGTCGTCCATATCCGCCAAATGGACCAGGCCTCAAGACTCCCACAGGCAAACTTTCTTCTTTATTTCGTTCTTCTTTTGATTATGTCGCTTTCGCAATTCTTTAAGAGGAGATATCATGCTAGCGTTTGAAATAGATATAAAAAGTGAAGTCTACCATATGCATCTTGATAAATACTTCTTTCACTCATAATAAATGTGTATAAATTAAATTGCCTTCCCATAACAAAGAGTAACATTATTCCCAACACACCCACATGATTTTTTGTTTCATATGGATGTTATCAGGTACAAAGACAAAAATATAAAAGCACTTCCCAATCAATATTCCCCCCTCTCTCTCTCTCTCTCACACACACACACACACACACACACACACACACACACACACACACACACACACACACACACACACACACACACACACACACACACGCCGTCATTAAGCCTCTCACAAACACACAGACTGCAAATACCAGACAAGATAATCCTTCTCGTGCCGCCATGTTCTAATTACGAGCCGAGCTAAGCGAGCGAACGATGATTATTAAGTTTGGAAATAAGCGGCCCGGCACAACCCGGTCTGACCCGATCTGACCGTCATGCTAAGCAGAAGCTAATAACTTTACTCTTATGTGAAATAAAGACAGAATCCTTTATGCATGTGATATATTCATTCATTCATTAAATTCTGTTATCAACTAAAAACTTATCTATAAAGAAGTAAGAACTTCTTGGAATCTCGTTTTTTTCCAAGGGAGTAATCGGCTGTAATAGGTGAACGCATTAGCTAAGAAATCAAATAAAAAGATAATCCGTCATAACATTGTGTTTTGGGGGCATCAGCTCTAGCACTTAAATATCAGAGAGTCCTCTTATTTACATGAACGTTTTTGCTAGGTTTTGGTGGTGACATCACCCATTTCTGGCATTAATCATCTCATTAACAACCAAGTGTTTATATGGCAGATGAACATGGTGCTCGCTCGCTCGAAATGCACTCACAAAGCGAACTTTACTGGTTAGATACTTGACCAAGAGATGGCGTAGAAGGACGAGGGAGTGACAGAGTATAAGGAGGAATTAGTACATAAAACAGGAGGCAAGGAGAGTGGGGTGAAATGAAAAGGGGTTGGGGTGTAAGTGTACGAGACAAGGATTTATAGAAACAAAAAAAGAGAACTGAAAAAAGAACAGTTTTATATGTACAGCAGCTTGAACGAAAGGACACGAAAGTAAGCAATGAGATAGCTGAGAGATCAGGATTAAAGCTGTAATGAGTGACAGTATAAAAGGATAACAGTCATGTAATGGAGAATAAAAAACAAAGAACATTGAAAGTAAAGGAAATAGGAAGCAGCAAGGATGGACAATTTACCAGAAGTGTGCGACAGTAACTTGATAAAAGAAATAAAAAGTTGGATTACTCAGAGAGTGCATTACCCCCTCGTGCAAAATATTGGTTTGAAAGTATCAACAATTGACTCTGCTTTCTGATTTGACCTTCGCTGATTGTTCTCGGAATCAAGTACCTTCAGCGATGATTGGCCCTGAACGCAAAAAGAATGTTTGATTAACATCAGAATGAAACTGTTTAAATCGTCTTTGCCATGGCCTTGATCTAGCACCTTCCCTGTGACGCGACATTTGACTGGTTTCAAGCTCAGTCTTTATTCTCACCTTACTGTGAACACCTCCATAAGGTTTTGTTTGAATTAAACAAAAACTGTTTAAGTTGATCTCACCATGTGACCATGAGCTTGGCCCTATTGCTGTTAAAATGTAGGTCATTCCCTTGTTTGACTCTAAACTCATCCAAGAAAACTGGTTCAAATCAGATAAATATATATTAATTGTTTTTTACACCTGCAACACACAGGTTGACATTATGACCTTGGCCTTTGACCTTGGTCTCTGACCTTTCCATGTGACCTTGATCTTTGAATGATTGTTTTCAACATTAAATCACTTCAAGTCAAATTACCTTCGTTCTTCCTTTGACCTGAATATATTTATATCTATCTATCTATCTATCTATCTATCTATATATATATATATATATGTACATATATATATATATATGTATATATATATATATATATATATATATATATATATATATATATATATATATATATATATATATATATATATATATATATATATTTATGTTTGGCCTACCTCGGACAAATAACTGCATAAGTCGATTTGGCTAAGTCACTGTTTGGCCTAGTCTGTGATGTGACCTTGCCCTTTTGTTCCAAAAATAAAAGGGGACGGGGGTTCTTTATACTCTAGCCTTCGATCTTTCCACAACGTTTGGCTGAAATATGATGAACACTTTTTGAGTAGTTTTGTTCACACACACACACACACACACACACACACACACACACACACACACACACATACACACACAAAAGCTCCTGGATCTCGTGCAAGAGTTTTTCCTAACGCAACATGTGAGGGAAACCACCAGAAAAAGAGGACTCGATGTACCCTCAATGCTAGATCTTATATTTACTAGGCAAGAAAATGATATTGACAGTTTAATATATCACCCTCCATTCGGCAAAAGCGACCATGCAGTACTAAATTGCAACTTCAGGATAGCATATGACTAGTTAACAGCAACGAAAGTTACAAAAAGAACCTAAACTATAAAAAGGGAAATTATCATGACCTAAAGAAGCACTTCTTAAAAATTGATTGGGAACAGGAGCTTAGAGGACAAGATTTAAATGATGTATATAAAAAATTCTGTGAATTTTATGAAATAAGAGTCCAGAAGTACATCCCACAGCACAAAGAAGCAGAAAAGAAAATAAAGAAATGGTTCAATACAGAACGTAAAAAATCTAAAGAAAGAAGAGATTTCTTGTGGAATAGATACAGAAGACACAATAGTGAAAGGGCATATAATAATTACAAACAGGCAAGAAACGATTATACAAGAATAAGGAGGGAAGCCCAAAAACAGTTTGAGGAGGATATCCTAAATAAAAGTAGTGATCAACCGAAGCTATTTTACAGCTACAGTACATCAGAAGCAAAACCAAAGTAAAAGATAAAATACAATCCATTACGGACGAAGGAATCACCTATACACATGAGAAAGATATTTGTGAAGCACTAAATAAGAATTTCCAATCAGTTTTTACAGAAGAAAAAAACTTTGAGAGGGACTATGTGGAACATGCATGCAAACACATACTACCAGATATACAAATATCAGAAAAAGTAATACAGGAGGAGTTAAGTAAATTAGACAGAGAAAAAGCAAATGGTCCTGATGAAATTTCATGTTGGGTGCTACGAGAATGTGCAAAGGAGTTAAGTAAACCATTATTTTTAATTTTCAAGAAATCCTTGAGTCAAGGTAAACTACCTGATATTTGGAAGAAAGCAAATATTGTCCCCTTATTCAAGAAAGGGAGTAGACAAAATCCACTCAACTACCGACCAGTATCACTGAGCAGTGTTGTAAGCAAGGTATTAGAAAAGCCTATAAGAAAATCTTGGGTAAATAATCTAGAAGAACACAATATGATAACAGAAAGACAGTTTGGTTTCAGAAAAGGAAAATTATGTGTTACTACTCTGTTGAGCTACTATGACAGAGTAACAGACACAATACAGGAAAGAGAAGGATGGGTGGACAGTATCTATTTAGATTTTGAAGAAAGCATTTGACACAGTACCACACCAAAGACTTTTATGCCAACAGCCATGCCACGTTGAGTACACCGCTTCCCATCCGATCAGTGAAGTTAAGCAACGTTGGGTCTGGTTAGTACTTGGATGGGTGACTGCCTGGGAACACCAGATGCTGTTGGCATCCCTACGTGTCAAGTGGGGTTGGTGGAAGATTAGTGCCCCTCCCTGTAAAACAATTAACTCTAAGCCCTTGGCCACCCCATTTGGGATACATGGCGTCTGGCAATGGATGGATGGGATGGATGTACCATCAAGGAGGAATTCAAGGCAAACTGTATTGTTGGATGCAAGATTTTCTCATAAAAAGAGAAATGAGAACAGTACTAAGGGGAAATTACTCATCATGGAAAGAAGTGACTAGTAGAGTACCACAGGGCTCAGTGCTGGCACCAATCATGTTTTTAGTGTTATATAAATGATATAGACAGTAACACTGGAAATGAAAGCTATCTAAATATGTTTGCAGATCATGCAAAAATACAAAGGAGAATTACTAACACGGACTCTTGTAAAGAGCTACAAGAAGAATTAAATAAACTTCATGAATGGAGTAATATACGGCAAATGGAATTCAATGTGGATAAGTGTCATGTAATCAAGTTTGGTAAAAGTGGAAAAAGACCTGATTGGGATTATACGTTACGAAATTAAACCCTACACACATCAGAAAGAGAGAAAGACCTAGGTGTGATTATCAATAACAGACTATCTCCGGCTGACCACATCAGTGAGTAGGTACGGAACATGTATACACTGCTTGCACATATGAGAACAGCATTCTCATACATAAATGAAGACATACTATGAAGGATAATAACATTATTCATCAGACCAACCCTGGAGTATGCATCAGTAGTCTGGAGTCCTCATCTCAAAAAACACAGACAAGATCGAAAAAGTTCAAAGGGCCACCACAAGTTGGGTACCAAGCTTAAGGGATGTAAGCTACGAAGAAAGACTAAACAAACTGAATCTACCAACACTACAGGAGAGAAGGAAAAGAGGTGACATGATAATGCTATATAAATGCATATCAGGGAAGGAGAAAATAGACATAAATGATTACTTAACCTATGGGGAAGCATCAGCAAGAGGACATTGTAAAAAACTGCATAAGAAGAGAGGTGATAAAGACGTAAGGAAATTCAGTTTCCCAAACAGAGCAATTGATCAGTGGAATGCACTACCGAATGAAATAGTGTGTGCCAAAACAATTCAGAAATTTAAGGATATGTACGATAAATATGGTGTAAGACACGGGACAGTACGAGCTTGACTCATTCCTGTAAAGATATAATTAGGTAAGAACAATTAGGTAAGAACACACACACACACACACTCAAAAAACAGTCTCCCTAGGACATCATAAACACTGAGAAAATAGTAGTGCTGGATAAAGAGTGAGAAAGCTGGTAGTATTGGAAACAGGAAAGGAGTCATTTAAATTAAATTGTCACAGGAAAAAAAAAAAGCAATAGTCAGACCATGAAAAAAAAAAAAAATGGGCACGAGTATAAAGAGAGCACGAATAAAGAAAGATGAAAGTATGCTGGAAGATGAGGTAAGTCGGACTGATAGTAGTCCTTGACTATACAGTACATTTATTAGGTACAAATAGATGAGGTCTTTGTCTGGTACTGGATTGATTCAGGCTGATGATGATGATGGTTATGATGAATCCATGTAATGGTATGGTAAAGGCTTAGTACAGGTGCTTCTACAGCTACTAGTCACATCATACATGTATATCAAACCACCTTCACAAACACCGGAGCCTTTTGTGCAGCCATTTTTTTCACATTATTCATTTAATCATTTCAGTATGATGATGACTTTGTTTTACCATTTATAATTTAACTTTGTCTAAAACTGCCTTCTATCCATCTTGAATACTGAGTTGTAACAATACAGAAATACTGGGATATGATGCTAGTCACGAAAAAATGCTATGACAAGGATGTAGAACCATAGTATCGGTTTCCTCTCCTACTTACCTACAACAAATAGGATTGAAAAGGTAAAAAATCTGTGCCAATTAAGGCAAAAACATTGTAGTTTATTGTTACAACTACCACTTGATTTCACTCAACCTGCTGTATGTCAGCGCTGTAATAGTGAAGCATTAATGAAGAATATGGCGGACCTTACCCATTCAAAACTGACAACAAACCTGAATAAAACAGAGTGAAAATGACAATAACAAAATGTAAAAGAAGTACTTGGGCTGAAGAAGTTAATCTCATCCATTCAATGATGTCTTTGTTATTCTTGCTGCCTCCAAACAACATTTCTCAGCTTTCGAATTAAATGGGTTAAAAGCAATCTCCCCCACCCCATTAGAGGATTAGGATTTCTCCCACCTGAATAAAATCATCTGACGGTGGCCAAATTTAATATCTGTGTGACTGCTGCCCTCAAAAGTTGTAACCCATTTATAATGATGATGTATTAGCTAATTAGCTCTGACCACTGTCAGACGATTTTATTCAATTTAAGGAAGACCTCTATTAACCCACCGCATCCAGGTGACATGTACAAATGACAACCCAGGGATGTCCAGGTGGCACGTATACATGATCTAGTGTTTTGCAGTATTGTTTGAATATTCCACGCGTTATTTTCACCACACACAGCCACTGGGAACCCTCCTGCATGCATCCAAGCCATGCTCCAGTTACCTGCCTACCTCTGTAATGGATAGACCTAGACAAAAATTTTCCCTGTGTCCAGATCCTTGGTTGAGCACCTGCAGCTGCCAGCTTCAACACCAATGAAGTCCAATGGCCAGAAAAGAAAAGGCCTTAGTGATAGTGCAATAGGGAGAGAACTCGAGGTGACATTATCACCAACTGTGAGTGAAAAAAGTGAATCTTCCTGTGAGGAAAGCAACAGCCATGTTGAGTGTCAATATTTACGTGTCTCAACAGGAGGATAGATCACGTGAGTCATCCACTGTGCGGCCATTGTTTCCCCCTGCTCTTTCTGATGACGGGAATGGTTCAGAAGGTAATGACGATCCTGGAGAGGGGGATATTGGCATGGATGAGATGAAGAGGAGGTAGGGAGTGGAGAAAGGGACGAGGTGGAGGAGGGAGGGAGGAGGAAGCGCAGTGCAGCGTCTTGCTCTACTTCTGTGTCTATGTCTGTGAATGATGGAAGCTAAAACTTTGTTTCATGATGAAATCAGTGCCCTATTTTTTTAGTGAAAGTTTTTTGTATGTGTAAGTTTGTTATGATGAAAAAGTACAAATCACAGGAAAAATAAAATCTGTTATTGTGGAAAATATAGTGGAGTGGAGAAAGGAAGGAGGTGCAGGATGGAGGGAGGAGGAAATGAGGTGAGGCAAGCCTCGCACCACTGCTGTGTCCATTTATGTGAATAAAGGAAGGAGAAAGTTTGTTTCATGATGACATCACTACTTTAATTTTTAATAAAAGTTTTCATGTGTGGATATTTATTATGAAAAAAACACTACAAATCGCAGGAAAAAAAATCTTTTATAGCGAAAAACATTTTCGATTATGGATGTGAATAACTATTTTGTTCACAATATTATTTTAGGCTATATGTAGTAGCAGTAGCTGTAGTAGTAGTGGTAGTAGTAGTTGTTGTTGAAGTAGTGGAGCTGTAGTAGTTTTAGTAGTTGTAGTAGTGATAGTTGTATAGTAGTAGTAGTAGTAGTAGTGGTAGTTGTAGTAGTAGTAGCAGTAGTAGTATTTGTAGTAGCTGTTGTAATACCCAGACTTCTAGTGGTACAGCGGTGCTAGAATGGAGCGACAATGCAAGCCGAACATACGAGTACATCTGTGTGTGTGTGTGTGTGTGTAAGGTGGTGGTGTGGAGAGATGGTGAGGCGAGCAGGTACCTGAGCCAGCCTGCAATCTTGCCACACTTTTGGAAAATATACAAGGAAATAGTGTTTGTGGTGGACTGCGGTCTTCTGGATGTGTTATTATTGTGGAGGGCTAGTCTAAGCCTTAATTGTGTTACTACACCTCTACCACGCATACGAGCACATGCAAAAAATCAACAAAAATTGCCCCCTTTCCCCACTCACTCTCTGACTACATGCACTTCACAGACCATCTGAGGCAATCAGCTTGAAATCCAAGGACTCGTAAGTATTATAGCACTTAATTTTTGTTTTCCTTTTTGGTTAAATATTAGCTGAGATATGAAGGTTCAAAAATGGATTATTTTCTCAGAAATGCCCAGCTTGAAGAAGGTTTGGCGGGACTATATGCCAGACGCGATGAGTTAACGAAAGGGTCAGTGAAGGCTGTATTAATTCTTTCAGGTTCAAAAAACTTCACCTAATTTATCATCTTTTTGGAGGAAGAATAATGTATATATATATATATATATATATATATATATATATATATATATATATATATATATATATATATATATATATATATGTGTCACCATTCTGAACAGGTTAATTTGTTTAGTGTAGTGTGATGCCAACGAGTACATTGCTCTGGCTGTTGCTGGACAGTTTCATTCAGTTTAGGAGGGACCCAATGTTACTGAAATGGTAAGATTAACCCTCTCGTGCATGGATAAGCTTTACAAGTTTTGCCGACACACGATTTTACTCCATCCACCCCTCCCCACCAGCCTGCCCATGCACCACTGAAAACACTTATTCTCGCCTTATTTTCGTCACCCAGACCTCTATATATTGCCATGAAACCTGCATCATCTTATTCACTGATATTGTTCTAGCCAATAAGCAAAAAAGAAAAAAAAAGAAAAATATGAATAAAAGTACATTAGGCCGGCGTGAAAAAACATTTTGGAACATCAATCCCACTTCCCAACATCCTAGTTCGAATGTTTTCTATTAGGCCCTATGCAGAAAATTGTTATTAGAAGTTTTGATAGAGAATCTCATAAGTTTTCTAATGAGAAAGTCCGGTTTTGATATGATTTGTAGTTTTCGAGACAATAGCAAAAAATTGAAAGCCATTTTTTGAAAAAAAAAAATTACTTTTGTTCAGGGAGCTCTACTGCAAAAGCTTTCTCGCACACATTTTGTTTTTATTCCATAATCTTGTAGAATTTCATGAGCTTTCTCTTGGTACCCACCGATTTTTGTTACGCCTCAAAGTTTCCGAGTAAATCGCAAAAAACTACTAGGTACTCACAGCCATGCTGCACTTTTGTCATGTGCGCACAATAATCTTCATATTCCCGCCTACGTAACAACGACTTTTCATCATAGCTATTACATTGTTATGTCCTGTACACACGTCGAATTCACTGGTCATTATCATGGTTCTTACAGGAAATCGATAGGTACAATAGTTTTGGAGTAATTGGATGACAAACGTAGAATACTCCTCCTCACCCGCAAACGAGATAAAAACATTCTCTTTCCCTGCCTCACCCACACTCACATATTTTCGCTCGTTAGGTTTTATTATTTTCTTTTTTTCCTCAGTGTATACATGTAAAATATCATGAGCTTTTTGATAGTGCTCTCAGAACCCGACATGACCACTAGTCTTTTTGCTAGGTGCTGATACTGAAGCTGAACTTTCTTCTATCTCATATATGTATATGTGAAAAACAATACTTATTTGTGTAAAAAATTTAGAAATATAGAAATATGTCAACATACAAATCAACAAAATACGGATAACTCACTTCCTCCAGAGATGTTGAGATGCTGGCAGGACTTTGAAGGGTTTGAAGATGAGGAGTTATGTAGTGTGTGAGCGTGTGTGTGGGGGGGAGTGAGTAAGTGTGTGTGTGGGTGAGTGTGTGTGTGTATGTGTGTGTGTCTGTGGCTGTGGAGTATTTTGTTCTCTCCTCCTTGCACTACGTTTGCCTTATTTCTCTACGAACATTCGCTGCATGACGTACGTATATGTATGTGGCTGTGACGTATTTCGTGTCTCTGATCCTTGCGATAGGTTTCGCTAAGTCAGTCAATGCATGCAATATTTCTCTGTGAACACTCACTGCACTATTTTATACGTATGTTTCACACTAAACCATAGGCAATATAGCACTGTCTGAGATTGGTAAAATACCTTTTCACTGAAGTCTGCAATTGTGTGGCATATTTGTTGTCTCTGATACTTGTGCTAGGTTTGCGCTAAGTCATTCAATGCACATAATATTCCTTGACAAACACTCGCTGCACTATTTTCTAAGTATACTTCACACTAAACCAAATGCAGTATAAAACACTATGACATGATTCCATCCCAACCTCCTCTTATTGTTCCCTTCCTGACTCTATGGCGTACGTGACTGCCTGTTTCCTTAGGGACTATGGCATATCTCCATGGCTTTTATACAGTAATGCCTGCTATGGTAGGTCAGTTACTTCACTAATCCAGGCAATATATGTTTCACAAATATAAGTATTGGCTTCACTATAAAGGTAAAATACTCACATCATTTACAGGCAGGGTGAAGCAGAGTGGAAACCCCGTTATAACAAACCAGACTCCACCTCTAGGCCTAATGACTGATAATGGGCCCCAGTGCTTTACAAACAATGTATCTATGTTCCATAGACACAGTCACTTCACATTATAGTCAAGAATACTACAGTCACAATATTTCATTAATGGCTTCTGCCTTGGGTGGGAGGGGGAAAATGGCAGGTTAAAAGGGACGACTAACAGCAGCGCTACCCTTCAACCTGGCTGGTCGTGAGATACTGAGGTTTTTATGTTATGCATTGTCTCATTAGAGCAGTCACAGTGTTGCCAAGTGTTTACCTCGGAAGAGGGATGCACCCACTAGGACGCATCAAAATTTGATGCAAATTGGCCCAAAACTTTCCTTTTGATGACATTTTCTTTTCTGTTTAACAATGCAAGTCACGTCTACATGCGTTTGTATGCCAAACCACAAAGAATGTGATTCATGTCAATGTGCCTGGAAGGGTTAAAATAATGGAAAAAATTAGTACAACTACATAACAAAAAAATGCCATCCACATACCATAACACAGAGATTGCACGTCAGTTTTGCGAACTTGTCTGTTGTATTGGACTTGTATGATTTAGAGGTGTATAATGCTCCTCAGAGTTTTTTAGGTGGTTATTTATCCACTTCCCCATGATAATGTCTTTCTAGTTATTCAAGCTACATCCTAATATATTACTGTGTTTGTGAGAAACTTTCTGAAGTGAAGAGGATAACCATCTGATTAATTAATCTCTTCACAACAAGGGAAAGCAGTTTGGCTATATAAAATAAAAAGTCTGGAGATTGCGAAAAGGAAATACAGGAACTATACTGCTTAAAGTTCCTTAGTTTCCAGGATATCAGTTTTCAGTGTCCCACCACAACCGAGACTATGAATTTGTGACTCGAGTGAAAAAGGAGGTAACACATTGTATCATATGCTGCATTTGGGTGATTCTCTTCAAATGAGGAAACTCGGCTCATAGTGAAGAAAGGAATGATAGCTGTCTCCCTCTTCAGTTAGATGAGGCTCTCCTGAAGAGATTGCAAGAATAAAATATGATAGTGTCCTCGTTGTGGAAACTTTTTTTTTTTTTATAACAGAACAGAGAAAGCAGAAACAAAATGAATAAAAAAATTATGCATACACGAGATTATTGCTGTCCTCCATTCATAAAGAATCTGTAACAGTTGGACATGAATAGCTGTAGGTTGAAGTCTGAGAGAAAACAACTCTGGGGAAACGAGTTCCAAAGAGTTGGAGTTCGGGGCATAAAAGATTTCTGATAGACGGAAGTTCTGCAATATGGTAGTGTGACATTCAAGTCATGAGTGCTACCAGATGCCCGTGTAACACAGGGGAAGGGATGGAGTGGTGGCACAATGGATGCAACTTCATCTGAACATTTGCCGTAAGAGTACATGTAAGATAATACAAGGGAGGCAACACACCTTCTTACCTTTAGGGGAGGTAGTTTAATTGTAATAGCAGGGTAATTAATAATTCTGCCAGCTTTGTTTTGAATTTTGACCAGTTGTTTAAGTGCAACCACTCCACATCCATTTCACAAGGGTGAGCATTGTTCCAGCTGAGAGTACATATGACCCAAACAGGGCAATATTCCAAAGGAGGATGGAAAGTGACAGGGAGAGCTGGAGCTCCCATTTAATCAGCCGTCGGGACTAGTTCCTGATTATCCCTCTTTGCTGAACTTTTTCAGTGTTTCAGTAACAGAGAGAGTAGGCCAGCATACTATCCATACAACTTTCTCTAACTGTCTGCACCAAACAACATGCCCATTACACACAACACTTCCTATTCAAAATTAATCAGAATTGGCCTCTCGTAACCAAGCCTTGGAATCCCCAGGGAAGGGAGCCATAAATGCCACCACCATCTGCCCTTCTCCCGGTGATAACCTAGCGAGATGCCTAGAACCACTGTCTGACTCACTTCTTTATTTCTGTAACATTTACGACCTTTCCTCTAACTTTCTCTCTGTTGAACAGCACATCGTCTCCTCTAAACCTCATCATCTTTTCCTAAATGAGACTCAGCTGTCTAAGGCAACTGATAGCAAACCCTTCACTGTATCCTACTACATTCTCTATACTCATTTCAAAGCCAAAGGTGGTTGTTGCATATATGTATGCAATGACTTAACTTTATTCTTCTGAATTCTCTACTCTCTTGCTTTGGCTTCCCTGTTGTCCACTGACTAAATATATTTATGCTGTTTATGTATCCCCTAATACTACTGACCATGAAAATTTTTTTGACTATCTTACTTCTACGATGGAACACATCCTATCCATTTCTTCTTTCTCTGAAATCTCCATTCCGGGAGATTTCAATGTTCACCACCACCTTTGACTCTCCTCTCCTTTCACTGATCCACCTGGTAAACAAGACTACGTATTTCTGACCTAGTGCTGCCTGTACAGCACCCTACCCATATTCCTCACCGCCTTGGAGAGAGTTCCAACATACTTTATCTCTTCCTTACAACTAATCTTTCTGCTTATGCTATAAATCTTTCCTCTTCCTTGGGTTCCTCTGACCACAACCTTCCATAACCTGTCCTATTGCTCCAGTACAGCCTGTGGACCCTCCAAAGAAACGTTGGTTGTGGCAGTTTGGAGCTGCTGATTGGGAGGCTCTCAGGCAGTACTTCTTTGATTTTCCATGAAATAATTATTGCTTCCATTGCCGAGAGCCATCTGAGTATGCCTTGCGCATTACAGAGGTTATCCCTCAGGCATGGAAACATACATTCCTTTCTCATATCTTTTGACTAATGCAAAAAAAAATTGATTTAATCACACTTTTTCTAATGTTGTCCACAAGAAGGAGAAGGCCTACATAAGGCATCGGAGCCAATCCACCCTTGAATCTCATCTATTTTATGTTTCTGCCCAGAATTGAGCTAAGTATGTTCTTCGCTCCGATAAAAATAATTTCAACCATGCTAAATGTTCTCAACACACCAACTCGAATTCTTCCCACTCCTTATGGTACCTTGCCAAAAACCTTTCTAAGAACTTTAGCTCATCGTCATTCCCTCCACTTTTGCACTCTGATGGCTCTGTAGCTATTTCTCCTACTGATAATTCAGAACTCTTTGCTCAGACTTTCTCCTCAAATTCCACCTAAGATAATTCCATTGCTGTCGCTCCATCTCTTCCCCCCTCTGACTTCTTCATGGCTAGGATAAAAATTTCTTCAATTAAAGTATTATGTGCCATCACTGGCCTGAATACTTATAAGGCATATGGGCCTGATGGGGTCCCTCCTGTTGTTCTCAAGAACTGTGCTTCTGTGCTTACACCCTGCCTAGGTAAACTCTTTTGTCTTTCTCTCTCAACTTGCACCATTCCTTCTTGCTAAAAGTTTGCTCTCATTCAGCCTGTCCCAAAGAAGGGTGACCATTCCCAGCCCCCAATCTATCACCCAACTGCTTTAACACCCTGTATTTCAAAAGTTTTCAGATCTATTTTCAACAAAAAATAAATAACTAAATAAAACATCTTTCCTATTACATGTACAATCTTCTTTCTGATCGTTAATATGGGTTCCGCCAGGGATGCTCCACTACTGATCTTCTCACCTACCTTTCAGACTCCTGGTCATCCTCATTTTGGGACCTTGGTGAAAGCTTTGCCATTGGATTTGACATCTCAATGGCTTTCGACCGAGACTAGCATAAATCTTTAACCCCTTAAGCGCGGGCATGTCGGAGGCAGTCCGTGCACCTCACGCGGGGATATTCATGCTCCGACTGACTTTTTAAAAATATTTGCCAAAAATCAGTTATTAGTCCTAGAATATTATAATTAAATTGCTTATGGCACATACCTTTAACTTTCTCCAGAGATGTTTGTTGAGCCTTCGCCAACTAACGTAGGACTTGTGGAGACTTCTGAAGTTGGGTAACGAAGTCACCACTTTACACTTCCCGACACCCATAATATGATTACCACAGCCTGATATTATCACTAGAAACACTATTCTATGATTTTGAAGTAGTTTGGAATCGATACTCCAAAAAAAAAACACTGTGAAAGCAACGTAAATTATGAGCGCGTACTAGCTTCCTTTCCCGCGCTTGTTCCCCTCTGGTGTTCTGTCATTTATTATTCATAAACACACTCTCTGGAAAACAACTAACTAAAAAGACAAACAAGAAGCCTCGGACAATGACTGACCAAAAGATGACGACCAAGGACCGGACAAAGGACATGGTAATTGCAACATGGAATGTAAGAGGTGTGAATGATGAGGTGAAAGAGAGATTGGTCAGGTGCTTGAGTGTGCGAAAGTGGATGTATGTGGAGTAACTAAATGGAAAGGTGAGAAAGTGAGAGAATGGGAGTATCGATGGGGTATATGTGAAGGAGTAGGTGAGAATGAGAGGGCAAAAGAAGGAGTGTGTATAGTTGTGAGTAAAATATGGAAGAGGAACATAAGAGAGTATGGATCAGTTGGGTCAAGGATTGTGTGAGTAGATTGAAAGTTGGAATACAAATGTGGGTGATTGTGTGTGTGTATGCGACAACGCAAGATCGTGCAAGCAGAGTGACAGAAGAATTCTGGACAAATGTGGAAGTGTGCATGGAAAAGTTTGGAAGGAATGAGAGAGTGTTTTTGATCAGTGATATGAATGGTAAAGTAGGGAATGTCAAGGTGGATGGAATAGTTGGTGAGTGGGGTGTGCCTGCTGAGATAGATGAGAATGGCTGTGTGTTAGTGGACATTTGTGCTGGGAGGGGGTTGGTGATAGCCAATACCCTTTTCAGGCACCAGATGATCCACAGGTATACATGGCGAGTGATGAGAAGGGTGGGTGGTGAACTAAATGAAAGGAAGGCAATGATTGATTATGTGTGTGTGGATGAAAGGATGCGAAGATGCGTAATGGATGCAAGAGCTTATACAGCTTGGGGGAGTGGACTTTCTGACCACTACTTGGTGGTGGCCAGAATCCAGATACAAATAAGATGGAGTAGGGAAGGACGGGAAGAAGGAGTATTTGCAAGGAGAGTGGAAAGGTTACACGAGGATGAGAAAAAGACAGAATATAAGAGAGAAGTGGAGAAACGATTGGACAAATATGAATTGGAGCAGATGGGGGATGTGGAAGGTGTGTGCAGGATATTCACAGAAGAAATATGTGCAGCATGTGTTGTGGTGTGTGGGATGAAGAGAAGACTGAGGGGGGTGGAAGGAACAGCGTGGTGGAATGAAGAGGTGAGACAGGCTGTGGCACAAAAGAAGAAAGCATACAATGAATGGATGAGAAATAGGGGCGTGGAAGAAGTTGAGAGGTGAAAGAAAGAGTTATATGTAGAAAGGAAGAGAGAGGTGAAAAGATTAGTAAGAGAGAGTAAGAAGAGAGTGGATGAGGAATTTGGAAGGAATTTGAGTGTAAAGTGGAGGGACTGTAAGAAAAGGTTCTGGAAAGAGGTGAAGAGAGTAAGAAAGGGTGGCAGTGAAGTTAGCTGGGGAGTGAAAGATAAAAATGGTAGATTACTAGTGGAGAAGGGAGAAAAAGTGAGCAGAACATAGAGGATGGAGGTAATACGAGTGTAAGTGGCTGGGGAATGGCTGGGAGAAGGAGGGAGGTGTGGAGACAGGGAGAAATCAGTAGGAGAAGTTGTGGAAGCAATGAAGAAAGTTAAATCGAGGAAAGCTCCAGGAATTGATGGAGTGTGTGGTGAAATACTGAAGCATGGGGAAGAGATAGTTGTAGAATGGATGTGGAAGATGTGCAGATTGGCCTGGGAGGAAGGTAGAGTCCCGGAGGATTGGAAGTCAGGTATAATTATTCCCCTGTACAAAGGAAAAGGGGAAAAAGAAGTGTGTGGTAATCATAGGGGCATTTGTCTTCTTAGTATAACAGGAAAAGTGTATGATAGGATACTTATTGACAGAGTTAGAGAACGAACAGAGGAATTAGTTGGAGAAGAACAGGGAGGCTTTAGGAAGGGAAGAGGTTGTTTAGATCAGATATTCATTCTTAGATTTTTAGTGGAAAAGTTCCTAGAGAGGGGAAAGAAGTTGTATGCAGCTTTCATGGATTTGGAGAAAGCATATGACAGGTTGGATAGACAAGGATTGTGGAAAGTATTTAGAATATATGGAGTAGATGGGAAGTTGTTGAATGCTGTGAAGAGAATGCATGATGGTGCTAAGGCTGCAGTGCGTGTGGATGGTGAACTGAGTGAATTTTTCTCTTTGAAGGTTGGGTTGAAACAGGGATGTGTCATGTCTCCATGGCTGTTCAATCTGTAAGTGGATGGGGTAATAAAAGAGGTACAAAGTAGGGTAGTGGATGTTGGAGTGGCCCTGGTGAGAGAGGGTAGTGTTTGGAAACTCCCTGTACTGTTGTTTGCAAATGATACTGTGTTGTTGAGTGAAGTCGAAGGGGAACTGCAAGGCTTGGTGGATGAGTTTGGAAGAGTGTGTAAGAAACGGAATCTAAAGGTGAATGTAGGGAAGAGTAAATTGATGGTCTTTGAGAGAGGTGAAGTCAGTGAATGTACAGTGAGATTGGATGGTGAGGAAATGGAAAATGTGAGTACGTTTAATTACTTGGGTAGTGTGATGAGTAAGGATGGAGGTTTGGAGGTTGAAGTGCTTGAAAGTGTACAGCAGGGAAGAAAGGTTGCTGGTTCCTTGAGAGCAGTGATAAGAAACAGGGAGGTGAGCATGGAAGTGAAAAAGTTACTGCATGACAGTATTGTGATACCAACTCTAACGTATGGAAGTGAAGCTTGTGTCATAAAGACTTTGTAGTTACTTGTAGAGAAGTATATTTAGACTTGTGGTCGAGCGGCTTTTATATCTTGTAGTAGTTTCCCCACCAGATGTCATGTAGTGACGGGAGAGGTAAAGAATAGTATGGGACTATTTTTATTTGTCTTGGAAATATTAAACAGGTATAAGAGTATAAGTCCTGGGTAGCTACCTCCCTGTCTCGCTATCTCTCTCTCTTTCTGTTCTAAGGCTAATCTCCGTCTCGACCTCTCTCTAGGGTCGCTTGTCTCCTTCTAAACTCTCTTTTCTAAAATCTGGTGTAGTAGGGGTGTGTCACATATGTTCCTCATGGCAACAGATCTTTCTCACGAGAGGACTGCTGACAGCTAACTGCATCATCTCCTTACTGGCCGCTGTCGTCAGCTTTCCTCCGTGTAAGCATGTTTAGCGCTGCTAGATTCTCGCAGACACAACACCTTCTCATCATTTGACTTCCTGCTTCTATCTGTCTCTCTATCTATCTATTTATCTATCTATCTATTATGTAGTCCTATATTTGCTCGGCCGCGCGAAAATGGCGTACCATCGACATTTAATAGTTATAATATATTAATACATACTACATACACATTATAATGAACTTATAAGCTAATTAAGTGAAATACATAATATTGTAAAGTAACATAATTGTATGAATATTGTATACATATATTATTCATAGTAAATAGTGATTATTCAGTAATACTACATTTTAAATAAGTTGTATACATATTGGAATAAATGCATTAAAGTAAATTATTTAACTGTAATACAGTATGTACTTGGGATATTATAGTGAAATGCATACATGCAAGAATAAAAATAGTTTAAAATTAAGATTATTGTAAGAGTTATTAATATTTCATTCAAAGATAATGGTACTGGTCTGTCATATATGGGTCATTCTTCTTTGTGTTATTATTATTATTATTATTATTTTTTTTTTATATATATATAATTAATACTATATACAAAATATATACACTTCATTCAGGGTGGTTAACTGTGATGTTAACTCTCCCCCCACTAAACAATGACTCCAAATTAGCAATTCTTGCATGCATTCTGTGCATTGCCAACAGCAATACTGCAACTACAATGCAGATGATTATAAAGACAGAAGGTGCTTGGCTATACACATAATATGGGTTGAACATACTCAAACTCAAATCTTCCCAGGGCTTCATTGTTTCATTGATCAGCTGCATAGTTTCAAACTTAGGTGAAGTCAGCTTAATACTTGTGCTCATGTTTAAGTTCATATCAGGCAGTGGGTGGAAATGTTTGTGTGTATGGTTGATAATGGCGTAGTGATTGATGGTGGAAAAAGTAGACATGGATGGTGTAAATACCGCACAGTAGTCTGGTGCTATGTATAATCCTGAGGCTGATGTATGAGATGGTGGTATATCTGGACAGACTATGTAAACTGATGTGTTATGAGGGAAATAAAAAAACTGCGAGTGTCCAATGCGTTGATGGTGTACAAGTTTATCTGGAGCAAAAGTGAAGTTGCAATGATGATGAATATTGTTATTGCTGATGATAGCCATTTCACAAGGGACCGTATCAGTAGGCTGAAACGTGAAAATGTACGCAGGACAAAGATGAACAGCATGTAAGGATGTGCGGCACTTTCGCTCAGTCGTTGACTCACTTGCGAAAGTGACAGTGTCTCGTCTCTTGGAGACCATGATGAGTTCGGTGTCTGTGTTGATGTTGATGATGACTAAAGTGTTGTTGTTTCTATAGGGGAAGGGGTGTATTTGGTATACTGTGAACAGGTCTTCCGTGATGAATGGTACATGAACTATCACTGATGTTGGTGTTAGTGTTGCTTCTAAGTATGGGTAATATTGCATAAATTCCCTACTGCGGAACAATGGCTTCAATTTATGTTTATGTATGCCTTGACTAACTATCTGACGTAGCTCATGAACTGGGAGTAAGTCATTCGTGATCTTGCCATCACCAGCATTCGAAATTCCTTGCATAAGTGCCCTGAAATGATCTCTAGTGTTCTCTAATTGTAGTAGAATCGTGTCAATATGTTCTGTGATGATGGAGAAGTGCTGGAAAAGAGTAACGTTGCCCTCTAAGTCATTTATTTTATCTATACTCTCGAGAGCTACGTTTTCTGCTTGTTTCAGATTTTTCACAATTGTCTTCATTGCCGAGTTCTGTCCTGTGATGAATTTATCCTGGTATGTTAGTACCTGAGCTATCTTATTAAATTTGTTGTTTATTTCTTTAAGGTCATCCTCTGTAGCCAATCCAAAGATGTTCCCAAGAATTGCGCCGCCCAGATCGAACAAACCGCGCTTTTGGCGAGTACGTGTGATGTTGTTCCTGTCGCTCAGCACCTCCGTTCCATAAGATGGGAGATCTTGGATCATGACGAGCATAGTTGACTTCGCCTGTTCTAGTTTCCATTTCGCTAACTTCACCATTTCATCCACTTCCTTGGTGATATGTGATTGTGAAACATAATTCCCTATCTTGAAGTCCAGAGTTCGCATCGGCGTCGCAAGTCTTTCTACATAAGTAGGTAAGTCATACAAGTAATCTAGACTTATTTCAGTACTCATGACGTCCTTGACGATTGTAGTCGTGGCCGCAGGAGCTATGAGGCATCCTTGTCGTACTATATGCTTGGGGTCTAGGTGCGCATATACTCTTACTATGTATAGGAGAATCCATAGCATAAGTCCCTTCATCGTAACCTACCGAAAAAAAAAATCTATTAATTTCCTATAAAGCTGTGGTTGATGATAGTGATGATGTGCATTACGGTTGGTTGTTATTTCATTTATAGAAGGAGTTTAAATCGATATTTAATTCTCGTAAATGATGTACTGTAGATTTCATTGGAATAATTGCACCTATGTTCGATTGTTTGGTATATGACCTTAATTTCTTTTTGTAATCATTGTTGTGTTCTTGCTTGGTTTCTTGAGGTACGTTCACCTGTTCGGTTGTATCCGAGGCTGAATAATTATGTGATAATTCCCTTGAAACTCGTTTTAAATGGTCAATATGAACTTGTTTTTCCTCGCCACTTGAAAGTGACCTAATTAAAACTTTGTTTGCTTTTATGTTAATTACTCTGTATGGGCCCTCAAACTTAGGGGATAATTTATTGTCTCTCGTATGAATGACTCCGTAAACAATGTCTCCTAAGCTGATAGGTGAATCTTTTGCCTTCTTGTTAAATGCCTCCGTCATTTCTTCCTTGGACATCGTTAATTGTTTTTGCACTCTTTTGTGAATGTCCTGGAATTCACGTAAACGGAGTTTAGAGTAATCATCGTAATTGTATATAGGCATGCTGTCACCTTCTAGGAGCTCATATGGTAATTTTTTATCTGTGCCATATATAATGAAATGTGGTGTGTCACCAATGGATTTATTTATAGACCCATTAATGGAGGCCTCTACTCTGGGAATCCAATCATCCCAGCTTGCATAATTTTCACTGAGAATGTGTCGTAGCACATCTAATACCTTTTTATTTTGTCTCTCTACCAACCCATTCGATGCTGGGTGATAGGCCAAAACGTTAACCTTTTTAATGTTGTATTGTTTACATATTTCTTGTAAGATCTCATAATTAAATTCTCCTCCATTATCACTTATTAATACCTTTGGGGTAGTAAAGCGACATATTGCATTATCTGTTATTGCCTTTGCTACTGTCTCTGCTGTCTTATCTTTAATTGGAGCTAAAATGACATAACGGGAAAAATGATCCGTTGCTACGAATAAGTATAGGTTATTATTGTATGATAATGGCATCTTGAGTAAATCAACAGCGACAACGTCCCATGGTTGATGTGGTACAGGGTAATTACCCATCGGTGCAGGTGTGACTGGGTATCCTTTGTGTTTCGCACATGATTCGCATCTGTCTATATGATTGTTTATATCTCTTCGTAATGAAGGCCAGTAATATAATAGCTGGGCTTGGTTGAATGTCTTATCCTTTCCAGGGTGTCCTGCATGTGGGCTGTCGTGTATCATTCGTAATACTTGGGGTATCATGTCATTAGGTACTACCAACTGGTTAGTATTTCTTTGGCGTTTTGGTTGTTTAGAGTTAATTTTGTATAATGTATTATTGACCATTGTGAATTGTTCAAGTGGGACATGCAGTTTGGGTAATTGTATGTCATCTCCACTTTCTAACTTGTATATTACTTTTGACCATACTGGGTCAAGTCTTTGTGCCTTTGCGATATCCTCGTGGTTTGGGATATTTCCTTTGAGATCTAACGCCGCGACCTGAATTGTGTTCGGGTTCCTAGATAATGCGTCAGCTACTATATTCATTTTACCATGTATATAATGTATTTGTACATTGTAGTTTTCAACTGTACATTTCCATCTTGCTCTCCTCCCAGAAAGGAGTTTTTCTTTAAACATACCCACCAGTGGTTTATGGTCGGTGAATAGGTGGATTTCGTAACCATATACCAAATCTCGAAACTTTTGTAATGCAAAAATCACTGCAAGTGCCTCTAAGTCTGTAGTGCTATAATTTTTCTCCGCACCTCTTGTTTGTCTGCTGGCAAATGCAATTGGTTGATTCTTTCCTCTTTTATCTTCCTGCATCAGTACAGCCCCTAATCCTTTAACTGATGCGTCTGTACAAATAAGAAATGATTTCGTGTAATCTGGATATGCTAAACAAGGTGCATTCGTTAGTTTAATTTTTAGATTGTTAAATGCCCTTTTTTGTTCTTCTTCCCATTGGAATACAGCATCTTTTTTGAGTAGTTGGAATAGAGGGAAGGCTATATGAGAGAACTGTGGTACGAAGGACTTATAGTACCCAGCCAGACCTAAAAATTGTCTAACTTCGTCAGTCGTAGTGGGTTCAGGAAAATCTCTCACTGCCTGTATTTTGTCATCAGTGGTGTGAATACCATCAGAACTTAATTTGTGGCCTAAGAAATTTATTTCCTTAAAGCAAAATTTGCATTTAGAAAGTTTAATTTTTAATCCAGCATCACTAAGCTTTTGTAAGAGTAAGTCTAATTTCCTGAGATGATCCTTAATATTCTTCGTTGCGATAATAATATCGTCAAGATAAACAAATATTCCTTGTCCTAAAATTCCGGACAATACGTAATTCATAAGACGCTGGAACGTACCGGGGCTGTCCTCAGTCCCATTGGCATTCTTGTATATTGATAATGGCCTCTGTTTGTTGAAAAGGCAGTGTATTTACGTGACTCCTGAGATACCGGAATCTGATAGTATCCGTTTAGGAGATCGATGGTCGAGAATATATTATTCTCAGGACCAATATTCTGTAGAACATCACTTAGCAATGGCATGGGAAATCTGTCTGGGATGGTGTGATTATTTAGTTTACGGTAATCTACTACCGCACGCATTTCTCCATTTCTCTTGGGCACAAAGAAAAGGGGAGCGTTCCACGGAGAAACTGAAGGCTCAATAATTCCAAGCTTTAACATTTCATCGACATACTGATTTGCAAGTGTACGTTGGGAGTGTGGTATGCGATAAGCTGGTACGAAAATTGGTGGTGTTTCTGGGTGCACATTAATCATGTGATTAATCAAGTTAGTACACCCTAATTGTTCTCCGGGCAATGCTACGGTGTCCCTGTGTGTTTCCAGCAGGGTTAACAAATCATTTTCTTCGTCAAATTCACCTGAGTGAATTAAATTCTCTTTTATTCTTTCTCTATCCGTAGATTTGATCTCACTTGTTACTCCACCAATATTTATTTCCTTCACAGGGGCGAAACATTTTTCAATATTAACTATGCAAGTTCCCTTCTTCAACTGAACTTCCCCATTCATGTGATTAATAATGAATATCTGAGTTAGCCCTTCGTCGTTCGTATGACACAATGCGTTTTCTACTGACAATCCCTTTACTTTACATAATTCTTCTAAGACAAGAACAGTACTATTCCGTAATTTGCTCTTTATGGTAACCTTCATGTATGAATTAGGTGGTATAACCAAATCATTAGTGAGATGGGCTGGAAAAATTGATAAATCAGTACTGTTATCTGGGTCACTAATTCTGGAGGATGGGGTCACTGGTGTAAGTGGATTTATACACTCATCTGTTTGTGTATGTTTGTTTAAGCCTTTAATATTACCAATTCTTTTTGGCTCTCTTCTACCAATCGGTGAGGGCTCTGAAAGTATTTCCTCTATGAATTCATTATCAAAGTCTATTCCATTCATTTGTGGGAGTATAGTTATGTTCTCAGTTCTCATGGATCTTAAGCCCAGTAACATATGAGCTTTAATTGCTAAGTTTTCAACGATATAGAACAATGCAGAGAATGGTCTTGTAGTTTCTGTGAAACTGAGATTTAATCTTATCATACCTTTTACTGTAATCTCTTGACCATCTACTGTGTATAATTCTAAATCAGCTTCATCCAGAAAAGTTACTTTCTTTTTATTTTTAAGAATTCTATTTAGTTCTTCATGTGTTATTAAGTTCACTGGAGAGCCTGTATCTAAAAATAAGGAAACGTTTTGATCCTCACATACAGCTGGTATCAAGATACACTCATTTCCCAACATGCCTCCTATGTGAAGTTTAATCTTGTTCTTCTTTACGTTTGTTCGTTTTTTGTCATGACTTGGTCTTCCCCCGATTTGATCATAGACACAATTTTTTCTACTGTTTTGCAATCACTAGTCCAGTGCCCTTGGTATCTATGATGCCTACAGTAAGGACCAAATCCTTGTGTCTTTTGATTATCCTCTTTTGCCTTGATAAAGCATTCATACCTTGTGTGTCCTGGTTTTGCACAGTAATGACACAGAATGGACCTATCCCTTGACTGTGACCTACAAGGTGATTTCCCATAAAAAGTGTTGTTTATGGCGCGAGACCTGCTCGGGCTGCGCGAAAACTTATGAAACTGCCTGTAGGAAGGCGTGTGGGAACGAGGTCTAGGCGTCTTTGTTTGTTTGGGCTGCCTCATTTCTGGTCGCGATCGATTTTGTTCTCTGTTTGGGGTCGGTGTTGATGTTTTCACAGCTGATACTGTCTCAGGTACCCTGATTCTACCAGAATGTGCATGTGTGTCGACCACACCTGCTTTACTGCACTGCATCTCTACCTCGTTCATTAAGTCTAGTAAGCACATTCCCGGGGTGTACGCGATTGTTTTGGCGATCTTAAGGGTTCTATCAGGTAATTTACACAAGGCAGCTACATAACCAATGATGTCCACGACGAGGTCTGGGGACATCTTTCCATCATCTGTTATCCACTTAGAATTCTCCAGAGTAGCTAATAGGGTTCTCTTGATTGTGGAGACATCAGCAGTTATTTCACTGAGCACATGGTTTGTAGTGTGCTCCCTTACAAGATCTACAATTTTATGTAATTCTGGAATTATACCTGGCAAGAAGTTCATACCTCCAGAAAATTTCTTCAGAAATTCAGTTTTAAATTCATCATATGTCCTAGCACGATGTAGCTTATCGGTGCGCAATAAATTGCTTGCTGGACATCTTTCCTGGCTTATGCAAGATGAAAAAATAGCAATTTTCTCTTGTTCATCTAGTATGTGGCGCTTGATGAACATTTGTTCGCACTGACTGATTAATGAAATGACATCAATGTGATCCTTGTCTGTGCCAGAGAATTTTGGGGCAGTCTTATCCTCGTGATACACAAAAACGTGAGGTGTGGTTTTTAGATCAGCAGTATTTGGTTCTTGATTCATATTTAATGATTGCCCTGTTAATTCAACTTGTACGAGTTTATCGTTATGTGAGGGAATGGTAGAATATGTATGACCGGACCGGTGAACCCTGTTAAGTATATTGGCATACGTATTCAAGGCAGCTGCAAAGTCGATACTCTCTACGTCTGAAGGGGTTTCCCACTCATCATCCGAAACTCCCGTATTTGTTTCCTTATCTATAACGTGTGGTGTGGGTTGTACAATGGGTGGGTTGTCTCTTAATTGTGAGTCCGATGTTGTGGCAATTTGTGTGTCATCTGGTATTAACGTGGGTGGTGGCGAAAATATTCCTGTCATTAAGATATGATGTTATGAAATACGCCTCTTGTTTATTTATGTCCTAGCAAACTAGATGAGTAAATAAGTTGAATATAGCTAATTTTAGCACTGAGAAGAAATGAGCAAGTATAATTTTACCCACTTGATACAGATCGTAGAGGTGTGTCGATACAAAAGTCGATCTCGGAAGAAAATACAGGTTTGATTGAAGATCTCTTGATAATTCTAGTGGTGTGTTGATGGACGATATTACTCAGGAAACTCCATGGCCTGGTATTTGTAGTGGTTAACGGCTGTCCCAGGCAAACCTCAGCATAGAACGTCGAATTTCCAACTTAACTGTGAAAATAAGTGAATATGAGTAGGAGCTATGTGAATAATGAGTAATGAGTAGTGGGTGAGAAGTGCCTGGTGTCAGTCACACGTTGCTTGGCATGGCAGACTCGCATTGTGATGTCATCTCAGCACATGGTGACGTCGGCTTCCCACACTGGTAGCTGTGGTGAGTGAATGAGTAGCGATGAGTAACTTGAGTGAAGATGAGTGAGTAAGATGAGTTGTGAGTCGTGTCTCACTCTTCGTTTGTTTGTTCCCTTTATTCTATGTGGAAGTTTTCTCGGTCCTTTTCTCTAGTGATTTATTCGTTGTGGGATGAAGACTGCCGCTACTTGTAGGTGCGTGTAGAAGATTATACAGACGACGTAGAGTTGTTAATTGTAGTTGATTGTAGATGTAGTTGATTGTAGATGGCTGGTGCTTACACGGAGGAAAGTTGACGGCAGCGGCCAGTAAGGAGATGATGCAGTTAGCTGTCAGCAGTCCTCTCGTGAGAAAGATCTGTTGCCATGAGGAACATATGTGACACACCCCTACTACACCAGATTTTAGAAAAGAGAGTTTAGAAGGAGACAAGCGACCCTAGAGAGAGGTCGAGACGGAGATTAGCCTTAGAACAGAAAGAGAGAGAGATAGCGAGACAGGGAGGTAGCTACCCAGGACTTATACTCTTATACCTGTTTAATATTTCCAAGACAAATAAAAATAGTCCCATACTATTCTTTACCTCTCCCGTCACTACATGACATCTGGTGGGGAAACTACTACAAGAAATAAAAGCCGCTCGACCACAAGTCTAAATATACTTCTCTACAAGTAACTACAAAGTCTTTATGACATTTGGTAGCAGCGAACGTATACGAACCTCGTCTACGAATCAACATTAAATTCCTACAAAATATCAAGATTGAAAAGAACCAACAATATCAGCTCCTGACAGTATTCTCTCCATCCTGCCCCCTCCGTCTCCCAGATCATTACGCTGATGCAGAGGTCAAGAGATCACTCGACGCCTTGCACGTAGCTTAACGACAAACCAGCAAATCTGCGGACATCGTCTCCGAATTAAAAGCAAATTTCTACAAAAGCAACCGAGACTACAAGATTAGCTTCAGTTCTACAAAGTCTTTATGTTTGCAAATGATACTGTGTTGTTGAATGAAGTCGAAGGGGAACTGCAAGGCTTGGTGGATGAGTTTGGAAGAGTGTGTAAGAAACGGAATCTAAAGGTGAATGTAGGGAAGAGTAAATTGATGGTCTTTGAGAGAGGTGAAGTCAGTGAATGTACAATGAGATTGGATGGTGAGGAATTGGAAAATGTGAGTACGTTTAATTACTTGGGTAGTGTGATGA
Organism: Coenobita brevimanus; assembly: GCF_032717465.1. NCBI lineage: Eukaryota > Metazoa > Arthropoda > Malacostraca > Decapoda > Coenobitidae > Coenobita > Coenobita brevimanus. The sequence goes on from NC_137005.1 coordinate 13,363,676, forward strand.
GTAAGGATGGAGGTTTGGAGGTTGAAGTGCTTGAAAGTGTACAGCAGGGAAGAAAGGTTGCTGGTTCCTTGAGAGCAGTGATAAGAAACAGGGAGGTGAGCATGGAAGTGAAAAAGTTACTGCATGACAGTATTGTGATACCAACTCTAACGTATGGAAGTGAAGCTTGGACCTTGTTGGAAGGACACAAGGCATGAGTGAGAACAGTGGAAATGAGTTATTTAAGAGGAGCCTGTGGAGTCACATGGAGAGACAGGCTGACAAATGAGGATGTAAAGGAGCATTGTGGTGTGGATGTGAATGTGATAGGAAGCGTTAGGAGGAATACACTGAAGTGGTTTGGCCATGTGGAGAGGATGGAGGGTAAAAGACTGACAAAGAGAGTGAATGTGAGTGAGGTGGAGGGGGGGAGAGGGAGGGGGAGGCCGAGGATGAGATGGAGGGATGGAGTGGAGAGATATATGAGAGAGGGGGGGTATGAGTTGGGAGCAGGGCAGTGAAATGGCTGGGAACAGGGCGACTTGGAGGCGATTTGTTTGTGGCCACCCCGAACAGGATTGAGGCATCTGGCAATAGATAGATAGATATATATAGTATTTATCCATAAGTTTCCTTCAGTAGTAGTAGTTTATTTTCACTACAGGCATTCACTTTCTCGTTCAGTAAACTAGCGTAGAGAGCAAAACTTTCAATTTCACTGTCATTACTCGAAGTATTTGTACTCATATTCTTATATTAGTAATTATTTACATTTCTATTTACATTTTCTGTTATATTTGCAATATTTACATTTCTGTTTTTTTTACACTATGTTATACACTGTCACTTGCAGTAACTAAGGGCTCCTTTCCCTTGGAGCCAGGATTAACCTGGAACTCTGAAGCACTCGTACTGGGAGTTTATCACCATTTCCTCCACTGGCTCATCACACGATTAACCAGAAGGATTGTAGTCACTGTCCATCATTATCATGGATAAATTAGCCTGTTCATGTTCCACAGCAGAGTCACTTAGTCCTTTACCCCTTCCCAAACGAGGTTTAGTAGGGGTAGAGGTCACAGGGCCCTCTAGAAGTGCTGGAAATAGAGGGTTGTGAGTGCGACATGGTTTCACTTCAAGAAACAACACTGAACTGAATGACGAGGTGGATATATGGCCGCCAAGGGTTGACAGTGTCAGCGTGGTGACAGCAGCTAATTTATATGCTGTGAAATGATTGGGAGGAAATCTAGATAATACATAATAAATTAGGTAGTTCCAGGTGAATGTAAATATCACTTAGGCTTCTCCCTTCCTTTCTTACATATATTTTATTATATGAACAGGTCATATGGCATATTTCAAGGGGAAATAAACAGTGAAAATTAGCGAACGAGTGCAAGTGGGTTGTTGCCAGGTGATAATTAGCCAATTCCAGGTGAATGGCACTATCAATTACCTTGTTTCTTTTTTATATGTATAATATTTTGTATAAGAATAGGGGATAGGGCTCATTTCAACGGATGAAATGAGTAGACAAATCCGAGCAAGATTTGCGTAGCGCTGCGCAGCTGGGGCAGGCGGGAGGAGAGGGTAATGGAGGGGAGGTAGGGAGGGGAGTCAAGAACGGGGAGCAATGGCTAAATTGTCAACAATGGATGGGAGTACAGATGACATTAGCAGCACTGACTATTGTTGGACACTGGCAATACTGACAGATGATACAAACAACCACTTGAAAGCCCGGGCGAACTCAAAATAACACAGAATCGCAAAAGTGATGCCCCGCAGTATGATCCATTGCACCCGAGCATCACGAAAGTGACACCCCGTGGTTAAGGGGTTAATTTCCAAACTGCCCTCTTACTGTTTCTATCCTTCTATCTGTGCCTTCATCTCTAACTTCCTTTCTGGTCGTTCTATAGCTACCTTTGTAGATGGCCACTGTTCTTCTAGAGCTTTCAATAGTGGGGTTCCTCAAGGCTCTGTCCTGTCACCAACACTTCCTTTTATTCATCAAAGACCATTTATTCTATGCATCTAACCCAATCCACTCATACACTGATGACTCCACCCTTCACCTTTCCATTCACTTCCCATAGCGTCCATCTCAGCAGTTGCTTCAATAAACGAGGAATAAGGCTATGGCACACCTAAGCTCTGAGTTGGCTCATATCTCTGACTGGTGTAAAACTAACCTTGTTGTTTTTAATGCATCCAAAACTCAGTTCTTTCATCTATCAACCTGACAAAATCATCCACAGGAGCACTGTCTAATTTTTAACAAAATCCAGCTCAATCCTGCATCATGTTTAAACATACTTGGGGATTCTTTCTCTCGGGATTTATCTTCGAATGAACATGTTACCTCCCTTGTAAGATCTGCTTCCAAGAGACTGGGTGTGCTAAGCCGACTCTGTACCTTCTGTATCCCAGCACAGTAGTTGACTTTATACACGGGTTTTATTCTCCCCTTGTAGAGTACAACTCTCATGTTTGGGGAGGCTCCCCACACACAGCTGTTCTCAGTAGAGTAGAGTCAAAGGCTTTTCGTCTCATTAACTCTCCTCTTACTGGCTCCCTTCAACCACTGTCTCTTCCCCGCACTGTTGCATCTTTATTTATTTTTTTTTTTTCACTAAGTCAATGGTCACTGCTTCCCTGAAATGTCTGCTTGCATCCCTCCACCAATACAGCGGACATGTAACACCCGTCTAGCAACAAACTCTCATCCCTTTACTGTCCAACACTCTAATGCAAAAGTTATCTGCTACTCCCAGTCCTTGATGTATGCAACAGGTCAGCTCTCGAACTGTCACCCTCTGTCTGTTTTTCCTACTGCCTTCCATCTCCAGTTTTTCAAATGCATTATGTCCAGGCATCTCGAAATGAATAGATCTTGAATTTGGCTCTCTCTTATATTGTTTTGTTTTTTTTCCTTGGAGTAAGCAATTTGCAGGCCACTGGCTTTTGGTTCCTTCTTCCTTGCAATATATATATATATATATATATATATATATATAGCTAACTGCCCTTCATAGAAGAAGCTGCGAACTCTACAATAATCCAAGTTTCTCTGAGGTGGTTATAACAAGTGAATGGATATGAGAGGTCCAGCTGAGGGCATTATTAGGTAAAAAACCTCAAGATTTTCAATACTTTCGGAGATAGGAGTACTAATAGCACTGAAGGTAATATAAGATTGTGGCGGTATCTGTCTATTAGTAAACTGTATATATATATATATATATATATATATATATATATATATATATATATATATATATATATATATATATATATATATATATATATATTTATATTTGGTTTTACTAACATTAAGTGAGACAAGGTTATATTGTCCCCATCCTAGATAACTCTTGATTTATGGAGATGGCTGTTCTGAGTTGTGAGTTAGAGATATCAAAATTTGTGAATGGGTGTTTAAGTGTGAATGAACTGTGAAGTGTTGAGTCATCTGCATATGAGCGGATGGGATTATGGGTGACAGATAAGAGATTATTAATATGAATTAGGAACAGAGATGGAACAGAACTGATCCTTGTGGCTTGCCGGGATTAACTGAGTTGATATTGGAATATACATCAGCTACTTATACTCTTCTTTCTGTTCCTGACATGTAAGGGAATCAGAGGAACAAAAGGTATTAGTCCATAGCAGGGGAGTTTAGACAGCAGGAAACGGTGCCACACTCTGTCAGTAGCTTTAGAAATATCATGGACTACTTCATGAATTTCTCCATGATGGTCAATTGATTGATGGATTGTGTGAATCTGGAGACTGAGTATATCAATGGCGTATCTTTCGTGGCGAAAACCATACTGTCTATCACTATTTAAGTTGCTGGATTCAAGATGTTTAACTAAGTACTTTTTCATTAAAGGTATCCGCTCTGTATTTTAGGTGGAGGAATTTCGGGAGAGTCAAGTTCTAGTACTGAAACATTCTGGCTGGCTTCGTCTTATGTAGAATTTCTGGCTAATGTACTGGCAAGGATATCTGCTTTACCACGTGGATCATTTGTAATGTCATTGTCTGAAGATTTTAGTGGCGGAATGGGTGATGCCTTGTTAAAGTTATCACTGAAAGAATTGTGAATTGACCAGAATATTCTATTATCATTAGGACTGTTTAGATGTTTGGATATATGGTTGTGAAGAAAAGTTGATATAGCAAGATTTATTACTGCTTTTGCGTGGTTTCTAGCAATTTTAAACTGACTGAGATATTCATATTTTTTAAATTTCAGTTATGAGTTATATGCTAATGACTTTTTGCTCGTTGCTCTAGCACAGTTGCTATCAAACCATTTTGGGGAGTCCGATCCTTTAGTGAACAGTTGACTTGGTATGAACGATTCCATACCAGTTTGTATTAAGTCATTGTGGGACTGGGTAGAATTGATGTCACTATAGAAGAAAGACTGCTATGGAATGTTAGCAAGATAATTTCTGAATCCATCTCAGCCCTATCAAAGTGCCATCGGGTCACCCTGACAGGTTCAGAACGGGGAGGTTTGGGGGAGCCAACTAATGATGATTTGACTAGATGTGGTTGGAGGATCCAATTGGTTACAATACTTCTATCCTGTATTGATCCAAGATTTAGGTGTTATGGTCAGGATTATCTGGTATTCTGGTTGGTTGCTTTACCAACAGCGTGAGATTAAACGATTCTGCAAACAGCTCACATTCTAGACCAGTGTTGTCAGTCCTGACAGGATGCAATAACCATTCTACATTAGGTACGTTAAAATCACCCAAAATGCTAAGTTCAGTTGTAAGGGTGAGGTTAAGATTAGTCAACTGTGTGGATATAGAGTCAAATACACTGGGGTCTTAAGTTGAAGTGAAGTTCAAAACAGTGTCAACTGCAAAATACAGATGTGATATAACAACAGGTGCCACCCTTGTTACGGAAGTTTGTAAGAAGATGGTAACCAGGAAAATAAAATGGGAGTATGTGAGTAGAGCAAGAGATTTGGGATTCTGTAAGGAAACGGGGCAGGAGGGGACACCATCTCAAGGGAAAAAAAGTTAACTGTATTCATATTGGCACTAAGACCACGGATATTGGTGAAGTTTAGGGCCGAACCTGCACTTCTCTGCTGATAAGCATGAACTGTGTTTGCAGTAGTAGCTGTCGGCATAGTTGGTTAATAGTGACAGGGAAAACCCTGCGTCGTGAGCCCTACCCTGCCGTTGGTTGCAGTCCTAGCTACAACCGAGTTTGCTGATGTTAATGCAGTGGCCATTGCTAAGGGGGAATGGAAATGGACGGTGTGATATCTAATGTGCATGTACTGTGGTGTAGGCAGTTGAAGGTAGAGGTATTATGAGAGTATGCTGGCCTACTCTCTGTGTAAATGAAAGCACTGAAAATGTTACACAACGGGAGATGGTCAGGACCAGGTCCTGCAGGTTGGTGAAATGGGAGCTTCAGCTCTCCCTCTCACCAGCTTGACATCCACATCGGGAGTACCGCCCTGTTCGACTGGTGCTACAGTCTCTATTCTTAATGAAGGCTGTCTGATGTGCCTGTAGTTCAAACCCTTTTCCAACTAAGTAAACTCATCTGCTGATACTGTAACAGGTACTGCATCAGTTAGATGATCACGTATTGTACTGTACACTACCATGGGAACTTAACACATGAATTTATTACAACTTAGATGTAATAAGTTAATTGGACAAGTAATGTGCTGGTCTTAAATACATAGCACACCATGTTGTTCCAGGAGCAATTTAGCTGGTGGATTGTAACAATAACTCCTAAGAGCCTTAACATAAGGTCCTTTGTTAAGTCCTTACTGTGCAGCTGAAGTGTATTTCCTTTCACACTTTACCGTTCAGTCCAATATTTGAAAGATAAGGTGTGAATGGGAACTCTTTTGCTCTTCACTGGAGGTACTTTTAACTCATGTCCTTTGCAGGGCACAAATGGATGCCTCACCACCTTTTATGGATAAAAATTCAGAAAGTGCTCATTTCCACACACACTCATATCTCAGGAACAGTATTACCATGAACAATAAGTTAACTAGCAAAATACACGACAATCCTTCCTCTTTCTAATGCAAGTTTCCCTATGCTGCTAGGTGGAGTCACTGAGGAACATGCAGGTGAATAACAGAGGTCATTTTGGCCGTGCAGAGTGGCTGTATTCAGGTGCGTGCAGAGAATGCAGCCTTGGCTAGTTGCCATGCGACGCTCCTGTGCACAACTGCACTGCTTCCCCACATATTTCCCCAACCGTGAATCATGAAGTAAACGGATCTTGAATTCGGTTCTCTGTTATTATGTTTTTGTTTTTTCTTGGAGGGAACAATTTTTGGGATCTTGGCTTTTAGTTCTTTGTTCTTTGCATTAAAAAAAAATGTTTTCTTCACCCTGTATATGTACTGCTTAGCAGTTTGCCCATTTTCCAGCCATTTCAGAGTGACACTGTGCCCGATGCTATGTAGGGAGTAAAAATCTTAAAAGTAATCCGTGAATGAAAATCAATTTTATTTCTAAAATCACATTTTTCACATTATTTTACTATTATAATATTCGTTGTTAAACAATTATTATCTATAAATCAGTTATTGTTATTTCTTACTCTATGAAAATAGCATGAACTGGCACATGTTATCTATCCATTCTTGTCACTAAAAAAGGCACTAATCCACTTATGTAAGCCATATTTTTCTAGAAATATATATTCACCTGTACTGCATTTGTTACTGTTTTAAAATTAGACAAGTAACTGTCCTAATTATGTACCCATCTGTTGCGCACACTGTTTTACCATGTCACTTTTGTGAAATACACGTCCTTGTCACTAACTTTCTTCACACGTCACCTGTTACTTGAATGCCAGTAGCACAAGATATTTTCTAATGTCACAGTCATAAACTATTTACAGATGTCATACTTGTACACTGTTTACATAGTGGGAGCAAAAACCAAGAAAATAAAAACACGTTAACACATCACTTTCCCACCAGGAAAAGTATTGTAGGAGAGGAGGGTAATGAGGGTGGCAAGTCATCATTTGAGAGGAGGGGAGCCAGGGTAGTGCCATGTTCTCCATATGATATGCCTCCTTTGTTGATGAACTATGCCTCGACAGAGGAGAGACTGGAATGTTCAATTCATACTCTATGGCGCTATCACTAATACCTTTCTCAGGGCCGGCCCTAGGGCGATGCAAGCGATGCAACTGCATTGGGCCCCAGGCCTCTAGGGGCCCCGCGCTCCCCTCCCCCCAAAAAAACTTCAGGCCTTTAAGGCCCCACGCCTCACGACCTGGCCCCTGATAGAGCATAATGTGGCGCAACGCACTTGACATGTCTGCAGCTGAGCAGGCCCCTGATTGAACATTATGTAGCATGCACCAACCACGCGCCTCTCTCATAGTGCTCATTGTTGGGCCCCGCTCTGCCTGAGGTTAGATGTGTGACCCCTGCAGATTTATCACATTCTTCCTCATGTTTATCTCTTCAACAAGTTTTCAACAAGTGTGTGGATTTTCTTGGCTTGACTGATTGTCTTGGTAGTATTGTTTATCAGAGGTCTAATCTGTGAAATTTGTGCTGCATGCATTTTCTTGAATTAAAGAGTGCTAATTGTTTGAGTCCTTCAGCCAAGTGATTTCGGCTGTTGGCCTAGGTTTCATAGTTTTCTTGTGAGATCCTGATCGGGCTTATGAAAATATTCTGTCAAATTATAGTCTGTAAATTTCTATTGGAAATATTTGCCTTAAATGATTAAATGAATTTCTACTGGGATTATAAGCATCAGGCCTATATTCACTTTGCAGTTACATGAGCTGACTGTGGGTATTGTGACATCCAAGATTAGGAGTTCAGAACCCAGGCATTTATGTATTTTTGCTGATATCTGTGTCTTTGGATCCATTTGATAACAGCAATGTTTAGCAGTTCTATTCTCTGACTGTAGCACACCAATTGTTAGTGGTTTTGGTTAAGAAATTCCCCGGCCAAAAATCCCTTCATCTTCTCCTAACAGCAGGAGTTGATCAGCACTTAACACTTGTCAAGAAAATCTTGTTGAAAAATTTAAATATTGTTTGAAGAACTTTAGCCCTCCCCCATTGCAAAAAGATGCCGAAAAGAAAGCGTGACATTAGCAGAATCTACCTCAGTGTCAATGAAAAGAGGAAAATAAGGCAGCAAAAGCAAATGAAGTCAAACGTCTCAGTGGAGCAATGGAGAAATTTATCATTAAAAAGAATGACACTGAGACCGAAGAGTCAGACTGTGAGTCAGTCAGTTCCAGGGAGGTCCAAGATCTGCCCAATCTTTCGGCAGTTCCGTCCGTGCAAACTGCTGAACAAGCAACATCATCATCTAGCTTGCCTCAGCAGTGTACATCAGAACTCAAGAGGAAAGTCAGCAGCCTTGATGTTAGCTTTACTGAAAATTATGAGGATCCTGCCTCTTGGTCAAAAATTCTTTCCACAGCTCAGCGAGATTTTCTGGTCACAAAAGGTCCACATAAGTTAGATTTGAACTAATAATTCCCAAAAGATGCAGCAGGCAGAACATTTTCAAATTCCTACCTTCAGCGTAAATTATCAAATGGGGAGTGATGCAAAGAAAATGGCTGGTGTATTCAGTTAGAAAAAATCAGATATTTTGTTTTTGTTGTAAGCTTTTTTCCAGTATTAATGCAGCGCTGTTCTCTGATGGGTTTCATGACTGGTCCGATGCTAGTGTGCATTTACTTGAGCATGAAAAGTCCAGTGGTCACTTGCAGGCAATTGTTCAATGGTTTGAAGCTGAGCAAAGACTAAAGAAGGGTTGTTCTCTGGAGTCAATTCATCAGCAGCGAATCAGTCTTGAAAAGCTACGGTGGCAAAATGTTTTTCAGCGGCTCCTTGCTGTTATTCAGTTTCTCTCAGAACTTAACATGGCCTTCCGAGGATCTATTGATAAACTCTTTGAACCAAAAAAATGGTAATTTTCTTGGCCTAGCCCAACTGATTGCCAAGTTTGATCCTGTCATGCAAGAAACTTGCGACGAATCAAGGATGAAGAGATCCATGACCATTACCTTGGCAAGCAAGGCAACAAGGAGAGGGCCTACAAAAGGTACCGGAGCCAACCCACCCCTGAATCGCATCATCTTTACGTTTCTGCCCGGAATCGTGCTAAGTCTGTTCTTCGCTCTGCTAAAAATAATTTCATCTGTACTAAATGCTCTCAACTCTCCAACTCGAATTCTTCCCACTCCTTCTAGCACCTTGCCAAAAACCTTTCTAACAACTTTACCTCATCATCCTTCCCTCCTCTTTTCTACTCTGATGGTTCTGTAGTTATATCTTCTACTGATAAAGCAGATCTCTTCGCACAGACTTTCTCCTCCAATTCCACCTTAGACGATTCCAGTGCTGTTCCTCTATCACTTCCCGCCTCTGACTTCCTCATGGCTGACATTAAAATTTCTTCAGCTGATGTATTTTCTGCCATCACTGGCCTCAATACTAATAAGGCATATGGGCCTGATGGAGTCCCTCCTGTTCTTCTCAATAACTGTGCTTCTGTGCTTACACCCTGCCTAGGCAAACTCTTTCGCCTTTGTCTGTCAACTTGTACCTTTCCTTCTTGCTGGAAGCTTGCTCTCATTCAGCCAGTCCCAAACAAGGGTGACCACTCCCAACCCTCCAACTATCGTCCAATTCCTTTAACGTCCTGTATTTCAAAAGTTTTTTAGTCAATTCTCAATAGAAAAATTTTAAGGCATCTTTCCTATCACAACCTTCTTTCTGATCATCAGTACGGATTCCGTCAGGGACACTCCACTGGCGATCTTCTCACCTACCTTTCAGACTCCTGGTCATCCTCCTTTCGGGACTTTGGCAAAAGCTTTGCCATTTCACTTGACATCTCAAAGGCTTTCGATCGAGTCTGGCATAAATCTTTAATTTCCAAACTGCCCTCTTACGGTTTCTATCCTTCTATCTGTGCCTTCATCGCTAGCTTCCTTTTTGGTCGTTCTATAGCCGCTGTTGTAGACGGCCATCGTTCTTCTCCTAGATCTATCAACAGTTGTGTTCCTCAGAGCTCTGTCCTATCACCAACTCTCTTCCTTTTATTCATCAATAACCTTCTAAGCTGTACATCTAACCCTATCCACTCATACGCTGATGACTCCACCCTTCACCTTTCCATTCGGTTCCTGCAACGCCCATCTCAGCAGTTACTTCAACAAACAAGGGATGAGGCTATGGCACACCTAATGTTTGACTTGGCTCGTAACTCTGACTGGGGTAAAAATAATGTTGTTTTTTTTAATGCATCTAAGACTCAGTTCTTACACCTATCAACCCATCAAAATCTTCCACAGGTATACCCACTAATGTTTAATAATATTCAGCTTAATCCTGCATCATCCTTGGATATGCTTGGGGTTTCATTTACTCGTGACTTATCTTGGAAAGATCATATTACATCTCTTGTAAAATCTGCTACCAAGAGATTGGGTGTGCTAAGCCGACTCCATTCTTTCTTTACCCCTGCACAATGTTGACGCTATACAGGGGTTTTATCTGCCCCTGTGTGGAGTACAACTCTCATGTGTGGGGAGGCTCCCCACATACAGCTCTTCTCAATAGGGTGGAGTCAAAGGCTTTTCGTCTTATTAACTCTCCTCCTCTTACTGACTCCCTTCAACCTTTGTCTCATCGCCGCACTGTTGCATCTTTATCTCTTTTCTATCGCTACTTTAATGGTCACTGCTCCTCTGAACTGTCTGCATGCATTCCTCCACCTCTACAAAGGGTGCGTAGCACCCGTCCAGCAGCAAACTCTCATCCCTTTTCTGTCCAACTCTCTAACGCAAGAGTTAACCGTTACTCCTAGTCCTTCATATATGCAACAGGTCAGCTCTGGAACTGTCTCCCTCTGTCTGTGTTTCCTGCTCCCTATGATCGCCAGTCTTTCAAAAGCAGTGTGTCCAGGCATCTCGAAATGAATGGATCTTGAATTTGGCTCTCTCTTGTATTTTGTTTTTCTCTTGGAGGGAACTCTTATTGCGAGCTCATGGCCTTTGGTTCCTTCTTCCTCACATAAAAAAAAAAGCGTATCTAGAATGAGTTGATTCAGCTGATGGGTAATAAAGTCCAGAAGACCATTATTGACCGTATAAAGGCCTCAAAATATTATGCTGTTATACTTGATTGTACTCCAGATGTTAGTCATAAAGAGCAGTTGTCTCTGACAATTAGATATGTATCTGATGGCTCCACTGTTCCTGTTGGAATATATGAGTATTTTATTGAATTCACTGAGGTGGTGGAAAGTACAGGAAAGCGTCTCCTGGATGTTTTTCTTGACAGGTTTAAATTTACAAGATATAAGGGGTCAAGGTTATGATAATGGTGCTAACATGAGAGGCTGTAAGTCTGGTGTTCAGGCTCGTCTTTTGGAAATGAACCCAAGAGCTTTCCTTTTCACCTTGTGGATGCCACAGTTACAATTTGTTACTGGGCGATATTGCCAAGACGTGTAGAGGGAAAGACCTTCTTTGGTATCCTTCAAAGGCTGTATGTTGTATTTTCTGCTTCAACTCAGAGATGGGCAATTTTCGCAAGACATGTTAAGGATTTGACTGTGAAACCTCTCAGTGAAACCCGATGGGAATGTCGTATTGACAGTGTCAAAAATGTGAGGTACCAAACTGTTCAGTTTTACGATGCCTTAGTGGATATTGCTGAGGAAACAAATGACCCTAAAGCTCGCAGTGAGGCCATGTCACTATGCAGTGAGCTTCAAAATTTCAAGTTCATTGTTTCCACAGTATTTTGGTATGCTATCCTCTTTCAGGTCAATCAGGTCAGTAAACAGCTACAAGGTGAGGCAGTTGAACTTTCTGTTACAGTCAAAAGCATGGAGAGAACTATTGGATGGCTGCAAAAATACAGAATTGATGGATTTGACAATGCTCTTGCAGATGCAAAGGAGATAGCCAATGATATGGACATTGAACCTGTCTTTAACCCTTATCCGCCGGTTGACGTGTATGCACGACAGGATTCAGGGAGCGCAGGGCCGCGAGTTGCCTTGCTATACCGCACTCACCTTCCCGGCACTGTTTGAGAGCGTGACCGTTTTCTGTGATACCTACGGGGTAGGTAGGACCCACACGTACCCCGCGGTTGTGCTGTTCAGTCTGTACTCGGCAGTGGTAGCAAGAGGAGCTATGTCATCTTCCTCGACGTCGTCTGATTCCATTCCACCGCATGAAGGGCCGATCGCCTCATCGACCCCCGCTAAAGTCATGCCCTTTGTGCCAGGGAAAGGGCTTAGTGATAGTGCCATAGGACGTGCCATAGACGAAACTGTGTTATCTCAAACACTGAGTGAGAGTACGTCGTCAGAGGGCAAACAAGGCTACCACGTGGAGAGCGAGCTCTCTCGCCCTCCATCCCCTGCTCGCTCTCCGACGCCAGAGATGGCTCTCCAACTTCTACAGGAGGAAGGGAGAGCCTACGACAGTGATGATTTAGCTGATGAGGAGGCGGTAGATGACCCAGGATATCGGGAAAGTGGCCGTGGACCTGGCGGACATCTGCGGAAATAACACCGCAGAGCCATTTCCCCCACACTCTCCCTGCCTGCTCGCCGACGTATCTTTCTCCACCGCCCCCCCACACCTCAGCCCACCACTTCAAGGGCAGAATCACCTCAACCAGGCTGAATGTATTGCCTAGATGGGAGCCATGTGGTGATACACAGTGCCGAGCATCTTCAAAGGAACGTTCCACGTCAGGTCAGTCATCACCCGCTTACTCCCCCACCTCCCCCTCTCCTTCTCGCTCTCCCTCCCCCTCTCCTCCCCTCCCACTGCCCGTGGCCGTGCACGTGGTCGTGCACGAGTGATTGGAAAATGCAGTTCAACTGCCAGACGGCCTGCTTTACCACGTGTGGGTAGAGTAGATACATTTTTTTTTTTTTTTTTTTTTTATGTGTCCGACTCTGGGCATAGGCTTCACAGCCTGCTATCAAGGCCCAGCAGTCTTCCTACACACCATACACCTCTACATGTGGGAGGATGGTGCCGGCTTTGAGCTGTCTGTGCCAGCATTTTTTTTTTTTTTTTTTTTTTATGTGTCCGACTCTGGGCATAGGCTTCACAGCCTGCTATCAAGGCCCAGCAGTCTTCCTACACACCATACACCTCTACATGTGGGAGGATGGTGCCGGCTTTGAGCTGTCTGTGCCAGCATTTGATGAGGAGGATGCAGGTGTGCAGGAGGATGCACTTCCCCCTAGGTCTTGGACTATTAGTAGTCTATTCAAGGCAATTTTCATGACTGCAGTTATGCAGTACCTGGTTGATGAACTTAATTTCCACCAGGTCATATACGTGCATTGGCTGAACGTACCTGCTAGCGAGAGTATGCACATGCATGAATGGATACCTGTAGAGGTGGGGGAGAAGTTTGTGTGGCTCGCCCTGACCATGCTGATGGCGCACGTAAAAAAAACATGTGCTTCACGACTATTGGTCAGTGGATGAACTCGTTGGCACAGGTGTCTTCAGAAAATACATGGCCCGTGAGAGGTACCTGACAATCCTGAGGTTCCTACATTTCAACTGAAATTACGGGCCTGCACCGAACGACAGGTTATGGAAAGTAAGACCAATCCTAACAATGCTGAAAGAGTCATTCTCCAGGGTTTTCCGTCCATTCCAGAAAGTGGTTATTGACGAGTCGCTGGTGTTATTCAGGGGCAGGCTTGCATTTATTCAGTATGTGCCATCAAAGCTTCACAGATTTGGCCTGAAATTCTTTGTGCTTTGTGACTGTAAAACTGGATATGTGCTGGATGTAATAGTTTACTCGGTGACAGGTGTTGATATACCTAGCAATTGTCCTCATAGATTCTCTGCATCAGTAGTGAAAGTGCTGAGGGAAAGGTATTTCAACAGGCACCACATTCTGTAACCGATAATTATTACACAGTCCCGGCATTGACAAAGTATTTGCTTGACCATGGTACTGGGTCCTGTGGAACTGTTAGGGCCAACAGAAAGAATTTCCCAGTATTTTCGGCAAATACTGAGAAAGGAGTCCTTCTGACAAAGAAATGTGGGAACATGTTAGCCCTTCTCTGGCATGATAAGAGACGGGTTAACATGTTATCTACAGTTCATAAGGGTGCATTGGAGGAAACTGGTAAAACAGACTACAGGACCAGGGTACCAGTGGTAAAGGCAGATGCAGTCAATGATTACAATATCAACATGCGGCTGGTTGATAAATCGGTCGATTGCCTACGTAAGTCCCGCAGGTGGTACAAGAAGGCGTTCTTACACCTTCTTGATATCGCCGTCCTCAACAGTTTCATACTGTTCAAGGAGCTTGTAAGGAAACCTCTCTCTTTATGAGAGTTTGAGAGAGAGCTTGCACGCAAACTCCTTGAGCAATATTCAACTGTTCAGGTGACAGGTGCCAGGCGGGGGACAGCGGCTCCAGCAGACAGGCTCACCTGTGCTGAGTATTTCCGTTGGCACAAGATTGTGGAGATTGGGAGAACAGTAGCAGGTCGTCTGGCATAAAGGTGGTGCCACGTCTGCCGCTCAACCAAACGCCGTCCCTCAGCACGAAAAGAGACCTCGTACCAATGTGCAGAATGCAAGGTCCCCTTATGCCCCAAATGCTTCTCAGAGTATCACTCCGAGCGTGAGTACTGAGCAGGTGTGTGGGGAAGTGTAAATAATGTACAGTAATGCACAAGTTTGTGTATTTTCATTAATGAGTGAAAAGTGTGATAGTATGAGTGAAGTATAGTAAGTGCTAAGATATAAGTCATTTATAACAAGTTCAACATGTGCAAATAAGTGATTTATAGTAAGTGCAATACAGAAATTGATACTGTGTATTGGATATTGGTTTGAAAATTATTGGAAACACTTTGCTTTTGCCTACGTGTTACCTGAAAGAAAACCACTTGTGAGTGGGCCACAAAGAAAAATAACTGCTTGGCTATACCTAAATTATTTCACTCAATACTCAGGGAGATTGTGCCAAATATGAGCATCAGTGTACAGTATCTTTGATGTGACGAACAAGTAATGTTAGTTGTGTGAAACATTTCTATGCTTATCACTATAACCCTGAATAGTACAAAGCAGTATGATTTACAGTACAAATAATTACCTCATACTCTACGATAATGCATGAAAGAGCAGCAACATTTACTTGTCAAAGTGTAATTACGTGTAATGGTGATGTACAGTGCAGTTCTAAGTGTCATAGTAAAGGAGAAATATGATTATTTACAGAAGAAGTGAGAACAGAAAAACGAGGTAAGGGAGAAATATTCCTTACAGAAGAAGTGGGTACAAAAAAACGATGAGATATTTCCTTTCCCACACACCTACGGGGCATAGAGGCATTATGGAGCGGGCGATAAATCCTTGGGTGAGCCACATGAACCGGGTGATGACTCATTCTCATGGTGGTGAGTAAGGAGCACAGGAAAGAATGAGTAGAATCTTCCGCATTCCTTCGAAGGACGCATGGGCAGTTACAATTACCACTCCAGGCAGTGCTGCTAACGCTAGCCGGCTGGGCCAAGGCTGCAGCCAGTGGCGCACGCTCGTAGCAGCGTGCCAAAACATGAAAAACCACTCGTCTTCAACTCATCCTTACTCATCGACGGGACCACTTAGAGACCTTGGGATACCATCATTGGAAAGAGGAAGAGATGGTGGGCCTTATGAACTTTCATTTGAATCTCTTGCTATTATAGTTTGTCAGATATGATGGTTTGAAATAAGGGTATTTTTTCCAAAATCCCTGAAATCGCCTGTAGGGAGGCGTGTGCCGCGGACGGGAACCCCCCGGCGGCTAAGGGTTAAAGAGAACAGATTTCGTAGAAAGAAAGAACATTTCAGAATGAAACTCAAGATGAGCCACTTCAAAGTCCACAAGAAACTTTCAAAATTGGATGTTTCAATCTCATCCTTGATAGTGCAATTTCATCCATGGAGCAAAGATTCCAGCAGTTGAAGTCATATGATGCTTTGTTTGGTTTCTTATTTTCTTTCCACAACCATACCAAAGCAGAAATGGGAGTGCATGCAGCCAACCTGGAGAAAAGTCTCATCGTAAATGGCACCTCAGATATTGACGGTTACATGTTAGCAGAAGAAATGGATGCTCTAAAGTCTGTTATTCCTGAGGAGATCGCTTCCCAGCCCTCCGAATTCTTAAGCTTCCTTTCTAAAAGGAACAGCATATGTAGATTTCCCAAATTTTTAGATTACCATGAGGATATTGCTGGTTATTCCTGTTATTGTGGCATCAGTTGAAAGAAGTTTTTCCAAGTTGAAGCTTATTAAGATATACCTGAGGTCAACAATGACACAAGATCGTCTAAATGGGCTAGCCATTCTTTCAATTGAAAATGAAGCCTCATCACAGCTAGACTACAATGAAATAATCAGAGACTGCAAGCATTAAGTCCCACAAGATAATTCTCTAACATTACACCAGTTAAAACTGCACTGGAGCAGTGAATTATGTCAAACAGCACAATGAATCTCTTAATCTCAAGGATGAAGACAAAAGAGATGAATATGATCCAGAACATGCTGACTGTCTGTTTATCATTGTATTGGCTGTATATATTTATTGTATCTATCTTGCATATTATATTGTATCTAGTATCTTGTATATTACATTGTATCTTGTATCTTATAGGTATTATGTATATCTATGATATGGTGGTTTAGGAATCTTTGTTTTACATTTCTAATTCATAACGCATCATTAGCATTAATATCTGAGTCCATGCATTAAGCATATCTATAAAATTGTTATTTCTGGGGGCTTTGGGTTTGACATTCAAAATCAGAGGGACCCCGCCCCTACTCCCTGCATTGGGCCCCGCACCTGCTTTGGCCGGGCCTGCCTTTCTGGAGGTACACTGGCAGAGAGGAGAGGGCTTGTCGAGGGTGTACATGATCTGCCATTGGCAGACAGGCAATGAACTGAATGATGCAACATTGTAATTTCTCACTACATAAGAAAGTGAGTGATTTACACTGTCAAACATGCACTCATCTGACTGTAATGAAATACCAGAGGTCCTTGACATCATATTTATTAGCGCGCTGTTCAAACTAAGGCATATTATTAAATGAATCAAATCTTGCGGATTGAAGGAGCTAGAACTCCTCAGCTATCACGTGATATATGTTGTCTTGAAGGATAAGGGTTAAGGCAAGCCTGCAGTAGTTTGATATATCCTTCATTAACGCCACTACACGATAACTCTTCTAAACTGAAGAAAAGCATTTGGTTGTGGCAGGAAAGTGTATGCGGCTTTCATGGATTTGGAGAAAGCATATGACAGGGTGGATAGACAAGGATTGTGGAAAGTGTTAAGAATATATGGAGTAGATGGGAAGTTGTTGAATGCTGTGAAGAGTATGTACGATGGTGCGAAGGCTGCAGTGCATGTGGATGGTGAACTAAGTGAATTTTTCTCGTTGAAAGTTGGTTTGAAACAGGGATGTGTCATGTCTCCATGGTTGTTCAATCTGTACATGGATGGGGTAATAAAAGAGGTACAAGGTAGGGTAGTGGATGTTGGAGTGGCCCTGGTGAGAGAGGATAGTGTTTGGAAACTCCCTGTACTATTGTTTGCAGATGATACTGTATTGTTGAGTGAAGACGAAGGGGAGCTGCAAGGCTTGGTGGATGAGTTTGAGAGAGTGTGTAAGAAACGGAATCTAAAGGTGAATGTAGGGAAGAGTAAAGTGATGGTCTTTGAGAGAGGTGAAGTCAGTGAATGTACAGCGAGGTTGGATGGTGAGGAATTGGAAAATGTGAGTATGTTTAAGTACTTGGGTAGTGTGATGAGTAAGGATGGCGGTTTGGAGGGTGAAGTGCTTGAAAGGGTACAGCAGGGAAGAAAGGTTGCTGGTTCTTTGAAAGCAGTGATAAGAAACAGGGAAGTGAGTATGGAAGTGAAAAAGTTACTACATGACAGTATTGTGATACCAACTCTAACTTACGGAAGTGAAGCTTGGACATTGTTGGAAGGACACAAGTCAAGAGTGAGAGCAGTGGAAATGAGTTATTTAAGAGGAGCCTGTGGAGTCACGTGACGACAGGCTGACGAATGAGGATATAAAGGAGTGTTGTGGTGTGGATGTGGATGTGATAGGAAGCGTTATGAGGAACACACTGAGGTGGTTTGGCCATGTGGAGAGGATGGAGGGTGAAAGACTGACGAAGAGAGTGTATGTGAGTAAGGTGGAGTGGGGAAGAGGGAGGGGGAGGCCGAGGATGAGATGGAGGGATGGGGTGGAGAGGTATATGAGAGAGGGGGGTGTGAGTTGGGAGCAGGGCAGTGAAATGGCGGGGGACAGGGCGACGTGGAGGGGATTTGTTTGTGGCCACCCCAAACGGGATTGAGGCGTCTGGCAATAGATAGATAGAGATAGGAATGTCATCAATAGCACGCTGTTGGATTCAGTTGGTTAACCCTTGGACTGTGATGGTTCGTCTGTAACTGTGATGCTGGTTGTGATGTTCTTCTAAAAGATTACAGGAACTTATGTATTTTATCGCAGCCTGTTATTCCCACGTAATTTTTTGATCATACTAATTGATGGGTCATCTATGTCCCCACCAGCCGACCTGAAGGTGTTGCATCAGTCAGTCATCTACTGGTCACAATGGAGTGAGGATACTGCACAGCTTCTTCCACCTATTCCCTTTCCCTTCCCCCTCCCCCTCCCCCCAGCCTGGTGGAAAACACAACTGTTCTCTCAAGTGGCGCCACCTACCACCCAGTGACACTTCTGACAGTAACTCAAAGTGGTAGGAGGTGGTTGTAGAAGTAAGAAAGCTAAAATTGGGGCATACGCAACTATAAGTGTAGGAGAGTGCTTCCTCCAAATCCTTTTAAGTGTCAGAAAAGATTGTAAATATGAGCAAATATCCTGGTTTAATATGTACAAAAATATAAAATCAGTGTAACAGTGAGTATGTCTTTACAGTGCACTTCGCACTGTTGAAAATGAGATGGTCACTATGAAGTTACTCCGGGTTATTATAATTTTTTAAGACCAAAGATAAGCACTTACAGAGACAGTAGATAAAACTGTAGGTGCATAACAAGCAATATGTGGTGGAAAAAATAGCCAAATAAGTGACCATATTTGGTGAAGTCAGGTGTTACATTTTCCCTCATGTGACAGCCCAGCATAATTATGTTGCATAGTACCTTGAACTGACTTTGTAGTAATAAGTGATGATAATAATTGATATATTCAGTGAGATAATGGCCAAATAATAAGCTAAACATTGTGTTGTCACATTTACACTCATATAGCATGCATAAAACTAAGTGTGCGCTTGTGATTTTGTTTTTGTAGGTTATGTCCAAACTACAGCATAATGCAACAAGTGTCGGGGTAATTTAAAATTATTTAATAGCTTGTTTTTATTGTTAATAAGCACAGAAATCACCTTCCAATCTTCGTCCTGCACATAGCGTGGAGGCCACTTGCAACATTATTTTATGCAAGCCTGGGCGACCCATGCTTGCTGACCAAACAACGCACCTCCTCTTCAGCTCGCTCTCCTCCAAGCCTGGATCACCTACAGATCTACAGTTTCTTTCAGTGTTTAGTGGAAAGATTGAAGTTTAAATAACTTAAACTTAAACATGTTTGCTTAAGTATAAGAATTAAACCCAATTTTTCCTGTATCTGGCAGAGCAGCAACGTGGGTTAAAAAACAAAACTCCATACCTGAAGGGTTATTAGCTGTATCAGTAAGTCCTGCAACCCCTTTGCGCCCCGTGTCCCCAGTATGGGATGGAACTGGGCATTTTCAAAATTTACTAAAGAAGGGAACCCTGCGGTAGGGACCTATGAGCTTAGAGACTCTGAGCCAACAGGTGGAGGCCAGTACGCCTAGCACCCTTGCAGAAAAACCCCTCCACAGGAACTCCGGGAGCTAAGAAGTTAATAATGCAAATATAACTGACTTGAACTATATTCCATTATATACTTTAAACCTTGCTGGTTCTGTTTGAGATTGATAATGCAATTTTGTCTCAGTCTGTTAATTTCACTACCTTACTATATGTCCTGAATCCCATCAGAAAATTACATCTTTTAACCCGCCCCATCCCGACCACTTTTCCACCACTGACTCCCCCCCATTCCCGACCATTTTTGGATTTTTTTTTTTTTTTGGCTCAAACCTCCGCTTTTGGTGAGAAACATCGAAAAATCATAGAGAAATCGCTCATCTGAGGTTTAGAATACTCGAAATAGGTAGCAGTACCACCTCACCTTACTGTGTTTTCTATTAGGCTGGCTCCAAAGAAAACGAGTTCTATGGGAGTGTAACCATTCCACACCACTCAAACGGTATTTATTTATTTATTTGGTACGAATTTATATGTAGTATGAGAGAATATTGGTTTTCACACAGTAATATAGGCAATATAAGCAATGTTTCACTCGTGAAACACATCAACATACCTGACCTTTTTTGGCGACATTACCTGATCATCATTTCTGACTGTTTCTTCCTCTAATGCTATGTAGAGTTTGTCCTCCACATTGTCAATGACTGGGGAATCACTCTGGCCTTGAATCTGGTACCATGGCACGACATGGCTTTACTGGCCAGGTCACTGGTAACAGGTGAAATGCTGAGACAATGGCATGCTGGGGGGAGAGGGAGGTCATGCTGGGTAAGGCATTGTCCCTGCCTGGCATCTTGTAGAGGAATGTGTCCCGTGTATACGTACCAAAAATCACTCGCTAAAATTGAAAATTGTTCATATTAGGGACCTTGCAATTGATTCGCGTTTATGAACATCAACGGGATTGGCAGTGACAAAACGTGTGGACGTTAATTCACGTCAATGGGATGCCGTGGTTTAATTATATTTTTGTTCTCCAAGGCAATGTTAATACCCTGTTAGGAAGTGTTGCTTACTAGAAATGTTTCCTATGATGCAGGTAAAATGATTGTTGTATGTCGTGGGGTAAAAAAAAAAAAAAAAAAAATCACAAATTCCACCTCACTCTTACCCGCAACACCTCCACAAATCCCACTTTGCTCTTACCCACAACACCTCCACAAATCCCACCTTGCTCTTACCCGCAACACCTCTACAAATCCCACCTCGCTCTTACCCGCAACATAAGAAAACAGTTGGATATTGTTAATGTTGTTTCAAGAAATCTTTGTTGCATCTTTACTCTGTCAACTAATATACACAGTTTTAAATGCCAGTCCAACTGCATATGCTGGTTCAGACACCTCTGCATAAGCATGTGGATATTTGACTTTTGAGCCTGAGCATCAACAAGCTCAAACTGGTTTGTTTGTACCACACTGCACACTTAGAATACTGTAAAACCTGCGTTTGTACGAGCCCTAACACTTGTCAACTTACGGTGTACTATACCGTCTTGGTTCATTACTTGCCACCATCCTGAGCCCTCCTGCATGCTTCTTGTTTGCTGATTCCATTCAGTTTCTAATTGCACATCACTCCCTCCCCCTCTACAAAAGAAAATATAACTTCTAATACCTTTTCCATCTTTAAAACAGATTCTCATACAAATTTCTTTTCAGACTGTACTGTACTCCATAGCCCTGTGCCACTACCGACCACCATCCCTGCACGTTGCACCCACTGCTCTCCAAACACCCCAGGTGCTTTTTTTTTTTTTTTTTTTTTTAGCTCCTAAAGGCACGATTAAGCTATATGAAGATATTTCCGTTTATGCATGTTATTAAAGGAGTCGAACTGGGCAAGTAGAGAGGGAAACGCCTACTAAGGATTTCAGGGGCAGTGTCCAACTGTTTTTTTTAAATAACGTCTCAACAAAGCGTCGGACAAGGATTTAACTTTGGCAGTGCATGTTTGAGACCCCGACCTAATTTGTAAAATTATGCTTTTGTACCAAATGTGTATGATTAAGGCATTTATAAGAGTAAATGTAGGGTAAACTTAGCTAAAATCGTCAGAGGCATGTAGCGAGGCTAGCTTCGGTCACGATACAAGCCCTGCCTACAGTTCGGAACGTGACGTCGGTGTGACGTAGTCGTAATCACCGACGCAAGTGGCAGTTCTGTCTTTATGTAAGCTGCTTCAGATTCAATGCCTCAGGGTTACTCATATTTCTGAGCTGCGGCAGATTTTAAGGGTGACTGTACATCCCTCCAGACTCCCTATTAGTACATAGTATATGCATCGCCCTCTTACACATATTGTGACGTCAATATGACTTATTCACTTCTGAAGAGTAGTAATCACTGCCTGAGCCGGCACCGCTGGGAGGGGTGGAAGCGGAAGAGGAAGAGGAAGAGAGTGGGTAGAGTGGAGGAAGGGGAAGTGGGAGGGAGATAAGACAGAGAGAGAGAGAGAGAGAGAGAGAGAGAGAGAAAGTACAGTATGTGGGGGGGGGTTAGAAAGATAGAAATGCAACTTGCGTCGGTGATTACTACTACGTCACACCGACGTCACGTTCCGAATTGTGGGCGGGGCTTGTATCGTGACCGAAGCTAGCCTCGCTACATGCCTCTGACGATTTTAGCTAAGTTTACCCTACATTTACTCTTATAAATGCCTTAATCATACACAGTTTTAAATGCCAGTCCAACTGCATATGCTGGTTCAGACACCTCTGCATAAGCATGTGGATATTTGACTTTTGAGCCTGAGCATCAACAAGCTCAAACTGGTTTGTTTGTACCACACTGCACACTTAGAATACTGTAAAACCTGCGTTTGTACGAGCCCTAACACTTGTCAACTTACGGTGTACTATACCGTCTTGGTTCATTACTTGCCACCATCCTGAGCCCTCCTGCATGCTTCTTGTTTGCTGATTCCATTCAGTTTCTAATTGCACATCACTCCCTCCCCCTCTACAAAAGAAAATATAACTTCTAATACCTTTTCCATCTTTAAAACAGATTCTCATACAAATTTCTTTTCAGACTGTACTGTACTCCATAGCCCTGTGCCACTACCGACCACCATCCCTGCACGTTGCACCCACTGCTCTCCAAACACCCCAGGTGCTTTTTTTTTTTTTTTTTTTTTAGCTCCTAAAGGCACGATTAAGCTATATGAAGATATTTCCGTTTATGCATGTTATTAAAGGAGTCGAACTGGGCAAGTAGAGAGGGAAACGCCTACTAAGGATTTCAGGGGCAGTGTCCAACTGTTTTTTTTAAATAACGTCTCAACAAAGCGTCGGACAAGGATTTAACTTTGGCAGTGCATGTTTGAGACCCCGACCTAATTTGTAAAATTATGCTTTTGTACCAAATGTGTATGATTAAGGCATTTATAAGAGTAAATGTAGGGTAAACTTAGCTAAAATCGTCAGAGGCATGTAGCGAGGCTAGCTTCGGTCACGATACAAGCCCTGCCTACAGTTCGGAACGTGACGTCGGTGTGACGTAGTCGTAATCACCGACGCAAGTGGCAGTTCTGTCTTTATGTAAGCTGCTTCAGATTCAATGCCTCAGGGTTACTCATATTTCTGAGCTGCGGCAGATTTTAAGGGTGACTGTACATCCCTCCAGACTCCCTATTAGTACATAGTATATGCATCGCCCTCTTACACATATTGTGACGTCAATATGACTTATTCACTTCTGAAGAGTAGTAATCACTGCCTGAGCCGGCACCGCTGGGAGGGGTGGAAGCGGAAGAGGAAGAGGAAGAGAGTGGGTAGAGTGGAGGAAGGGGAAGTGGGAGGGAGATAAGACAGAGAGAGAGAGAGAGAGAGAGAGAGAGAGAGAAAGTACAGTATGTGGGGGGGGGTTAGAAAGATAGAAATGCAACTTGCGTCGGTGATTACTACTACGTCACACCGACGTCACGTTCCGAATTGTGGGCGGGGCTTGTATCGTGACCGAAGCTAGCCTCGCTACATGCCTCTGACGATTTTAGCTAAGTTTACCCTACATTTACTCTTATAAATGCCTTAATCATACACATTTGGTACAAAAGCATAATTTTACAAATTAGGTCGGGGTCTCAAACATGCACTGCCAAAGTTAAATCCTTGTCCGACGCTTTGTTGAGACGTTATTTAAAAAAAACAGTTGGACACTGCCCCTGAAATCCTTAGTAGGAATGAACAATGAACATCCCAGCACTTACAGCGCTACGTCTCCACTGACACGATTGAAGTAGGGTGAGCCTTGATTAGCAGCAACACAAGTTTTTAGAGCAGAGACACACTGTTTTAATTCACATCCTTGTCTTTTTCCCCTCTCGTCTTTACTATTAGTGACATACATCTACATCTATCTGTATATCTATCTGTTTTCACAGAACACGCACACACACACTATATATATAGTGTATATATATATATATATATATATATATATATATATATATATATATATATATATATATATATATATATATATATATATATATATATATATATATAAGAACATAAGAAGAGAGGATAACTGCAGTAGGCCGGTTGGCCCATGCTAGACAGCTCCTAGAAGAGTAACATAACTACTAGAATGAGATAAGGACAGCAAAGAAGAAGGCTTCCCCTCGCCCTCCAAACCCTTCAGCCGAAGCCTGCAAGAAAAAGTCAGAAAGAATACCATGCAGTATAGAATAACTGGCGTGGACATTTTATAGGAAAGTGTGAAAGGAGAATAGAGACTATCATAGTGTAACCTGAAAAGGAAAAAGTATGAATTAGTATTTGCTATAAGATTTTTTTTTCTATACCCAATCCTTATTTGTCATATGCATATCTAGCCTGTGCATGAAACTCTCAATGGAAGAGGCAGCAACTACTTTACTAGGTAGCTTATTCTATTCGTCTACTACTCTATTACCAAGCCCATTTCTACCTATTTCCTTACATAAACGGATTTTTTTTTAGTATGAAACCATTACTTCTAGTTCTATCCTGTATGCTTACTTTAAGTACCGTGCTAATATCCCCTTATTTATACCCTTCATTAACTTAAACACCTCAATTAAGTCTCCCTTTACTCTACGCCTCTCTAGTGTGTGCAAACTTAGTCTTTTTGTCTGTCTTCATATGAGAGGTTCCGAACGTCATGTATCATTTTTGTCATTCTTCTCTTTACATTTTCTAACGAGTTAATATCCATCCTACAGTAAGGACATCAAAATTATACTGCGTGGTCTAAATGTGGCCTTACTAATGTTAGATAAAGTTGCATATTACCTTTGATGACCTATTGCTCACGCTTTTCGAAATAAATCCTAGGACCCTATTTGCTTTATTTCTCGCATTAATACACTGTTGACTTGGTCTGAGGTCGTTAGTAACCATAACTCCTAGATCTCTCTCGCATTCCGATTTGCTAATTTCTTTGTTATCTAAGCTGTATTTAGTATCTCCAATGGTCTTGCCTACGTTAAGTATTTTCATTTTTCAATGTTAAATTTCATTTGCCAAGTTTTAGACCATTTGGACAATATATCGAGGTCCTTTTGTAAGTTATGGCAATCGTCAGTCGAATTAATGATACGACCTATTTTTGTATCGTCGGCAAATTTGCTGATACTGCTAGTGATCCCTAAGTCTATATCATTTATATATATATAATATATAATAAGGGACCGAGTACTGAACCCTGTGGTACACCACTAGTTACTAAACCCCAATCCGACTTAGTTCCATTTATTAATACTCTGCTTTCGTCCTTTCAGCCAGGATTCTATCCATTTTAAGGTATCACCACCTATACCATGTGCTCGAACCTTTCTAACTAACCTTTCGTGTGGGACCCTATCGAAAGCTTTACCCTGCTCATGTAGAGCCGGGTCTCTGAGACCCACCCCCCTCTCCAGTTTGTTTGGTAAACTATCTTCTAAACACCTGGGAACCCTGTACCCCCCAATAGCTGCCTGACTTTTTGTACCCATGTAAGGGGAGAAAAGGGCAATTTCGAGCTCTTCTCCGTTTCCGGGGTATAGGGGTGGGTGGGTCCGTGAGACCCACCTCTACCTTTTTGTGTGTGCTTTATTTTGTTCCCTGATTGCAAATACGGTCGCAGCTTCAGGCACCCCAACATCACACCATGAAGCTCCATGATGCTACTATCAATTGCACCACACAAAGTTACAATCATATTTTGTTTTCATTTTTTCCCTGAATATTTAAAAAAGGAACTTTTTTTTTATATATTTGTTTTTAATTGGTAAAAATATATTATGAATTAAAAAATTAAGTTTATTTACATGGCTGTATTGCATATACATTGAAGAATGTCATACCATGTTTGGATCTGTCATAAATAAAACAAAAGTGTGTTTTCTGACCTTGTGTTTGACGTGGGTCTGGTAGACCCAGGTCTACCTTAGGTGAAAGGGTGGACAAAGGTCTACCTGAGGAGGGTTAAGTGTAGATAAATAATATCGTAAGCTTTATCGCTATCTACTGCCTCATTGACCTCCGAGAAGAATGACAAGTTTGTGAGGCAGGATCGTCCTTGCCTGAATCCGTGCTCACTTTCATTTATAAGATTAAATCTTTCTAAGTGTTCTCTAATCTTAATTGCCAATATTGACTCAAACATTTTTCCTGCTATTGACGTTAAACATATTGGACGATAATTCGACGTAGCTGCTTTATCACCCTTTTCAAAGATAGGCACTAAGTTTGCGGTCTTTCACGCCTCTGGAACTTCTCCTGAAATTAAAGAACCATTAAAAAACCTTAAAAGTACCTGACATAATACTTCTTTAGTTTCTTTTATAATTTTTGCATATATATCGCCCGGACCTCAATATATATCGCTCTGACCGAAGGGTCGGAGGATCGAATCCACCCAAGGGTCATTGGTAGACATCAGGAAGGGCATCCGGTCATAAAATGCTACACGCTCCAATCCAAAAAGTCCTCTACCCAGGGGCAACACCTTAGCCCTTCGGGGATACCTGGCGTAAAACCAAATTATTATATATTGTTACGGAACAGAGAAAGATAATGTACACTTTAAGTGAGAATACGAAGAGTCACTACTGTCCCGTAAAGTTCCAGGTTCAAAACAAAAGAGTTAGGTAAAATTACAAGTTAAAGTTTAATGCACAAACTAACAACAAAACATTCAGGACTCATAAGGATAATGTAATGGCAAAAACAGGTTAAATATATGGTTAACTGCAATAGCCTCTATTAACACGAAATTAGCAAGAGTAAATTTATCTAAGTCAGCCCTGATAAAATGAGATACCAGATAATACTCAGTGAATGCCAGATAAATAATTACAGATACAAACTATTATCAAAAATGACTGACATAAAGAACCCTACATGAATTACAAAAACTTCACTAGGCCTACAAATTAAACTTATGCTATACAGTACAAGAAAAAATGCAACAACAGTTATACTCAAATTACACACAGCTGCTAGATGGTTGGAGACTTCTTGAGCACTCACAATAATAATATCTGTACAGGGGAGGACAGAGATGTGAACAAAATGAGGAGCAGATCTAAGTGGCAATGATGCAGAGACTGAGCTCATTATATAGGGGCCAGCAGAGCCTGATACAACTTGTAAGAGGGACGCGCAAATGAAGCGATGGGGACAGAGAGCTGAAAATCCCGCAAAGTATAACAGAGAGAACGACTCACTCTGCTATAACGGTAGAAGGGGGGGACTGAGGCAGAACACGCTCGTGATCAAACATGCAGCAACTGTGTGTTAAAATTACACAAAGGATGATGAAATCATAGGCTATGTAACACCTCCCCACAAAGAAAAAAGAAATTTACAAAGGAAATTTCTTATTACTCTAAAACAATCTATACATGGCATTACAGAACATGCAAATGTCTTTCCTAATGTTACAAAACATGAGATCTCCCTAGCACGTTCAGTCATAGGTACTTGCCAGTATCCCTTCAACAAATCAAACTTACTTATGTACCTAGCCTTTCCGATCTTGTCTATGCAATCTTCCACACGAGGGAGAGGGTAAGTGTCTGTTTTAGTTATCTGATTAACACGTCTGTAGTCAATGCAAAGCCGCTGTGACCCACCTGGCTTAGGGACTAAAGTGGCAGGAGAACTCCACTCGCTCTGACAGGGCTCAATCATCTTGTGGTCCAACAGGTAGCCAAGCTCCTTCTGGATGAGAGGAACTTTCACTGGGTTCACACGGTAAGGAGGCAATTTAATTGGCTTTGCGTCTCCAACATCGACATCATGCATCAACACAGTGGTTCTTCCTGGAGTAGCACGGAACACTTGCGGGTACTCCTGCAGTAATGCCGAAAACTCCTGCCTTTCCTTGGGTGGTAGATGAGAAAGCTTAGTCTGGAGATCATTCATGATATCAGGATTCTTCCCCAAACTATCACTGAGGCTCATACTGCATGGGAGAGCTTCACTTGCAGACTCGGGTGGAACAGCTACAGTGCAGACTGGATTATTTTCGTCTCGCCTGTGATATAACTTTAGCATGTTGATGTGACATAGTTGCATGCTCTTTCTACGATCTGGTGTGGCGATGACATAGTTGACATCACTGAGTTTCTTCTCCACGAAATAAGGACCACTAAACTTGGCTTGAAGAGGTTGCCCATGAACTGGTAGCAGAATCAAAACCTGATCTCCTGGCTGAAAGTGGCGTAACCTGGACTTCTTGTCATACCAAGTCTTCATCTTCTCCTGAGCAGCTCCTAAATTCTCTCTCGCCAGCTGTAAAGCAGTGGACAGCCGTTCTTTGAACTTCATCAAATACTCCAGCAGGTTGACGTCATCTTCCTCCGACAGCCAGCATTCCTTGAGTAACTTAAGGGGTCCTCTTACTTCATGGCCAAACAGTAGTTCAAAAGGTGAGAAGCCCAGTGATTCATTTGGAGATTCTCTTGCAGCAAACACAACGAATGGAAGACCTTTATCCCAGTCTTTCTGATGTTCCAAACAGTATTTCTTGAGCATCGATTTGAGTGTTTGATGATATCTCTCCAGCACTCCTTGGGTCTGGGGATGGTAAGCTGAAGACGTGAGCTGGGTGATGCCCAACTCTTTCAGAGACTGCTTGAAAACGTTTGACATGAAATTACTTCCCCGGTCTGACTGTACCTCCTTAGGCAGACCAAACTTTGTGAAGAACCCCAGCATTTCCTTAACCACGTTCTTTGCTGAGATGTTTCTAAGTGGAATGGCTTCAGGATAACGAGTAGCCATGTCAATCATGGTCAACACATAAGAAAATCCTGAAGAAGTCTTAGGAAGAGGGCCCACAATATCCACCAACACACGGGTGAAAGGCGCCTCAAAAGGAGGAATGGGAACTAGAGGTGCAACCTTTTCAGTCTGATTACACTTCCCCACAACTTGACAGGTGTGACAAGACTTACAATACCAGGAAACATCCCTGAAGATACCTGGCCAGTAGAAGTGTTTCAAAATGCGTGCCACAGTCTTCCTCACTCCAAGGTGTCCTGCCAAACTGGAATCATGAGCCACTCTAATGATATCCTGCCTACAAACACGAGGGATGACAACTTGATGTACAACCTCCCATTCACAGTCAGCTGATGCTGTCGGGGTCTCCACTTCCTCATAAGTACTCCTGACTTTACATAATAACAAGTAGAAGCACCGGCTGACTCTTCTTCACTGTAAGCAGAGTTAGCTAGACCTTTCAACTCAGGGTCAGCAACCTGCAACTCAACCAACTCTTGACGAGACAAATTATCAACACTACGGGGTACTGCCTCATCTGGTGAGTGGTCCAAATTAGCAAGAAAAGTGTCAGCTAGGATAACATCATCATCATCATTATCCTCTAAATCACCAGTAACTTTAGACTTAGCCCTAGTGACAGCACATGCAGGGAACACATCAGGGACATCACAATCCTGGGACGCAGCCACTGGCTCACTAGACAACTGAGGAGCTGGACACACTTGACTTCCACCAATATCATTTCCAAGTAAGAAAGTTACACCTGACATTGGGAGTGTCTCAACCAACCCAACCATAACAGAACCATTAACAAAACCAGACTCTAAATTCACTCTGCACAGAGGGACAGAGAAGTAATTATTCCCTACACCTTGTAAGATTACAGTTTCATCAGAGGAATTAACATTAGAGCCTAGAACACTGGTCAGCATAAGGGATTGGCAAGCACCTGTATCACGATATATTTGAACTGATTTCCTGTCATTACTGTCCAGAGGACTGACAAAACCATCAGACAGGAAATTAGCACATGAACTCTTGAGAGTGTCACCCACGTTACTGCTCAAAAGAGGAGCTCCATCATGAGAATTTAAGTTACCCCTCAAAGCAGGTTCAGTTAACTCAGTTAAAGAATTCTGGGAACTCTCAAGAGTGGACACTAGACCAATTGACTGAATATTTAAAGACTCCTTTTTGTTCACATCACGCTGTCTCCTGAAACATCTCTCCGTAGCATGACCAAGCTTACTACAATAAGTACATTTACTTTTCTGAAATCTAGAGGTGAAGCTGGTATTTACTTCCTGAGAAACATCATCCTTATTCTCTTTCCTGTTACCTGTACTCTGAGTAGAGGCAACGTACGTACTCTCAGCTTTCCCTTTTTCTCTAGAATATCTCTTGTGAGTGAGAACATACTCATCAGCTAAAACTGCAGCATCAGACAAATTATCTATCCTTTTCTCATCAAGATATAGGCTTACATCTTTACTAATACACCTTTTGAAATCCTCCAGCAAAATCATCTGCTTAAATTTACCAAAATCAGAATTCACATTCTTAGAATTTAACCACTGCTCTAACAGATCTTCTTTGATTTTTGCATACTCAACATGGGATTGCTTATCTTGCTTGTAAGTTGTCCTAAATTTTACTCTATAAGCTACAGGAACAAGCTCATAGGCCTTAAGAATCAAGCTCTTTACTACATCATAATTATCAGACTGATCCTGAGGCAAAGATGCATAAGTTACTTGAGCTTTACCGGTGAGAACAGTTTGAAGAAGTACTGGCCAATACTCCTTAGGCCAATTAAAACCTGTAGCTACCCTCTCAAACAACTGAAAATACTTTGTTAAATCAGATTCATTAAAAGGAGGGACAAGTTTAACATTTTTAGCCACATCAAAATCATCAGAGCTAGATGATCCAGTTCCACATTGTTTCATGCGATACTCATGGTCTGCCTGAATCCTAGCAAGTTCAACTTGTGCGTGAAACTCAGCCTCCTTAGCACGGGCCTCCTGCAGGGCTAGCTGTAACTTAGCTAATTCAATCTGCGTTTGCTCATTTGGAGGAGTTACATTAAACAAGCTTTCATTAATCATGTCAACAATTTGATCTTTAGAATGATGAGAGCGAACAACAATTCCCAATTGTTGAGCAACAAGCTTAAGTTCATTCTTTGTTCTGTTTTCTATATCACACACTGTTTGCACATTTGACAAAAAATCTTTGGCTTCATCAAGTGTAGAAATAGTAGCCATCATGAATATATCACAGTCACAAAATCAAACAATATCCTTATGATACTATCCTGAATATCCTGATATGAGGTCGCCAAATTTATGTTACGGAACAGAGAAAGATAATGTACACTTTAAGTGAGAATACTAAAAATCACTACTGTCCCGTAAAGTTCCAGGTTCAAAACAAAAGAGTTAGGTAAAATTACAAGTTAAAGTTTAATGCACAAACTAACAACAAAACATTCAGGACTCATAAGGATAATGTAATGGCAAAAACAGGTTAAATATATGGTTAACTGGAATAGCCTCTATTAACACGAAATTAGCAAGAGTAAATTTATCTAAGTCAGCCCTGATAAAATGAGATACCAGATAATACTCAGTGAATGCCAGATAAATAATTACAGATACAAACTATTATCAAAAATGACTGACATAAAGAACCCTACATGAATTACAAAAACTTCACTAGGCCTACAAATTAAACTTATGCTATACAGTACAAGAAAAAATGCAACAACAGTTATACTCAAATTACACACAGCTGCTAGATGGTTGGAGACTTCTTGAGCACTCACAATAATAATATCTGTACAGGGGAGGACAGAGATGTGAACAAAATGAGGAGCAGATCTAAGTGGCAATGATGCAGAGACTGAGCTCATTATATAGGGGCCAGCAGAGCCTGATACAACTTGTAAGAGGGACGCGCAAATGAAGCGATGGGGACAGAGAGCTGAAAATCCCGCAAAGTATAACAGAGAGAACGACTCACTCTACTATAACGGTAGAAGGGGGGGACTGAGGCAGAACACGCTCGTGATCAAACATGCAGCAACTGTGCGTTAAAATTACACAAAGGATGATGAAATCATAGGCTATGTAACAATATATATATATATATATATATATATATATATATATATATATCTATATATATATATATATATATATATATATATATAAATTTATGTATATATATATATATATATATATATATATATATATATATATATATTATAGACAGATATATATAGATATATATATATATATATATATATAATTATATATATATATATATATATATATCATCCTTCCATCCATCCATCATCCAGTCCTACATTGCCCCATAAGGAGCGTAGGAGACCGGAGCTAGGCAGTTGGTCCCGACATTTAAGATGAAAGTGACCAGCCTCACTCCTCCCTGCGTGGCATTAAGTGAGCAATCAACCACAACCATCCCTTGGATGTAAACCTTCACCGGCTCAATCCGATTGGAGCGCAACAATTACCCACTAAACCACCAGTCGCCAAAATTTGGTTATATTGTTACCACCCAGCGTAGTAAATGGTTTCTTGGTGTACAGGAAACCATTTGGCATGTCACTCATTGTAGAGTCACCCACAGGCAGAAGGAAGAGGAAAGAATGAAGGAAAGAAAGACAGAAGAGGGAGTGTAAAGTTATCCGTAGGCAGAAGGACAAGGAAAGAATGAAGGAAAGAAAGACAGAAGAGGATGGAAGGAATGATGGATGGAGGAGAGGAAAGGGCAGACACCCGACAGCTGCATAACATCCAGTAAGTGGATGGTGAGCGCCCCCACCTACCACTATTTATACTGTAGTAGTAGAGAGAGAGAGAGAGAGAGAGATACACCCCCCACCCCCCCACACACATGAAAATATATATATATATATATATATATATATATATATATATATATATATATATATATATATATATATATATATATATATATATATATTGCCAGACTCCTCAATCCCGTTTGGGGTGGCCACAAACAAAACGCCTCCACGTCGCCCTGTCCCCTGCCATTTCACTGCCCTTCTCCCAACTTACACTCCTCTCTCTCATATACCTCTCCACCCCAACCCTCCATCCCATCCTCGGCCTCCTCCTCCCTCTTCCCCCCTCCATCTCACTCACATACACTCTCTTCGTCAGTCTTTCACCCTCCATCCTCTCCACATGGCCAAACCACCTCAGTGTGTTCCTCATAAAGCTTCCTATCACATCCACATCCACACCACAACGCTCCTTTATATCCTCATTCGTCAGCCTGTCTCTCCATGTGACTCCACAGGCTCCTCTTAAATAACTCATTTCCACTGCTCTCACTCTTGACTTGTGTCTTTCGAACAACGTCCAAGCTTATATATATATATATTATCACACACACACACACACACACACACACACACACACACACACACACAGAGGAAGAGCAAGAGACGGTGTGGCCTTGTTATTGAGTCCGGAAGTACAGCAGTGTGTGATTGAATGGATCGAGGTGTCGTCGAGACTGATGTGGGTGAAAGCGAAATTTGAACGTGAGTTGTGGGTGTTTGTGAGTGCATATGGGCCTGGTAGTGAAAGGGATGAAGAAGAGAGGGAGTCTTTCTGGAATGAAGTTGATGAGTGTCTGCAGAGTTTTGGAGCGAATGTGAATGTGAATGATGGGAGATCTGTATGCTAGAGTGGGAAATGTAGCAGTTGAAGGTGTAGTTGGTATGCATGGTGTGCCTAGTTTAAATGAAAATGGGGAACGAATGATAGGGATGTCCGCTGAATGAGAGATGGTGATTGCAAATACCTTGTTTGAGAAGAAAGATATAAGTATACATGGGTGAGACAGGAGGTTGGAAGGGTTGTTGATAGAAAATTGATGGACTATGTGGTTGTGTCCAGGAATATAACAGGAAGATTGTTGGATGTGTGAGTTCTGAGAGGGGAGGGTGGAGGTATGTCTGACCACTACATGGTGCAGGGAAAGTTAAGAGTAGGTACGAGATGGGTGAGAGTTAGGAGGGTTAGGTGTGGCAGGGAGGTTTTGAAGGTCAATGAGTTGGATAAAAGAGAGAAAATGACAGAGTGTTAGGAGAAATTGAAAGATGAGTGGAACGCCGTGAAAGATCTGGAAAATGGCAGTGTGGAGGAGGAATGGCAGTTATTTAAGAGTGCTGTGGTGGGGCATGCGGAAGAGGTGTGTGGTGTGAGACGAGTGGTGGTGGTGTAAGAAAAAGAAGTGAATGGTGGTGCGAGGTAGAAAGTATGCCCGTGGCTGAGAAGAGACGTGCATATGAAGTTTGGCTGCAGATGAAGGACGAGGTGTCATATGAGAGGTATAAGGAAAAGAGGAATAGGGCGAGTAGGGCTGTGCGTGATGCTAAAGTGGCAGCAGATGAGAGGTGGGGTAGGCGGTTGACTGAGAAGTTTCAACAGAATAAGAAAATGTTTTGGAAGAAGGAGAAAACGGTGCTAAAGGGAGAGTCTAAGAAGAAAGTGCGAGTAAAAGCAGAAGATGGAAGGATGTTAACTGAGACTGATGCAGTAAGGAAGAGATGGGAGGGGTATTTTGAATGATTGTTAAATGTAGAGGAGGAAAGGGAGGCTGAGATTGTGCCGGATGGAATGGTGCAAGGAATAAATGTTTTGGGAGAGTTGAATGATTCTTTGATCACGAAGGAGGAAGTGCTGCAGGCAGTAAAGGAGATGAAAACAGGGAAAGGTGCAGGTATAGATGGGTGTGCTGTGGAATGCCTGAAAGGTGGTGGAACGACTATTGTTGACTGGTTAATAAGATTGTTAAATGTGTGCTTTGTGAAAGGTATGGTGCCAATTGACTAGGCAAGTGCCTGTGTGGTCCCGCTGTAAAAAGGTAAGGGTGATAATTATGAATTACTACCTTTAGGGGTACAAGTCTGTTGAATATTGTAGGTAAGGTGTACAGTACGGTAGAGTATTAATAGAGTTAGAGAGGGTACAGAGGGAGTCGTTGA